>NC_044561.1:58844652-59144652 GCF_007565055.1 Rhinopithecus roxellana
ACCTCGCACTCTAGGCTGGAGGTTGTCCAGGAAGTTGTCACTGACATATTGAGATGCATAGCAAATGCAGCTGTCAAGAGAAATGTGGGGTTCATCTTAGAAAATGCTGTTCCAAGGATCAGCTTGAGAAAGTGTTAATTTGTAAGAATTAAATGAGCATATTATGGGATGTTGGAAGGTGGGAATAAGTGTGTGAGTGAGTGTAGGCATCTCTTGGCTTTACAGTGGTTCTCAGCCAGGGCCCTCTGTGGATGCAGTCTGCTTTCCCTGCCACACACTGCTTCCTCCAAGGCCTTGGCTAAGTACGGCCTATTCCTCAGCCTACTGATAGCTACGTCCCCTCCCAATGGGGAGGATATGAGGAAGGTTCCCTGTGGAGAATGGGATGGAGGAGCATGGATTTTACTGGAACAGAGGGATAAGAGCGGGTATTGGGGGCAGGGCAGACACACCTGTGGCAGAGGGTTAGGCTGGAACAGGCTGCAGCGTCTCTTCCGGACAGATCCTTGGATTCTTTATGGTGCCTGCTTTTCTCTTCTACACTAAACCAGGAAGATTTTGAAGGAGTGGAGCAGGAGAAAGGAGGTGATCACAGTGAATAGCCACCATTTACTGAGAGCTTGCTGTGTGCTGGACATTCTCAGTGACTAAATGCATTGTCATTTAATCCTTAACAAGAATCCTGCTATGTGGGTATTATCAGAGAGGTTGAATAACTTGATTCAAGTCACACAGCTAGTAAGTAATTAAAAGACTTGAAGCTGGGTGCAGTGGCTCACACCTGTAATCGCAGCACTTTGCGAGGCCTAGGTGGGAGGATCACTTGAGGTCAGGAGTTTGAGACCAGCCTAGCCAACATGGTGAAACCCCGTCTCTACTAAAAACACAAAAATTAGCTGGGCGCGGTGATGTGTGCCTGTAATCCCAGCCACTCGGGAGGCTGAGGCAGGAAAATCGCTTGAACCCGGGAGGACGAGGTTGCAGTGAGTTGAGATCATGCCACTGCACTCCAGCCTGGGCGACAGAGAGAGACTCCATCTCAAAAAAAAAAAAAAGGGAAAAGACTTGAATCCAGTTTGTTTGACTCACTTGCCTCTGCCCTTAACCACACTGAGATTCTGCTGTCCTGTTTCATTTGTTCATCAAGTGTGTTGGCGTGTCCATGGTGTTCGTGGCATGGTTTAACAAGGCTGCCTCTTTGCCTGGCCAAACTTTAGCCAGCCTTTTGAATCTTTCACTAGGCCCATCTGTGCACTTCCTTGTAAAATCCAGTTTTAGCAAAGAACATTGCTGAGTTGGTTTAGCCAGAAACCCTCATCTTCTGTAACTGATGTATTCCTTACTGTCCCCATGCCCCAGGGGATGTCCGATCACCCTGGCCCATCTTCAGCAAGAATCCTGTTAGGTTGGCTGAGCCAGAATCTCCTTCCCTGTGATGTTCCTCTTGGTGATTTTCCATGCACTGACCCCACCTGCTCCTTGGCTTTGAATTCCCACTGGTCCATGCAGTGTTAGGAGTTGAATCTGGTCTCTGTCCCTGACTGCAAGGCCCTGTTGCGAAGGTCCCTGCACCTACCATAGTGGTGCTTCCTTACTGTATTCTCACAAGTAGCACCAAATAATTTTTTTTTTTTAACAGGTTCTAGGTGCTAAGGATGATAGCAGTAAGCCAGACGAGAAAAGCTTCTATACCCATGGAACCTCTAGTCTAGCAGGGGGAGTTTCCCACCATCTTTCACAGTTTCCTGTATTACATCTGTCTCACCTCATATATTTCATATAAATGTCACACCCTTTCCCTGGAATGCCCCTTACATGACTCTTTCTTTTCTTTTTCTTTCTTTCTTTTTTTTTTTTTTTTGAGATGGAGTTTTACTCTGTCGCCTGAGCTGGAATGCAGTGGTGCGATCTCGGCTCACTGCAACCTCCACCTCCTGGGTCCAGGCAATTCTCCTGCCTCAGCCTTCCAAGTAGCTGGGATTACAGGTACGCACCACTGCGTTGAGCTACATTTTGTATTTTGAGGCGGAGTCTGGCTCTGTCGCCCGGACTGGAGTGCAGTGGCCGGATCTCAGCTCACTGCAAGCTCCGCCTCCTGGGTTTACGCCATTCTCCTGCCTCAGCCTCCCTAGTAGCTGGGACTACAGGCGCCTGCCACCTCGCCCGGCTAGTTTTTGTATTTTTAGTAGAGACGGGGTTTCACCGTGTTAGCCAGGATGGTCTCGATCTCCTGACCTCGTGATCCGCCCATCTCGGCCTCCCAAAGTGCTGGGATTACAGGCTTGAGCCACCGCGCCAGGCCCATTTTGTATTTTTAGTAAAGACGGAGTTTCACCATGTTGGCCAGGCTGGTCTCAAACTCCTGACCTCAGGTGATCCACCCACCTAGGCCTCCCAAAGTGCTGGGATTACAGGCATGAGCCACCACATCCAGCCGGTCTTCCTTTGCTCAACACTAGAGCGATGAGTTTCTTATCTGTTGGACGTTGGGGTATTAATGTCCCACACCCTGATGTCCCCTATAGCCCCCATGTGCCAGAGAGATCATGTCCAGACAGCAGGACAGCCAAGGTAGAGTGCCTTGTAGGGGGCTTGGACATTCTCCCAGGCCTTAAACCTGGCCTTTCTGGACAGATTGTGTCCCATCTTCCCAGGGAAGGGTTCTCCTGGCTCACATCCAGTTGCATTGCCCACCCCACTCCCCAGAAGTTGTTTCAGAGGTGGGAAGGAGTAAAGGGCGTGCGGTCAGCCCTTAGTTGGGAGCTGACATTAGGGCTGGTTGCAGAGAGGTTCTTGTGTTCCATTTATTTTAGTGGAGTAATTTATTATTTTTCCTTTGGAGTCGGTTCAGGCCCTACAGATACAAGGGAAACTTGGCTGAATGTTACTGTCTATCTTCAGACCAGATTCAGGGACCTGGAGAGAGATGCCTCAGTCTGATCGAGGAAGGATATGGGAGAGTGCTTCCCGCTGCAAACCGCGTGTGCAGGGCTGGAGTGGCTGTGCACACCTTGTGTTCCTGAGCTCCGCTGGGCGAGGATTTTGGTTGAAGTTGCCAAAACTTTCCCGATGTCAGGGATGGGAGGCAGAGTCGCTGTTGTCGTCATCTCCAGCCTTTGTTGGATAGCCGCTCTGAGTCAGGCACGGTAAAGGCATTTTACCTATGTTACAAGTGTGCTCTGAGGTGGGTGTTATCTTCTTTTGCCCGAAAAGGAAACAGAGAGGTTAAGAACTCCCCAAAAGCCACATGGACAGAGCTGGGATCGAACCGAGGCTCCAAGTCCCAGTGTTCTTTCCGGGACTTCATGCACAGACCAGTCTTTTCCTCATCAGGCAGGTCCTGCAGAACTGGCGCCTGGGTTGTGCTCAGTGGCCTCTCTGAAGCCCCGCCTGGACCGCTGTACCCACTGCCTTCGCTGCAGGCCATGGGAGCTCAGATGGCATGTGATTGGCTGCTTGGTCTTTTCTAGCATGTGATTGGCTGCTTTGTCTTTTATAGCGTGTGATTGGCTGCTTGTTGTTTGTTTTATAGCTTTTGATTGGCTGCTTTGTGTTTTATAGTGTGTGATTGGCTGCTTCCTGGGCCTCTTCCCTCTTTCTGTTGCTACTTCTCCCCCACACAGTGCACCCAGGTTGACTTAGTTCTGCCTCTTCAACTCCAGGCCTGTGGCGAGGGTGAGGCTGGGAGAGCAGAGGGGAGTGGAGCCAGGCTGCTGATATGCCCCACTGTACAGGCCTGTGGGCTGGATGCTGCGGATTTCCTTGGAGGTTTCTCAAGGAAATGAAAACTCAAGGTTGTGTTGGAAGGGTCTAGCGAGGAGAGGGGGTTGCTGGGGAGGTTGCTGGGGAGATTGGGGGCTTACTTGTTCCGGGTGTTAGGGATAGGCTGCTAACAAAAGGTTGAATCACTTAGTCCAGTCCTGTCTTTGTACAGAAAAGAAAACCAAATCCTTTCCCAGGATGGGTTGTCCAGTAAGCATGGAGCCAGTGCTACAGTCTCGCTCCCATCCTTGCAGTTCATTCCACCCTGAGTGTTCATGCATCACATAGCAGCACTTGAGTTCTAAGTGATTTGGCTCTTGTGGGGCACTTTTAAGAAATTTTAGGCCGGGCCTGGTGTCTCAACGCCTCTGATCCCAGCACTTTGGGAGGCCGAGGTGGGTGGATCACTTGAGGCCAGGAGTTCGAGACCAGCCTGGCCAACACTGGGAAACCCTGTCTCTACTGAAAATACAAAAATTAACCGGGCGTGGTGGCGAGTGCCTGTAATCCCAGCTACTCAGGAGGCTGAGGCAGGAGAATCGCTTGAGCCTGGGAGGCAGAGGTTACAGTGAGCCAAGACCACGCCACTGCACTCAAGCTGGGATGCCTGAGCGAGACCCTGTCTCAAAAAAAAAAAAAAAAAAAAAATTTAAATACCGGTTTTCTAGAGGCAAGTTAATAGATTATTCTCTGGTTATTCCGTAACGGAAGAGTGTTTGATTTCATGGCAACCCTGAGCAGTCATTTTATTCCTCAGCAGTCATGGATTTGGTGTTTGACCTGAACAAAGTCATGTTTCTTCTCTGTGCCTCTGTGACCTTTTCCTTTGGGGAAGCAGGGATAATGAGTACTAGATCAAACAGCAGCAGAGTGTGTCATGAAAGGAGGAGCATCATACAGGGACTCTTATCTCTCAGAGCCTTTATGATACTTGCCAGTGTGTGAAGCACTTTCCACTGCTGAATTGCACCCACATTAGGAAGGTAGATGGAGCTCGGGTCATAGTTTTCATTGTGTAAGCATGAAGATGGACATGGAGAGGTTGTGCGGCTCACTAAATGACGGACCCCGGGTCCAGATCCCTGTCTCCTGATCCTGATCCAGCGCTCCCAGCTGTGCCACCCTGCCTATTCACAGTGGGCATACTGCAGGGTCGCGGTGACCTTTCCTTACAGTCTGGGCATTCATTTCTGTCTGTGGAGGAACTTGTGAAGTAAGGGCAGTGCCACTTCGCGACAGTGGAGGAAGTGGCCCAGCCAGGAAGCCAGGCCACATCGCCAGATGCCCAGTTGGAGAGAGCACTGCTTTGGCCCTTCTCCCGGGAGACCCGTGGTAGGAGACTGGCCCAGGGTGGGGCTGACCGTGGGATTTCCTTTCCTGTTCTTTATGGGATGGTGGGTATTTAAAAATGTCTCATGAAGCATTCTTTGGCTAGAGGCTGTGGTGTGCAGAGTTCATGGCTTCAGCCTCTGAGCCTTTACCAAGTAGTGGCGCTGGTGGGGCTGCCCTCCGCAAGACATCTGTCGTGATGTGACTCTTCCTCAGATCAGCAGCAGCAGTCGTTCCCTTCCCGGAACTCATTCCCAAGCTAGTCAGTAAGACTCTCTTCAAAGGGAGTTGTCCTGTAAGTCCTGGCACCAGAGTGGTGCTGTTGAGGAGTGCTGTTACGTCTTTTTAAACGGACAGCTGGCCGGGCTTATGCCTGTAATCCCAGCACTTTGGGAGGCCGAGGCGGGTGGATCACTTGAGGTCAGGAGTTCAAGACCAGCCTGGCCAACATAGTGAAACCTTGTCTCTACTAAAAATAAAAAAATTAGCCGGGTGTTGTGGTGGGCACCTGTAGTCCCAGCTACTTGAGAGGCTGAGGTACAAGAATCGCCTGAACCTGGGAGGTGGAGGTTGCAGTGAGCCAAGATAGCGCCACTGCATTCCAGCCTGGGTGACAAAGCGAGACTCTGTCTCAAAAAAAAAAAAAAAAAAAAAAAAAAGGCGGCTGTACCACGTGAATGACCTGTGCGTTTGTGCTTCTTCCTTGCCTGAGTTTTTCCCTCCTTGTGAAATACTGTTTCCTTCTTCCTGATGATACACTGCCCCCACACTTCTGCAGATTCTACTTAGTCCTCTACAGGCTGTTTCTGATCACATCTCTCCTTTTCTAGACCACCCCAGAGAGTCTCTGGAAGCACTCTAGCTCCCATTGGTCAGCAGCATGGGCTTGGCCCAGGAGCTTGTTAGAAGCACGGCATCTCTGGCCCCACCCAGACCTGCTGGACCCAGATTCGCATTGTGCCTGGCTCCCCCGGTGCTTTGTGTGCGCACAGGGAGTATCTGCCCCTGCATCGTGTATTGTCCTTATCACGTTTTATTAGGGGTCACTGCCTGGCTGTTTCGTCCTCTGCTTTACAGATCCATCATTTGTTTGGACCCCTTTGTAGCACCTGATGCATCCTTGGCATTGAGCAGGCACTGTGGTATTTGAGATTGACTGACAGTCCCCATTTATTTGAAAACTTGTGAGATCATATAGGGAATTGCAGGAGAGATGCGGCAGGCACACTTACAAAAGTTTATGACAGAGAGGGCAAGGACAAGTAAGAGAGGGCATAGTTAATACATTTGAATCCCCCAGGTAAGGCACTGTTTGGGGAGGGGCACAGGTGTTGGAAGCAGCCCACCCTTAGCCAAGCAGTTCTCCCTGTTTCGTCGCTCATTGTGTATAGGCTTCCTGAACCTTAATGTAGTTGCCTGATTTCTCCAGTGGGGTAACGTTATACTCATAATGTTGCTTGGAAGATAAAATGAGATAGTGCAAGTGAATCATGTCACAGTGTTTGGCTGTAAGGGGTAGCTGGGTGTATGTACTCAGCCAGAGCTAAGTGTTCAGTTACATTAGCTGGATTCTTGTTCATCTTTGAGAAATCTTGATTGATTGGTTGATTGATTGATTGATTTGTTTATTGAGATAGTGTCTGGCTCTGTCACCCAGGCTTGAGTGCAGTGGCATAATCTTGGCTCACTACGACTGCCACCTCCTGGGCTCAAGCCATCCTCCCATCTCAGCCTCCAGAGTAGCTGAGACTACAGGCACACGCCACCATGTCTGTATTTTTAGCAGAGATGGGGTTTCACCCTGTTGGGCAGGTTGGTCTCGAACTTCAGACCTCAAGTGATCCATCTGCCTTGGCCTCCCAAAGGCCTGGGATTACAGGCAAGAGCCACCGTGCTTGCCTTTTTTTTTTTTTTTTTTTTTTTTTTTTTTTTTTGAGGCAGCGTCTCGCTTTGTCACCCAGGCTGGAGTGCAGTGGCACGATCTTGGCTCACTACAACTGCCACCTCCTGGGCTCAAGCCATCCTCCCACCTCAGCTTCCCGAGTAGCTGGGACTACAGGCACACGCCACCATGTTGGGCACAGCGAATTTTTGTATTTTTTGGGAAGACGGGGATCTCACTCACCATGTTGCCCAGGCTGGTGTCTGGAACTCCTAGGCTCTGAGATCCCCCAGACTCAGCCTCCCAAAGTGCTAGGACTGCAGGTATGAAAAATCTTGTTCTTAAGAGGGACAAAATAGACAACCTTCTGAGACTCATATTCTGTCTTCCCCTGTACTGCTCCCTGATTTCCAAGACGAGTCCCAAGCTTCTGAGGAGCAGGGTCTATGTTTTGTGGGTGCCTGGTGTCAAATGCTCTGTGGCTGGTATGTGAGGACTGGGGAGGGGAGGAGCAGGAGCTGGGCAGGGAGAGCACTGCCGCCTTGGCACATCCTGCCTTGGGACACCGTCGTGGCTCCCGGTGTCCATGCTGCACAAAACAAACTACCAAGAGGTGGAGTCTACCAAAGTAACCGTCCTGGGAGCTCTTGGGGTTCCAGCTGGAGAACCAGCAAGATTGTGGCGGCACTGTGGAAACATCCTCCCCAGCTCTCATGCATCCTCCTGCGGGGGCGCTTGCAGATTGCTGTGGAGGGAGGAAGGCCACACCAGAGCGGGGCAGGCAGCGGGAGTGGGGACTTGCCAGACTGCAGTGTGATTTCTTTTCCGGTGGTGGGGATAGGAGGGAGGTGGATGACACAGGCATCTGGTAGATCATCTCTGGAGCTTTCAAGCTCTCGTGCCTTGCTTTACAGGAGCAGAGGCTTGAGAACACAGGACCTTAGAGTTGGTATCCTAGATCTGTACTGGCAGTTTGGTGGGTTTTTTGTTTTTGTTTTTAACCTTTTGCTGTTAAACGCATAATGTTTGTCAGTCTGGTAGAAGGCACAGTGTATGTAGATGAATCCATTACTGTATTTGAAGCGGTTTGAAGATGAACATCATTAAGTTAGGGCCAGGTGCAGTAGCTCATTACCTGTAATCCCAGCACGTTGGGAGGCTGAAGTGGGAGAATCACTTGAGCCCAGGAAGTTTCACATGGGTGACATAGCAAGATGCCATCTCTACAAAAAATTTAAGAAAATATCAGCTGGGTGTGGTGGTGCGCACCACCACCTGTGGTCCCAGCTACTTGGGAGGCTGACGTGGGAGGATCGCTTGAGCTCAGAAGTTGGGAGGTTACAGTGAGCTATGATGGCACCACTGCACTCCAGCCTGGACAACAGAGCAAATGAAAATAAGAACAAAATTTGCTCTTGAGGGGATTGAGGCATCTTCTGATACTTGTGATTTTACAGTGACAAGTTGATGCAAAACCAGAATGAGCAGAATTCCCTGTTCAGTTCGTGTTGGGAATTCTGTCTCAGTGGCGTGGACAGAACACTGTGAAGGTGAGGGAAAGCAGGGCTGCAAATTGGAGTTTGGAACGAGGCAGGCACCCAGGTCCTTTCCTCTTTCCTTAAGGGGTTTCCTTCTCCCAGTTACCTCTTCATGAAGGGAAAACACCGTCTCATTGGCAGTTTGGCCATGCTGGGGGGCCTGCTGTCCTCTGGGTGTGCAGAGGCTGTCTTGGCGGGCACAGCCTTGCTGGCAGGGTCCAGGCTGCAGGATGAAAGTGTGCAGGGGCTGTAGGCTGGCCTGGGAGAACAAAGCGGGGAGAGGGTGCCAATCCAGCCATGCGGCCTTGCAGCCGGTTCTGATCTTAGATGGACAGCAGACATTTGATGTGCTGCATTTCTCTTCTTAAGTCTCACTCCTCCTTTCTTTGTGATTTAAACAATTTCTTCCCTCCCACTTTTTGTCCAAATTCTGCAGTCCATAGTCTTTGAAATCTGAAGTATGGAGAGGCGATACCAGGGCCCTCCCCACCCACCTTCCGGCTTGGCAAGGGTATCGTGTGGTTCAGCTGGGCCGTTTGCTGGAGGGCAGAGGGAGGGGTGTTCCCCAGGGAAGAGGGCAGGAAAGACCAGAGGTTAAAAATAGGCGGCTTGTAGGAACCTGCTCACCACTCCCTCGGGTCACATGTGGTCCTCCTGTGATGCACACACTTGGGGTAGGATGGCTTTGGAGCAGAGAGGGGGAAAATAGATCAGCCAGCTCTCACTTAAACGTCACACTAGCAGCTGGCTTTTCCTCCGTGTTCCAGATAAGGGGAACTTTCTCCAATCACCTAGTGGTTTTGGATTTGTGTCCCCTGGTACTCTGGGGATGTGTCCACATGTGTGTGCAGTGCCTGTGTCTGCGTGTGTGTGGCAGTAAGATGACTCAGTGTCGCACGTGCTGAGACATTCCGGGGCTGCAGGTAGGTGTTCTCACAGAGGCTCGCCTGAGGGATCTTTGCACATACAAACATGTGTCCCATTTATAAGTTAGTTCCCTACACTAAATGAGCGAACTCTCTTGGGCCGTGTGCATGCAGTAAATACACATGTGGGTCGTTGTTTCACACGGGCAGTGTCCTGGTTGCAGGGCAGAGTGTCAGAATGCAAGCTGTGCTGGCTGCTCTAAGATGGTCCACAAGCTGTGAGGCAGCTTTTGTTCTCTCTTTGTTCTTTTAGAAAGTAGGGGTGCCTGCCCGCCTCCGAAGCCAGGGAAAGTGCAGTCTTCTCTGGCCTCCTGGTCAGGTAGAGCTGCTCTGGTTAAAACTGGCAAGAGAATCCTGTCTCTGCTGCCTGCTACAGCCTCAGGGGACTTCCAGGAAAACCCAGCCAAGGACTTGAGATGCCACCTGCTTTGAGTCATCTGTACCTGCTTGCCACACTCTCCTCCACTTAATACCCTGTTGTTACTAGGAAGGATTTGCTGTCCTGACTTTCAGTCTGGATTTTGAATAACTTGATAAGGTGATTGCTTTTGGATCCCTCTGGGCCTGTGTCTGCCCCTCCCTGTAACCTGAGAGAGCAGCTGGGCCCTTCAGCTCCTGTGGCCCTTTCGCCACTGAGTGAACATGCTCCTGTGGGACTTGGCCTGTGTGACCCACCTCATCCCTTTTATCTCGGTCTTCCTGCTAAATACAGCCTCTTCTCTCCCTCATCCCTTCTTTCTCTGCTCTCTGGGCAGAAGAGAAGCTTTGGCTGCGGTCTTTGATGTGGGAGGCTAGACTGGAAGGCATCCTGGGTGGGGGAGGGAGGTGCCTGGTGGAATTGGGGCATGCGGGGGCTGTGTGGAGGGGCCCGCTGCCTTCACCGAGCCCCTCCTCTCCCTGGGCAGTAGTTGCTCTCCACATCTCGGGGAGAAGAACCCAGGTCCTCCTGTGAATCCTGCTGTTTTCCTCGGGAGCGTGGGGACCCGGGAGTGTGAATGATTGAAGGTCTTCTGGCTGGTGCCTGAGTTTCGGGTTGTTTTTCTTTGAGGTGCTTCTCCTGCACCCTGCTCTGTGCAGGGGTGCTCAGAGCCCACAGCGGATGTTGGCAGCACGTGTGTGGGGAGCTGGCCAAGGACCCCGCTTTCTGTCTGGGCCAGCGCCCAAGGTGCCCTCTTAATTTAGATTTTCATGTGCATTAGTGGACGATGGCGAAGGAGACGCAGGCCCTCGGGTGCTTTTCAGACTTGGGCCCTCGGCTGGCAGTCGTCTTACACCACTGCTGGCTAGGCTGAAATGCAGAAAGAAATACGGGGATGGGGGCTTCCTTATGGGGAAGGGTAAAGGCTGAAATGGCGTATGAGAGAGGACTTGAAGCTTTTTTCCTGGGAGTCAGGGAGAGTTGGAGTTGACAGCACTCAGCCCTAATGGGTATAGACTGAGTCCAGCCTGAGGTATTAGACCCTATATTTATTGGCTTAATCTTAGTTTTATACCTGATCATACTGTTAAAAAACAAAAACAAACAAAAAGGTCCATTGGTGTCCTGGTGTCTGAGTGCGAACTTCATATTTAGTGGCATTTGATAGTATATTTTTCATTTCTAGTAAGTTTGATGATCTCAGAGGTGTGCAGTAATGTTCCTGGAACTGAATAGTATGGTGGTCCCAGGAACTGTGGGGAGAACCCTGCTCTGCCTCAGCCTCTTCTCCCATCTGCTGCCGTGGCCTGCTCCACCCTCAGATGGCTGTTGGAGGGCCCAGCAGCCTGTGCTTCTGTTAACATGTTCAGTTGTAGCCTATTTTCAGTTAAAAATGCAGTTTCTCCCGCCTGCTTTCCCCTGGAGCTGTGCGTGAAAGGGTGTAGTGCCCTCCTCTTGACACCTGCCTGTCCCTGCAGTCCTGTCGTTGGTGGGTGCTTGTGCTCCCTGCTGCCTGGCACTGCTGGGTTCTCAGGAGGCCTGCACACCGAAACTTTGCATGGAATGTTGCCCTTGTGCCATTAGCAAAGCGGAGGCTGGGTCGGCTCTGCTCTCCCTGCCTCCGACTTCATTGTTCGGGACTTAATGTAATAATATGCTTGAACAGGCGGGAGATCACATTAGCTTGGCTCTGCAGTTGTAAACAATATTTGCTCTGTGAGCGTTCTCCTTCACCCCCTGCTCTCCTGGGACCCTGCGCCCTCTCCTACTGCCACCCCCTCTCTCCTTGCATATTCTAACCTTGGCTAAACAGCTTCATTCATGAGATGGCCAGTGTTTTCTGGTAGGAAAGTGGCTGAAAATAATGAAGTCTCAAGAACCTCTGGCTGTGACCCACAAGTAAACACTGATTAGTTAGTTTCTGGGTAGAGGCTTTAACTGATGTCCATATCAACCAAAGTCTTTTTCTCTCTCTTCACTGGAGTGGAACCCTGTTTGAAAACACACACACACATGCACTCAGGTAACAAAAACAGCTTTCCTAAGGCCCTGACTCTGTCCTTGGCAGGGAGCACTGGGCAGATGGGACAGAGGCTTCCACTGCCAGTGTTGGCAGGGGTGGGAGGTGGAGAGGGGCAGGAGTGCAGGTGCATCCCTGGGGTGCCTGTTTTTTTCCATAGAAAGGCTTTTGTCCTCTGCTTCTCACTCTCTTCTATAGTTTGATGTAGAAAAAGGTAAAAGAAAAACTCCACCTCCCACCTGCACTGCCCTTTCCAATGCAACGATTGCAGTGGTTGGTTTCACAGACAAAACGTACTCCACCTTCTCTGTGCTGATTGGTGGCCAATGATGTCATGGCATAAAGCTCAAACTGATTGTTTTCTCTATGGGACAGGTCCCAAAACAGCAGACAGCAAAGCTGTTATTGCTCTTTTGTTTCCTCCAGTTCACGCTATCAAACAAGATGGGAAAGGTGGGAGCAGAGCCACAGCTGCACATCTCCTGAACTATTCGTAAAGCTCAGCCTCTGGCCCCTAGAGTAAGGAGGGCTTCTCACATCAGGAAAAAGCCTTTGTTTTTCACGAGAGCAACAATACTTTTTGCACTGGAGATATTTTGCCTGTCTGCTTTAATCTCTGTTAAGAGAAGGATGGATGTAGCTCAGGGTGCGGTGGCTCATGCCTGTAATCCCAGCACTTTGGGAGGCCAAGGCAGGTGGATCACCTGAGGTCAGGAGTTTGAAACCAGCCTGGCTAACACGGTGAAACCCTGTCTCTACTAAAAATACAAAAAATTAGCCAGGCATGATGGCAGGTGCCTGTAATCCCAGCTACTCAGGAGGCTGAGGCAGGAGAATTGCTTGAACCCAGGAGGTGGAGGTTGCAGGGAGCCAAGATCGTGCCATTGTACTCAAGCCTGGGGGACAGAGTGAGACTCCATTTCAAAAAAAAAAGATAGATAGATACAATTTCAGAGAAATCTCTTCTGGCCCAAGAAAGAGTAGGAAGAGGAGTTGCTTTTAGAGAAATAAAAAATAATCAGAAAAATGTCACTCGTTTCCTTGCAGAGCTTGGGAATTCTTCCTGCCGTCAGCATGTGTCCATCACAGAGGTGAACTGTAGTTCTGTAGCAGTGGCTCTCCTGTGTGAGTTTAGCATCGCCTGTGTTCTGAAGGGCCTGAGGGCAGAAGCTACTCTATGAGATCTGCTTTCACCCTGGGCTTTGCTGTGCTGTAGAGAGGACGGTCGTGCTGCTGAGAATTCAGCGGAGCAGGCCTCGCCCAAGTTTCTTAGGGCAGCACCTATCAGGCCGGAGCCCTCTGGGACTGCCCTGGTTGACACTGTGGGCCTGGCCCACCCGGTGCTGCCTGGCAGCGTCACGGGCGTCTCTAGGTGCTTGCCATCTACAGCTGGTCAGACCCTCTGGAAGCCTGGTGTGAGGCCAGGCTCCGTCAGAGGGCTTCCACAGTGGCCCGACAGCAGTCCCCCACAGGAAGCTCTCTTTTCATCAGGGGTCTGCGGGCGACTGTCTTCAGACTCAGTGAGTTCTCTGAGCATCTGAAAGCCACTCTCCTTAGATTTTACATATGATCATTGCCACTTCCTGCCCATGGATCTGCACAGACCTTCACGGCCGCTTCTAGAAAGCTTGGCTGTCAGAGCCACACCACTCCGCTGAGTGGAGGAGGTGAGGCATGTCTGACAGGAGGCGGTACAGGCAGACGACTGGATGAGCCTCCCTCCCCACCCACAGAGCTGTTCTCAGTGGGACTGGGCTCCGTTTACCCTTCTGGAGCACCCTGGGCTTTGATTTGTTGGCTGAGAGGAAACTCTGCAGCTGGCTGGACAGCCACGGTCACTTGGTGCATGGACTTCCTTTGCCCGCTTGGCTGTGTTTAATCCTGTGCCTCCCTGCAAGCATACAATCACCGGGCTATCTTTAGCCATGTTGCGGTGTGGCTGCACCTCTGGAGAGACAGAATGTTATAGCTGGTTCACATTTTCCTGAACAAAACAGACACACTCCGAGATTAGGCAAGTCGTTTCCTTGAGTGCTGTGGCTGGGCGCCTCTCCTTGTTGTGTGAAGGCTGGGGGTCGGAGGAATTTGCCACACTGGTGGATGATGTGCAGGTAGGGGAGAAGGCCCGCCTGACGGTAGGTGAACCTCTGCCTGGTCCTCTGCCTGTGCTATAGCCCCAGGCCTGCCTTCAGCTTTCCCTTTCCTGGGCCCTGATGGCACTTTAGAATGGGGGCGGGAGGGAATGAATTACCATGCCTGCCCCAGGCCACCACAGATTCTGATTGGATGGGTCTGGAGCGGGGCCTGAACATTGGTGTAGTTTTAAAGTTCATTGGTGATTCTACTGAGCTTTATGTATACCCTGTGAAGGCCGACCAAACAGCTAACCTTACAGTACAGTAAAAATACATTTTTCTTGTTCGCTTCTCAGTTTCTGTATCCCAAGAGTGGCATATTGAAAGCATGTGGCAGTTCTTTCTCGAACTGAGAACTGCCTGAATTTTATGAACAGCGACAGCTGTTGCTCCGGTGTCGCATTTGAAGCTCAACCTGTTTCTACTTTCCGTCTTTTGACTTTCGTCTTTGCAGGGGGCCCCTTGTCTCCTGGGAAGAACCCAGTTGCAGGGTCTCATGCAGGTCCTCATAATCCACTGGCCTCTCTCCAAGCCCCAGGTACTCTTCTTCCAGAAAAGCTGAGAATGGGGATGAGCTCAAGACCACACTTAGCGTCATCATTATCCACTGATTGACAGCTGTCATCTCCACCCTAGAATGACTAGTTTTCAACTTGGCTTACATGGGTGCCGTGTTGCCATTGTTCTCATGATGGAATCTCTTTGGGCAGGAGTCTTTCGAGTCTGTTAGGGCAAATGCAGGCTGAGAAGCATGATGTGGAGCAGTTCTGAGTGAAGACTTGTTATGAGGCAAAGAGAGCAGGTGAACCGTGGGGTCCTGCTCTGTCTGGTAGGGAGTGGAAGCAATGCTCTGCTTGGTCTATTCATCCCATGGCCTGGGCATAACTGACTGTCTCGTGCTTTCTTTAGTGGGTGGGTTGGGGAGGAGTGGGTGGGCTCATAATTCTACCGAGGGCTCTGATATCACAGGATTTTATGTGGCATTTGGCTTGTTTTGTGTAAATCATCCTACCCTGATTAAATACCTCTTGAGCTATTTGATGCTGGCCTGTCCTGTGAGGTAAGGCTTATAGCCTTTCCTCTGAGAAATTAGTCCACAGATCTGGAAAATGTTCTTCAACTGCTCGAGTATTCTCTGCCTGATTCTGACTGCCTCCTCTGCCTGGTTTCCCTTTCTGATCCTCTCTCTGGCTGCCATTGCTTTTGTTTTTATGCTACATTGTTGGATTTATCCTACCTTTGCCTCTTTCCTTGTAATGAGCTTATTTTTTATTCTTTTACTCTCAAAGTTGTCATATTCTTCCCTGTATTCTGGCGCTAGACTTGACTATTTCATGGAACTAGTCGTTCCCTGTTCCCTTTCATCTTTGGGTTTGATTTGGCTTTTCTGAAGTTGTGATGTATGGGTTTAACATCCTTCATCAGAATCAGTTTCCCTCTTCCTCGTCCGTCCTTCCTTCTTCAGACAGAGTCGCACTATGTTGCCCAGGCTGGAGTGCAGTGGTGCGATCATAGCTCACTGTAGCCTCGATCCCCTGGGCTCAAGCGATCCTCCCACCTCAGCCCCCTGAGTAGCTGGGGCTACAGGTGCTTGCCACCGTGCCTGGCAGGATCAGTTCTCCTCTTCGTAGGCTGACTCACAATACTTTTCACCGTAAGAAATCTTATTTTGGAAATTGTATCCAACTGGCCCTGAAAGGGCAGATAGTAAAATGACAGTTGATTGATACATTGAAAATAATCAGATGGTGGCATCTCCTTGCCTAGGTTTTTGTTCTTAACTTCAGAGGTATGAAGTCCAGGGGCCTTCTCTGGTGATCTGAAGGCATGTTCTGGCCTGGGAGTGGTACAGGACTGCCGGCTGTGATGCTTTGACTCTCAGGGATTATTAGTACCTTCAGTAAATACAGTGTGTACGTACTTCTGTGCCTGCGGAAAAGGGCTCAGGTCATCAGTGTGCAGTAGTGTTGCTGGTCCCGATGTCCTCTGAATTGGTTGTCCAGGTTTCCATGGTGTCTTGTGTAGAGTAGCTCTTTCTGGCATTAGATAGGCAGAATTGACTGAGACTATTTGCTGTAGAGGAGGGCAGTTGCTCTAATTTAACATAAAGATAGCAGCCTGGTTTCCCAATCACTCTCCAGCCAGGGAGGACTTTTCATTTCTGCATGTGGAAAGAAGTGTTTGTCTAGCTCCTTTGGAAATAATTGATGTCATCTTAACAGAATTGCAGAGAGAGGCAGGTCTGTTCTTCATAAGGTATAGAGGGTTGAGTCAGAGCCCTTCGTGTGGCCAAATTCACTATTCAGAATTCAGCCCAGTCTCCCAGCATTCACGCCCTGCCTCTGGAGTTTGGTCTCCTGGGGGGATGGCAGGGATACGTGGCTACTGCTTGCCCCTGCAGCACCTTTGTGAGATGACAGGAGATACAGTCCTTCTTCTCTGTGGCACTGGTCCTCAGCTGGTGTGTGGCTTGCTGAGTGGGGTGCCAGCTGAATCTCAGGCCCTGTTCCCTGACCTGCTTTGTCTTAGTCTGTTTTCTGTTGCTTGTAGCAGAATGCCTGAAACTGAGTGATTTATAAAGAAGTGAAATTTGTTCTTAACAGTTATGGAGGCTGGGAAGTCCAAGGTTGAGGGGTGGTGTCTGGGGAGGGCCTTTTTACTAGTGGGACTCTGCAGGCGGTACAGGGTTGATCACATGGTGAGGGAGCTGAATGTGCCAACTCAAGTCACTTTCTCCTCTTTTGAAGACACCAGTCCCACTCCCATGATAACCCATTAATCCACTAACCCATTAGTCCATGAATGGATTAGTCATTAACCCCAGTGGCTTCCTGAAGGTTCCACCTCTCCGTACTGCCACATTGGAGATGAAATTTCTACATGAACTTCAAAAGGAACGAACATTCCAACCACAACACCCCTTTACTGGGAGCTTGTGTACTGTACATGGTAGCCGGGGTGGGAGCAAGAGCCTGGGACTCACGCAGTTCCTGAGCTCTGACGCCTGTGTAGATGTGTGCTTCGCCTTCACTGCGTGTTACCCAGATGGTTTTTGCTACAGGTGCTGAGTGACCTTGAGATGTCAGCTCGAGCCAGGAGCACTGGTGTGGAGAGTGGTGGGCTGACTTTCACAAGTGAGCAGTGGCCTCACCCTCTGCCACAATTCCATTTAGTCCTTTTAGACTCTAGGTATCAAAGCATCAGCTTAGACCGAGGGACTCCTCATTCATTTCCACACTCAAATCTGTTGTCCAGAATTGAACTTGGCATCAGAGTGCAGCACAATGGTCTGCCAAGTTTAAGTGCAGGAATGCACAGAATCCCAGCGGCCGAATACAGCCTCCTCCGTTGGTAAGGGGGAACGTTGGTAACACAGCAGCGTAAGGAAAAAGCAGCCCACCCCTACCAAATCTGTATTGCCTGTGGAACTGTGTTCATGGCAGAACCCTGCTGAGCTTGACCATATGTCCAGCTATTGAGTGATCTGAGTTCAAACCTACTTCCCTCCCCGTTGGTTACTGTGGTCGCCACATGGAGGTATTAGTTTGTATTTCATTCTTGATACCTGTGAGTTCTTTGTGGCGAAGTGGAATAATTAGGGCTTTAAAGTGAGGCACTCCTGAGTTTGAATGTTGTCCTCCTCTGCTTATTAGCTGGGCAAGTTAATTACCCTGTGATCCTGAGTTTTCTCATCTGTACGGTGAGAATCATGAGTTCTTACTGGATTGTTGTGAGGATGAAATGAAATGAAAAGATTTCTGTGAAGTGCCCAGTACCATGCTTGACACTTAAAAATAATTAATAAATGGAGATAGATACTATAATCAGCAAGACACGGCCGACAGACCTCTCATGCCTCCTCCTTGCAAAGAAAGGAATGTTTGTGAAGTCTCAATACAGAGCTTGAAATCTGACCTTGAAATATAACTGTTTGTCAGAAGGCGAAGAGAATATGTGCACTTTTGCAAGTAATTTGTTGGCTTCATTCATATCTTGACTGCTTTAATGCTGAAAATAAGATGAGACATGGTCCTCACTCCCAGGAGCTCATGAATCTGGGGAGACAATCACGTAAACTGGTTATGAGAGAATAATTAAACTTTCCAGGTGTCGTGATATAAGTTAGTTTGAGGTATGGTGAAGTTAGCAATCTGTCTTTGATAGCAATCCATCTTTCTTTTTTTTTCTTTTTCTTTTTTTTTTTTGAGACGGAGTCTCGCTCTGTCGCCCAGGCTGGAGTGCAGTGGCCGGATCTCAGCTCACTGCAAGCTCCGCCTCCCGGGTTTACGCCATTCTCCTGCCTCAGCCTCCGAGTAGCTGGGACTATAGGTGCCCGCCACCTCGCCCGGCTAGTTTTTTGTATTTTTTAGTAGAGACGGGGTTTTACCGTGTTAGCCAGGATGGTCTCGATCTCCTGACCTCGTGATCCGCCCGTCTCGGCCTCCCAAAGTGCTGGGATTACAGGCTTGAGCCACCGCGCCCGGCCGAGGTATAATTTTCATGCAAAATAATCCGCAGATTTTTTTAAACTCTTATGGTTAGGTGGGCATTGACAGATGAATATATATCCACATAACTTCCATAATCAAGATGTAAACTCTTTCTGTTAACTCAGAAAGTTTCTTTTTTTTAAATTATACTTTAAGTTCTAGGATACATGTGCACAATGTGCAGGTTTGTTACATAGGTATACATGTGCCATGTTGGTTTGCTGCACCTATCAACTCGTCATTTACATTAGGTATTTCTCCTAATGCTAACCCTCCCCCAGTCTCCCACCCCTCGACAGGCCCTGGTGTGTGATGTTCCCCTTCCTGTGTCCAAGTGTTCTCATTGTTCAGTTCCCACCGATGAGTGAGAACGTGCGGTGTTCAGTTTTCCGTGCTTGCAATAGTTTGCTGAGAATGATGGTTTCCAGCTTCATCCGTGTCCCTGCAAAGGACATGAACTCGTCCTTTTTCTATGGCTGCATAGTATTCCATGGTGTATGTGTGCCATGTTTTCTTAATCCAGTCTATCATTAACGGACATTTGGTTTGGTTCCAGTCTTTGCTATTGTGAATAGTGTCTCAATAAACATACGTGTGCATGTGTCTTTGTAGTAGCATGATTTATAATCCTTTGGGTATATACCCAGTAATGGGATTGCTGTGTCAAATGGTATTCCCGTTCTAGATCCTCGAGGAATTGCCACACTGTCTTCCGCAATGATTGAACCAATTTACACTGCCACCAACAGTGTAAAAGTGTTCCTATTTCTCCACATCTTCTCCAGCATCTCATTTCCTGACTTTTTAATGATTGCCATTCTAACTGGCGTGAGATGGTATCTCATTGTGGTTTTGATTTACATTTCTCTGATGGCCAGTGATGATGAGCATTTTTTTGAAAATGTGTCTGTTGGCTGCATAGATGTCTTCTTTTGAGAAGTGTCTGTTCATATCTTTTGCCCACTTTTTGATGAGGTTGTTTTTTTCTTGTAAATTTGTTTGAGTTCTTTGTAGATTCTGGATATTAGCCCTTTGTCAGATGGGTAGACTGCAAAAATATTCTCCCATTCTGTAGGTTGCCTGTTCACTCTGATGGTAGTTTCTTTTGCTGTGCAGAAGCTCTTTAATTACATCCCATTTGTCTATTTTGGCTTTTGTTGCCATTGCTTTTGTTGTTTTACTCATGTAGTCCTTGCCCATGCCTATGTCCTAAATGGTATTGCCTAGGTTTTCTTCTGGGTATTTATGGTCTTAGATCTAACATTTAAGTCTTTAGTCCATCTTGAATTAATTTTTGTATAAAGTGTAAGGAAGGGACACAGTTTCAGCTTTCCACATATGGCTAGCCAGTTTTCCCAGCACCATTTATTAAATAAGGAATCCTTTCCCTATTTCTTGTTTTTGTCAGGTTTGTCAAAGATCAGATGGTTGTAGATGTGTGGTATTATTTCTGAGGGCTCTTTTCTGTTCCATTGGTCTATATCTCTGTTTTGGTACCAGTACCATGCTGTTTTGGTTACTGTAGCCTTGTAGTATAGTTTGAAGTCAAGTAGCATGATGCCTCCAGCTTTGTTCTTTTTGCTTAGGATTGTCTTGGCAGTGGCGGCTAGTGGTTCCATATGAACTTTAAAGTAGTTTTTTCCAATTCTGTGAAGAAAGTAATTGGTAGCTTGATGGGAATCACATTGAATCTATAAATTACTTTGGGCAGTATGGCCATTTTCATGATACTGATTCTTCCTATCCATGAGCATGGAATATTCTTCCATTTGTTTGTGTTCTCATTTATTTCGTTGAGCAGTGGTTTGTAGTTCTCCTTGAAGGACCTCTTTATTCCTTGTAAGTTGGATTTCCAGGTATTTTATTCTCTTTGTAGCGGTTGTGAATGGGAGTTCACTCATGATTTGGCTCTCTGTTTGTTATTGGTGTATAAGAATGCTTGTGATTTTTGCACATTGATTTTGAATCCTGAGACTTTGCTGAAGTTGCTTATCAGCTTAAGGAGATTTTGGGCTGAGACAATGGGGTTTTCTAAATATACAATCACATCATCTGCAAACAGGGACAATTTAACTTCCTCATTTCCTAATTGAATACCCTTTATTTCTTTCTCTTGCCTGGTTGCCCTGGCCAGAACTTCCAACACTGTGTTGAATAGGAGTGGTGAGAGAGGGCATCCCTGTCTTGTGCCAGTTTTCAAAGGGAATGCTTCCAGTTTTTGCCCATTCAGTATGATATTGGCTGCGGGTTTGTCATAAATAGCTCTTATTATTTTAGATATGTTCCATCAATACCTAGTTTATTGAGAGTTTTTAGCATGAAGGGCTGTTGCATTTTGTCGAAGGACTTTTCTGCATCTATTGAGATAATCATGTGGCTTTTGTTGTTGGTTCTGTTTATGTGATGGATTATGTTTATTGATTTGCATATGTTGAACCAGCCTTGCATCCCAGGGATGAAGCCGACTTGATTGTGGTGGATAAGCTTTTTGATGTGCTCCTGGATTTTGTTTGCCAGTATTTTATTGAGGATTTTTGCGTCGATGTTCTTCAGGGATATTGGTCTAAAATTCTCTTTTTATGTGGCCTCTCTGCCAGGCTTATGGTATCAGGATGATGTTGGCCTCATAAAATGAGTTAGGGAGGATTCCCTCTTTTTCTATTGATTGGAATAGTTTCAGAAGGAATGGTACCAGCTCCTCTTTGTACCTCTGGTAGAATTCAGCTGTGAATCCATCTGGTTCTGGACTTTTTTTGGTTGGTAGGCTATGAATTACTGCCTCAATTTCAGAGCCTGCTATTGTCTATTCAGAAATTCAACTTCTTCCTGGTTTAGTCTTGGGAGGGTGTATGTGTCCAGGAATTTGTCAATTTCTTCTAGGTTTTCTAGTTTATTTGTGTAGAGGTGTTTATAGTATTCTCTGATGGTAGTTTGTATTTCTGTGGGATCAGTGGTAATATCCCCTTTATCATTTTTTATGTGTCTATTTAATTCTCTCTTTTCTTTTTCTTAGTCTTGCTAGCAGTCTGTTAATTTTGTTGATCTTTTCAAAAAACCAGCTCTTGGATTCATTGATTTTTTGAAGGGTTTTTTGTGTCTCTATCTCTTTCAGTTCTGCTCTGATCGTAGTTGTTTCTTGCCTTCTGCTAGCTTTTGAATTTGTTTGCTCTTGCTTTCCTCGTTCTTTTAATTGTGATGTTAGGGTGTCGATTTTAGATCTTTCCAGCTTTCTCTTGTGGGCATTTAGTGCTATAAATTTCCCTCTATACACTGCTTTAAATGTGTCCCAGAGATTCTGGTACGTTGTGTCTTTGTTCTCATTGGTTTCAAAAAACATCTTTATTTCTGCTTTCTTTTTGTTATGTACCCAGTAGTCATTCAGGAACAGGTTGTTCAGTTTCCATGTAGTTGAACGGTTTTGAGTGAGATTCTTAATCCTGAGTGCTAGTTTGATTGCACTGTGACCTGAGAGACAGTTTGTTGTGATTTCTGTCCTTCTACATTTGCTGAGGAGTGCTTTATTTCCAATTATGTGGTCAATTTTAGAATAAGTGTGATGTGGTGCTGAGAAGAATGTATACTCTGTTGATTTGGGGTAAAGAGTTCTGTAGATGTCTATTAGGTCTGCTTGTTGCAGAGCTGAGTTCAGGTCTCAGATATCCTTGTTAACTTTCTGTCTCGTCGATCTGTCTAATATTGACAGTGGGGTGTTAAAGTCTCCCATTATTATTGTATGGGAGTCTAAGTCTTTTTGTAGGTATCTAAGGACTTGCTTTATGAATCTGGGTGCTCCCGTATTGGGTGCATATATATTTAGGACAGTTAGCTCTTCTTGTTGAACTGATCCCTTTACCATTATGTAATGGCCATCTTTGTCTCTTTTGATCTTTGTTGGTTTAAAGTTTGTTTTATCAAAGAGTAGGATTGCAACCACTGCTTTTTTTTTTTTTTTTTTTTGCTTTGCTTTCCATTTGTTTGGTAGATCTTCCTCCATCCCTTCATTTTGAGCCTATGTGTGTCTTTGCATGTGAGATGGATCTCCTGAATACAGCACAGTGATGGGTCTTGACTATCCAATTTGCCGGTCTGTGTCTTTTAATTGGGGCATTTAGCCCATTTACATTTAAGGTTAATATTGTTATGTGTGAATTTGATTCTGTCATTGTGATGTTCGCTGGTTATTCTTCCCGTCAATTGATGCAGTTTCTTCCTAGCGTCAATGGTCTTTACAGTTTGGCATGTTTTTTCAGTGGCTGGTACTAGTTGTTCCTTTCCATGTTTAGTGCTTCCTTCAGGACCTCTTGTAACGCAGGCCTGGTGGTGACAAAATCTCTCAGCATTTGCTTGTCTGTAAAGGATTTTATTTCTCCTTCACTTATGAAGCTTAGTTTAGCTGGATATGAAATTCTGGGATGGAAATTCTTTTCTTTAAGAATGTTGAATATTGGCCCCCACTCTCTTCTGGCTTGTAAGGTTTCTGCCGAGAGATCTGCTGTTAGTTTGATGGGCTTCCGTTTGTGGGTAACTCACCCTTTCTCTGGCTGCTCTTAACACTTTTTCCTTCGTTTCAACCTTGGTGAATCTGACAATTCTGTGTCTTGGGGTTGCTCTTCTCGAGGAGTATCTTTGTGGTGTTCTGTGTATTTCCTGAATTTGAATGTTGGGCCTCTCCTACTGTTCTAAGTCACCATCGCCTGTGCATATCCTTCCCAGCACCCATAAGTTGTAATTATGTGCTTGCTTGCTTACTTGTTTATTGTCTGTATTTTCCACTAGACGGTAAGCTCCCCAAGGGCAGGCACTGTGTTTCCATTCACCACTGTCAGTTTAATTGCAAGCATAGGTCTTGACGTATACCACGCGCTCAATAAATAATGTGCCAAATGGAGTGAAAGGTGGCAAGACACGTGGGTCTCTGCTTGACACACAGCTGCTCTGGGGATGCTCAGGTGCACACCTCGTTGGTGTCTTCTCATGCAAAGCCGTGTGCACATCTGAGAAGGGTATCTAAGAACCCTGCTGGTGCAGGTTCTAAATGCCACAGGCTGGATCTGTGACTCATCCCTCCCCTTCCCCCACATGTCCCTTTCTGCTCATTTAGGGATGCCAGACTCAGCTTGCATTCAGGGTACACATTGAATTTGATCAGTCTGTCCCTTCAGAAGGGACAAGTCACTCTGGACTTGGTTCCATGGAGTTGGTAACTTGCTGGTAGCTTGCCAGGCAGGGAGCATGTGTCCTGTTGGCTATTTATATAGCACACAACCCTGGTCCTGGTCAGAAGCCACACCCCATTGGGCTCCCAGCTGTCTGCCAGATCTGATGCCAAGCGGTGGTGTGTGGGTGTTCCTTAGGATGTGAAGCCTGGTGCAGATGCCATTCACAGGCTGCTGGGCCCCTCAGATCACTGTTTCTCAGACCACTTACGCGATAACCCTTGTGGGGCTTTTGTTTTTAGTTTCTTTCCAAATGGTGGTATAACATACATTTTATAAAGTGCACAAAGCTTAAGTGTGCAACTTGAATTTTTATGTATGTGAACATCTGTGTGTACCCAGCAGGGTTTAGTCAGCGGAGTTAGGGATAAGGGACTTATTGCAGGAATTAAACTCTGCACAAGTTGGGGGACCAAGGGATGTGGGGGTCCAGATGGTGGGGAGGTCAGAGAGGAGTCACTCCCTGGTCGCCTGAAGCACTGGTGTGGGTGGACGTGCCCGAGCTCACAGGGACGCCCGGAACCCCAGTACGTTGCGGAGGTGGAGCCGCCGGAGGGGAGTGTGTGGGGAGGCGCGGCATCTGGGGAGCTGCTGTCCAGTTGGGTTCCCGGCCCAGTGACTGGTGGGAGACCTGGGGCCTGTGACTGGCCAGCAGGGTCAGCGTGAGGAAGAGGAGCTGGCCGCAGTGTGGAGGGCGGGGCAGGCTGGGACCTCCAGGTGCCCATGTCTCTGTCCTTCACCTCGTGGCCACTGCTTCAGTTTACCTTCCAAGCTTTAGGGAACTTCTTGGCGTGGCCAGTTCTAACTCAGACTCTAACTGGGGGCCCTGGGAAACAGTTCCCAGCTTAACCAAGTCGACACAGCACCACTGTCCAGATCAGGGTCCCAAGTCCCAGCCCTGCCCAGGTAGCTACTGTGTGAGCCAATTTCTGTACCGTAGACATGAACTTTGCTCTTGTCTTTGTGCACATGGAGTCATGCAGTATTTTCTGTCCTGTGTCTGCCTTCTTTTGCCCAGCACTAATCTGTGAGTTTCGTCGGTGTGGCTGGATGTTGCAGTAGTTCATTCCTCTTTCCTGCTGTGTGGTATTCCATTGTGTGACTGTAACTGCACCGTATCACTTTGCTGCTGTTGGTCATTTGAATGTTTCCAATTTTTGAGTATTATGAATAAAGCTGCAATGAACATTCTTGTACTTGTCTTTTGGCTAACATAAGACATTGATTTCTGTTGGCTGTATCCCCAAGAACAGAATTGCTGAGTTTTAGGGTAGATGTATATGTAGCTTTAAGAACCACTGCTGAACAGTTTTCCATAGTGGTTGTACGGGTTCACACACACATTGTCTGAGCGTTCCAGTTGTTCCCTATCATTGCCTACTTGTGGCATTGTCAGTCTTTAATTTTAGTTATTCTGATGGGTAATTGGATCTCGTTGTGGTTTGGATGGACTTCCTAGTGACTACTACATTGAACACCTGTTCATATGCCTTGGTGATTTGAGTGTCCTCTTTTGTGATATGCTTGACCAAATCTTCTGCCTGATTTTCCTTTGGTGTCTGTGTTTTTTTTTTCCTTAATGATTTATGCAAACTTTTTCTACATTCCAGATATGAGAGTTTTCTTGGTTACACATAGCCCTTTTGCTTTAAAGAGGTTTGTTCCTTCTGAAATAGAGCACTGAGGCTGGGCGCGGTGGCTCACGCCTGTAATCCCAGCACTTTGGGAGGCCAAGGCGGGTGGATCACCTGAGGTCAGGAGTTCGAGACCAGCCTGGGCATCAGGTGAAACCCTGTCTCTACTAAAACTTCAAAACTTAGCCAGGCATGGTGACACATGCCAGTAGTCCCAGCTACTCGGGAGGCTGAGGCAGGAGAACTGCTTGAACTTGGGAGGCAGAGGTAGCAGTGAGCTGAGATCGCGCCACTGCACTCCAGCCTGGGCGACGGAGCAAGACCCTGTCAAAAAAAAAGAAAGAACAGAAAGAGAAAGAAAAATGAAATAGAGCACAGATGGCTTTCAGGCCTGTTTACAGAGGGAAGCCTTTGGAAAAAATGTTGTTACTTACTGGTCTTTTTTCAGGAATTGGAAGTTAAATAGCCCAACTTACACATGGTTTTAAAAACAAAATATTGAAGGCTGGGCATAGTGGCTCATGCCTGTTAATCCCAGCACTTGGAGAGACCAGGACAGGAGGATTGCTTGAAGCCAGGAGTTCAGGATCAGCCTGTGCAACAGAACTAGACCGTGACTCTGCGAAAAAAAAAAAAAAATTAGCCGCGCGTGGTGGTGTGCATCTGTAGTTCCATCTCCTTGGGAGGCTGAGGTGGGAGAAATTGTTTGAGCCCAGGAGTTTGAGGTTACAGTGAGCTATGATGGCACCGCTACGCTCCAGCCTGGCAGACAAAGGGAGACTCTTTCTTTGGGGGAAAAAAAAAAGGGCCAGGCGCGGTGGCTCATGCCTGTAATCCCAGCACTTTGGGAGGCTGAGGCGCATGGATCACAAGGTCAGGAGATCAAGACCATCTTGGCTAACACAGTTAAACCCCGTCTGTACTAAAAATACAAAAATTAGCTGGGTGTGGTGGTGGGCGCCTGTAGTCCCAGCTACTTGGGAGGCTGAGGCAGGAGAATGGCGGGAACCCGGGAGGCGGAGCTTGCAGTGAGCCGAGATTGCGCCACTGCACTCCATCCTGGGCGACAGAGCAAGACTCCGTCTCAAGAAAAAAAAGTTCTAAGGGTGACAGTCATCAGGGTAGTGTCATTACGGTAATTGTGTTCACCCCCCTATGGTGCGTGTAGCACAGTATATAAAGCCACAGGGTAACATGTCTTTCTAAGTGTTCTGGTTGTTCATCGTATCAGGGCAGTGTTATTTCCAGGAGTGAATGTGTTCACCAAAGTGTGGTGCGTGTACTGCGTTACGTAAAGTTGCCTTTATGTTTCTTAAGTACTCCTTGCACATGTGATCACAGCAGTCTTACTTCAGTGAGTGAATGTGTTCACCACAGTAGATATGTCTCATATGCTACTGGAAGACGCATGCGGACAGGTGTTTCTTTTTTTTCTTTTTTTTTTTTTTTGAGACAGAGTCGCTCTGTCGCCCAGGCTAGAGTGTAGTGGCACAATCTCGGCTCACTGCAAGCTCCACCTCCCAGGTTCACGCCGTTCTCCTGCCTCAGCCTCCCGAGTAGCTGGGACTACAGGCACCTGCCACCACGCCAGGCTAATTTTTTTGTATTTTTAGTAGAGATGGGGTTTCACCATGTTAGCCAGGATGGTCTCGGTCTCCTGACCTCGTGATCACCCACCTCGGCCTCCCAAAGTGCTGGGATTACAGGCATGAGCCACCGTGCCCGGCCTGCAGACAGGTGTTTCTAACAGTACTATTCCTCGCATCAGGTCATGTTCCTGCAGTGGGTGAATGTGTCCACCCACAGCATATATGCTGCATATAGTAATGTGAATGTGTCCACCCTCTGCATATGTGCTGCATATAGTAAACTATGGCAAGACACATGTAAATAAAACCCCAATTTATCTCGAGTGCTCAGAGTATACACGCAGAAGCCAAACCTTTAATTCACTCCTTAAAGTGTGTGTTGGGGCTCTGGCACTGCTACATGCTGGAAATAGAAGCCGGACGGAGAGACACTTGCTGTCTTCTAGGAGCCCAGCACCTGGTAGGAGGTGCTTGGAGAGCAGAGGTAAGATCTGTGTGTAGGAAGAAGGGCATTGCAGAGTTGTTCTGGGAAGGGCTTGGAGATGTGACCCTAATGCCCTGATGGATAAGTAGGTTCATGTTCGTTACCTGCCTTAGTTCAGAGAAGACCGAAGCAGCTCAGAGGACAAGCAGAGGTTCAGAGAAGTGTGTGCACGGGCAGGGAACGTGTGTTCTAGGTTGTGAAAACAAACCGTGCCGGAAAGAACATGGGTGTTCCTGGAGCAGCAGGCAGACGTCAGGGGCTGAGCACAGGGGTGTTAGGAGGTTAGGTGATGAGGGTGGAGGTGAAGCAGGACCTGCAACCCCAAGCTTAGCCTGGCAGGAAAATGGTGTCTTTCAAAGTGTAAGCAAGGGGTGGCTTAAGTAGATTTGTTTAAAAAGATCACTTTGGAAGACACATAGTATGGGAATTGCACACTTGAGCAGGGTGTATTTGTGTTACACCCCATGTTCACGGCAAGCTTATGCACAGTAATCAAAGGTAGAAACAGCCCAGCTCTCCATTGATGGGTGAATGGAAAAAGTAAATGCAGTGTGGACTACAATGGAATTATTATTCAGCCATGAAAAGGAATGAGGTCATGATTTATGTTACAATGTGGTTGAACCTTGAAACCTTTATACTAAGTGAAATAAGCCAGACACAGAGGGACAAATACATAATCCTACTTATGTGAGGTACCTGGAGTAGACAGATTCATAGAGCCAGAATAGAATGGTGATCACCATGGGCTGAGGAAGGGGGAAATGGGGAGCCAGTGTTTAATGGGTACAGAGTTTCTGTTGGGGATGACAAAAAAGTTCTGGAGACAGACAGTGGCGATGGTTGTGCAACATTGTGAATAAATTTAATACCACTGAATTGTGCAATTAAAAATGGTTAGAAACAACTTTTATATTGTATATAGCTTAACACATTAAGAAAATAAACCAAAATTACCTTGAGGAAGGGTCTACATTTAGGAGACTATTGCAGGAGTCCAGGTGTAGACAATGAAGTCCAATGCAGTGACGTTAGAAAGAAAGGAATAAATGGGCGAGGAATTTAGGAAGAGCAAATGCGAATATACCCTGCACTGCGCTGTGTCCCCACCATGCTTGTCATGGTACAGTCGCCTGCACGCCCACGCCCCCAGCCTTTTCCAGTGGGAAGTAAGGGCGGTGTGGAGGCCAACACCTGGAGTTCTGACTTAGGTAGAAAGCAGTTTTACTAGAATTGTGATTCAGGGAGAGACATAAGTTTGGGAGGGAAGATGGGGTTCTGTTTTGAGTAACCTGAGTTGGAGGCGCCCTGGCATATTCTGATGGAGATGTCCAGGGGACAGTTACAAAGATGGCGCTGGAACGAAATGGAAAGAAAGAGGGCCAAGGACAGAGCCCTAAGCGCCCTCTCTACTTAGAAAGTGGCGTAAAAAGCCAGAGGAGCATGCAGAGAGAAACCAGGGCGGGAGAGTTCAGCTGTATAATCCTTTGTTCTCCACCAGGTTGGCTTTTTGGTTACTCTACAGATTCACACTTCTCCCTTGGGATATTCCTTTTCCAAGCCAGGCTGTTGTTGGGAGGGCACAGACGTCCTGGAATGCCAAGGTTGAGGATGGTGAAATGGGCTCAGGGAAGGGTGTTCCTCTCTAAGTTGGACTGTGTATTGGGAAGTTGTAGACCTTTAGTCTTCTAACCGTTTCTGCTTTGTTGATTCCACTGTCCCTTCATTGCATCTTTGCTCATGTTCTGCATATGAAGAAAAATTGAGAGCTTTGACCAGCATCAAAGTCAGGATGAAAGACATCGGTAAGACCTTACAGTCCCATGGATACCATCAATTAAAATGCCTGTGCATTTACGTTTTCCAAGGTCAAAACATTTTTTTTCACAAATTTTATTTCTTTGATCAGTGATTTAGAAGATTTTTGGGTTTGGGACTCACAACCCGTCGTTTTATACAGTATTTTTGAAAGCATCCGGGAGGAAGGGACAGTGCCTGTTTGAGGATTTAACCGAAACGTGTTTGGTTCCTTGGCTGTAGTGCTGAGATCTGTCATGGTGAAGAGAGATTTGTGCGGTAGTACCGTTCCGGCACTGTGGAAGGAGGGGTGCCGGGAAAACATGGACAGGTGAACGGCTTCTTCGTTTTAGTTTGGGGAGCACTATTCTCAACAAGTGTTACTTAAAAAAAAAAATGTTTAGGTTTCGAGGTTCTCCAGCCAAGCCCAGTTGAATGCTTTTCAGGCAGAGGCAGGATAGCTGTGACCTCCTCAGCTTCCTGCCTGCTCTGAGCTCCCTTCGTGTTGCTGAATGGGCAGCAACAACAGGTAAATATCAACCTCTTTTTTCACATTCCTCGTAAAACTGACTGAATCATAATCATCTTCAGGTTTGGGAGATATTAAATATCCCTTCCAGGGTGATGGAGATATTCTGATACTGGATAGTGGTGATGGTTGCACAAGTTGGCAAATTTACTAAAAATCACTGATTGTGCACCGAAAACGAGTGAATCTTATTGTCTGTAAGTTATACCGCAATCAAGTGGTATAGAAAAACATGCCCTCCAGTCCTGAGAACAGTATGTTTTTCCAGCCTGGCGGTTCTAGGGGAGCGAGAAGCCCTGCTCCGAGTCCTTTGGCTTCCTGGCCGAGCCCTCCAGAGGTCCTGAAGTCAGGAACTTGGTACAGCTTGTGGCTCTCACCTGGCTCTCCTCCCCTTGCTCCCCTGCCCTTGCTCTCCCAGGTGCTCGGCACCTAGCATGGTTGGAATATTTACCAGGAATGAGACAAGCTCATTTTGGTTTCTGGCTAGAGGGTAGCTCTCCAGGATCCAGAGCCCAATATCCAGTTTGTGGCTTATTCGGATCCCATGACTCTTCCCCTCTGTTGCTATTTGGTCAGTTTCATTGCTCTGTTGACACCCAGTTTGCAGGGTGTGTTAGGCCATTGTTGTGTTGTTATAAAGAAATACCTGAGATGGGTAATTTATAAAGAATAGCAGTTTAATTGGCTCATGGTTCTGCAGGCTGTACGGGAAGCATGGTGCCACCATCTGCTTCTGATGAGGCCTCAGGAAGCTTCCAATCATGGTGGAAGGTAATGAGGAACTATCATGTCACCTGGCGAGAGCAAGAGGGCGAGGTCCCAGGCTTTTAAACAGCCAGATCCCATGTGAACTAACTGAGCAAGAACTCACTCATCACCAAGGATGGCGCTAAACCACTCATCAGGGATCCACTCCCATGATCCATTCACTTCCCACCAGGCCCCACCTCCAGCATTGGGAAACACATTTCAACATGAGATTTGGAGGAGCAGACATCCAAACCATTTCACACAGCAAGCGGGGAATTTTGGTGAAACTTCATTTGAAGTAGGAGAGGAGGTTGCACCTGTGGTTAAAGAATGATATCAGTTGTCTATGCTCTCTAACTTTTTACGCTCTTTCTACTGCTTTCTTCCTAAAAGTATCTAGGTGATTGGAAATCAGGTAACACACTTTCCCTGCCTTTGTCCCAAATGCCTTTTATGCGTTGGATTGCAGTGGTAGAAGGCAAGTTTGTTTCAGTATTTGATTGTTAGTGATCTTCTCTTCAAGAGTAGTAGCCTCCATGATGGTGAAGGTCTTGTCTGCCCCCACTGCTGTGCCAGCTCTTGTTACATACCAGTTTGCTAATACACGGATTTGCTGTTGCCAACAGGGATGGAAGCTTACTGTGAATGGTGGGTTGAGTTGCCCTGAGGAAGGAAGGTCAGAGCACTGAAGCTATTGTGGGCATGTTACTATGTCATCCTGCAGCAGTATTTATGAAATACCTGCTGTTCTCACACTGTGGCTTGAGATGCTCTGGGGCTTCCAGTTGGATGTCTTCTGAAATACAGGGTTGCTTAATTAAGGCCCTTTAACAAAGTCTTTATGTCCATGGTGTTTAGCACAGGTTGAGTATCTCTTCTGAAATGCTTGGGATCAGATGTGTTTTGGATTTCATATTTTTTTCAGATTTTAGAATATTTGCACTATACCTACCAGTTGAGCATCCCTAATTTGAAAGTCTGCAATCAGAAATGCCCCATTGTTTCCTTTGAGTGTCATGTTGATGCTCAGAAACATTCAGATTTTGGGATATTTCCAATTTGGGATTTATAACCTGTATCTATATCAAATATTGATTTAAGTTGAACAGAGTACATTGGCTTTTCCTTGCCCCAGTGAGTGGTATTTCTCAAGGTGGTATATTTAATCTGTGCCTGAACTGGTCCGAGGGGGTGAGATATGCCTGATCTGCTGGCTGTGCCCTGGTGAGTTGGAGTCTATGGTGCTTGGCTGCAGAGAGCTGTCTGCAGGATTTGTGAGAGGACTGACGGTGTCCTTTGGTGGCCTTCCCATAAGGATGGTGATATGGTTTGGATGTGTTCCCACCCAAATCTCATACTGAATTGTAGCTCCCATATTCCCCACATGTCGTGGGAAAGACCTGGTGGGAGGTAATTGAATCATGGAGGCGGTTACCTCGATGCTTTTCTTGTGATAGTGAGTTCTCATTGGATCTGATGGTTTTGTCAGGGGCTTTGCTCCCCCTTCGCCTGTGCACTTCTCCTTGTTGCTGCCGTGTGAAGAAGGATGTGTTTGCTTCCCCTTCCACCATGATCATAAGTTCCTTGAGTCCTCCCCATTCATGCTGAACTATGAGTCAATTAAACCTCTTTCCTTATAAATTACCCAGTCTCAGATATGTCTTTATTAGCAGCATGAGAATGGACTAATACAGATGGCTTCCCTGGAGTTAGACTTGTGGAAGCCGCAGTTGGCAAGAGGGTCACAGCAGTAACACTTTCTAATATCCCTTAGGGAACACTTCAGATTTTAGGTTTCAGTCCTTGGAGCAAGCCAAAGAATATGTATCCCAGAGCCAGTAGACCAGTGAGTCCTGTGCCTGTAGCAAACTAGACAAGTGCTTTAGAAAACCAAGGGGTGGGCAAAGCCCAGCTCAGAACCCGAGACTGCCACTGGGCCCCAGCAGGGACCGGAAGGTGGCCCGGGCCATTTGGCCATCAGGTGCTGGCATCTTAGGCCAGGGTAGATGTGGAATGGAGCCAGTAGGCCCCTCTGTCTCTACACTGGCTAATCTTATTGGTGCTGAATTGAGTAAAGATTAATAAGTCTTTTGTAGAAAAAAAAAAAAAAATGTAGGTTGCTGGTTTGGAGCCCAGAGCAGTTGGAATTTTGGAGCCCAAAGAGGTCATGGCAGTTGGTTTTTGGCAACTGGTTTTTGGGAGAAAAGAAACCACAGTTTTGGCTATAGTTCTGTATGCCCTGGACAGGGTAGGGTCACCCCTAGAGCCAGGGATGCATAAGTGGGGAGAAGTTGTGGGCTGTCAACTTTCAAGACCCTGCCTGAGTGTAGCTTGGGGAATTTGCAGTATTCCTTGAGCAGAAGAAAGTAAGCTTGTGACTCACTTTCTCTGAATGTTTCATTTTCAACCAAATGTGTCTCCTTACCATGGAGGTGGTGTGGTGAGGGATGTAGCTGGGGGAGTGATCTCAGAGGTCAGTGGCCATCAGCAGAGGGAGAGGTTTGGCTTGGAGAAGCATTTGATCCATTGATTAATTGTGCCTAAGTCCCATCCTCTTTTAAGCTAATTTCAAGGGAAAACACATTCCACTGAGCTGGTTTGGGGTTGGTTGTCTAGATTTATTTCTGTTTTGGAAAGAACAACTGAGATTTTCTCAATGAAAATAGGAAGAAAACTATGGCCTTGGAGCTAGCTAGCCCTCTTTCCCCATTCCTTTCTGTGCTTGGGTTTGAGCATGCACAGCTACCTTATTGGAGAATAAAGACCCTCCTGTGCTCACCATGCTGTGCCCTGGTGCATACACTTGAACCTGGTTTTCTTCCTTCCGGAGCCATTTGCATCTCTAAGAAGCCTGTGGGGCATGAGCCTTCCCTTCAGCCAGTCTAATTCTTGGAAGCTTCAACATCACAATACCAGTGACTTAGTGTCTGAAAAAGGTAAGGATCATCCTGGAATGTGAACAGAAAACAGCAGTCCTGTTCACAATCAGGAGCCATTCAGACATGCCTTAGGGAACTCAACTTTGGCTGCTTCCTGGTCCTTCTTATACCCCCTAAATTGTAACAAGTTAGTAACAAATTAATCATCATGCAAATACCCTTTCTCCTTTTGTGTAGTTCTGTGACATTAGATGTTATGACCCAGATGAGCCTTCTGTTTACCGTTTCCCTTCTTTCTTGGCGTCTGCCCGCATCTGTACTACGTGCAAGCATGAACCTGAATTCCTCTACCTAGCCAGACCCAAACACAAACGGGTAGGCAGACCTGGACTTAATTCCAGAGCAAGTGAGGAATGTTGAAGGGGAGGCACGCACCCAGGTGGGAGGGAACACAGAGGAAAAGGGGATTGGTTGCCTGGGGCTGGGGTGGGCGGGGTCACTTTAGTGAAGTCCAGAATGCGAGCTGCAGTCTCCAGCGCAGGAGGGGCATTGTAGGCAAAGGTGAGGAGGCGGCGGAGGTGAGGAACGCCTAAGAGCGCGGTGCATGCCAGGAACCTGAGAGAATGGGTTGCATCTATAAATAGTAGTGAGAAGAGTTGGCTTTTTGAGCCTTGCTGCGGGTTTGGATTGTTTCCTAGTGTCAACGGAGGCAGCAACGGGTCACGTTGGTTCCTACGAAAGACCCTTCTGGCATTTGTGGGGTACGTTTTGGAGCAAGTTTAGATTAAAGGGCAGTTGGCCGGGCGCGGTGGCTCACGCCTGTAATCCCAGCACTTTGGGAGGCCGAAGTGGGTGGATCACTTGAGGCCAAGAGTTCGAGACCAGCCTGGCCAACATGGTGAAATCCCATCTCTACTAAAAATACGAAAATTATCCAGGTGTGGTCGCGCGCGCCTGTAATCCCAGCTACTAGGGAGGCCGAGACAGGAGAATCACTTGAACCCTGGAGGTGGAGGTTGCAGTGAGCTGAGATCACGCCATTACACTCCAGCCTGGGCAACAGAGCACACACACACACAAAGATTAAGGGGCAGCTGTGCTAGTCCAAGCTGGTGTCAATCAAGGAAAATGACCAAGACAAGTCTCAAGTCTCAGTCATTTTAAGAGGTTCATTTGCCAAAGTTAAGGATGCACGCCCGGGAGACGGGTCTATGCCTTTCTCCGAAGATGATTTTGAGAGCTTCAGTATTTAAGGGAGAAAGTGGGATATTGAGAAATACACAATTTTCATGTTGAGGGAAGGGAAAAATAGTCATTGATGCCTTTGACTCTGAATCTGCATTTTTACATGAGATAACGTAGACAGTAGAGCAGAGGAAACAGTCAGATATGCGTTTGTCACAGGTGGGCAGAGGGGTGACTTGAGTTCTGTCTTATGTCCCCGCACCTGTGAAGATAAGCCATCAACTCACATTGCCATGGTGAATTTTGACAGAAATGCTTTAGGGTAAAGATCTTGGCACCCACAAGGAATTTCCCTGTGGGCAAAATGTGAGGGAGTCGTCTTTGTAGTCATCTTATTCAGGAACCAGAATGGAAGGTGGGTTTGCATGACACTTCCCAGTTGGCCTTTTCCTTTGGCTTAGTGAGTTTGGGGCCCTGAGATTTATTTTCCTTTAACACTAGAAATCTCAGGGCTTCCACCAGGATCATGGTAGGGAGATGAACATTGTAAAGTTAGAATCAACAGGTTGGGTTGAGGAGTAAAGAACAGAGAAGGGTCTGAGATGACCCCAGATTTCCATTTGGTGGGTGGCGGGTTTGACTCCATGTGGGGTAGGTAGACTTCCTTGGTGGGAGGCACCTGTAGATGGCTAAGTGGAGATGTTTAGTAGCTTTGGATCTCCAGAGCAAGGTCAGAATGATAAAAATCAAGGGCTATCCAATTTTACGAGAGTGGCAGATGAAAGAATTGCTGCTGAGAGACTGGAGGCCGGTGAGGAGAGAGGGCAGAAGCAGGAGGCAGAGCACAGCCAGGGGGAGGGCGGGTTCCAGGAAGCGCTGCAGCCAGGGAGCTAGCCAGATAGGACTGGAACGCATCTGAGCCCGCCTCGCTTGAAAGCCACTGTCACCGTCAGTGGAGTGTTGGAGACAGAGGCCAGATTGGAGAGGGAGTGAAAAGATGATCGGAAGAGGGTCATTAGGAGGGTGGGGACGGGCTGGGGGCCCCAAGACACAAGGCCAGGCTGGAGGAACCAGTGGGGGTATTGCAGAAGGCAGTATTGGGGTCCCACCTGTGTGTGGAGATGACGGGGCAGGTATGGCCACATCATTCCTCACTGCAGGGACTTGCAGAAAATATGCTTTTGTCTCACCCTCATTCTACTCCCGAGGCTGGCGTTTCGCGCATGCAGCTCTCCCTCTCACTGGGCAGTCTCCTCGTCGCCGCCCAGCGAGTATCCATTGAGTCCTGTGTCCTCCTGCCTCCGACGAAGAAGTGTTGCCTTGTCTGACACCTGGGCTTGTGGCAGCTTTGTGGCTTTCTCCTGCAGATGTTAGCCATACAGGTAACTTGGAATCAGAAATACTATGTGTCCTACTCATCTCTGGGGAAGTAGGCTGGGCCTGTTCCATAGCATTTGCTGACACTGATACCACAGTTCTTTTCTAGAAACCAGTTTCTTTTTATAGGGCACAGTTACACTGAAAGTGTTTGGCTGTTGAAACAAAGCTGCTTCCAGGTCCTGGCTCCTGACAGGCTCTCTTCTCCTGCTGGCAAGAACAGGTCCTGAGCTGGGTGTAGGGCCTGCTGGGCAGAGCCTGTGTGAGCCAGGTCCAGGGCCGGTCGTGGTCATGGAAAAAGGGCAGGTCTCCAGGGTAGCACCTCCCCCGCTGGGCAGAAGCCATCTGGACTCCCCTTGAAGGGGTCCCAGTCTCTGTGATTCCCAGCCTGGTAACACTGCCTGAAAGCACACAGTTCATTTTCATTTGATACGACTTCTGTCTCATATCCTAACTCAGTTCTGCCTGGAGAAGTTCGGAAACATAGCCATTTGTTCATCAGGTGGCCCTCACTGTCCACCACCTGTTGTGGTCCAGGAACTGTTCCAGGTGCAAGGATGCAACAGTGAACAAAATGGCAAAAATCCTCACCCTTCCAGAATTTACATTGTAGCAGAAAGATAGATTGTAAGTAAATAACATTTAGAGGCTGGGTGTGGTGGCTCACACCTGTAATCCCAGTGGCAGGCCAAGGCAAGAGGATTGCTTGAAGCCCAGGAGTTCGAGACTAGCCTGGGCAACATAGTGAGACCCCATCTCTACAAATAAAAAACAATTAGCTATGCTTGGTGGTGTGCGCCTGTGGTCCCAGCGACTCAGGAGGCTGAGGCAGGAGAATCACCTGAGCCCAGGAAGCTGCACTGAGCTATGATTATGATTTGATTATGATTATGCCACTGCACTCCAGGCTGGGTGACAGAATGAACCTGTCTCAAAAGAAAAAAAAAAAACAAAAAAAACCCCACAAAAAACAAAAACATTTGGAGTATGTCAAATTGTGGTAAGTGCTTTGGAGAAAACCAGGGAAAGAGGATGAGCAGGTTTAAACAGTGTGGCTGGGGAAGTCCACATTGAGAAGCTGGCGTTTGAATATATGTGTCAGCTGCATTAGTAGAAGGCTCATGGCCTGGAAGTCAGAGCTTGTTTTCTCTGTTCACCGCTGTTATTTCTGGAGCATAGAAGAGTGCTCGGCCCATAATAGATGCTCAGTAATATTTTTTGAGTGAATGGATCGGAGGGAAGAGCATTTTTAGACAAAAGGAGCTGCAGATGCGAAGGCTGAGGTGAGAGGGTGTCTGGTAGGTGGGGAACATGGGGAGGCCATTGCGGCCGGTGGGGATGGGAGAGGCTGGTGGCAGGAAAGGAGGCAACAGAGGGAAGGCGTGTGTATGGGCGCAGGTCTCATGGGGGCTCCATGAGGTCAGAACTGTTTTTGTAATAATACTGAGTGCTATTGTGTGCATTTTCCGCCCTTGTTTGCCCAGGTGTGTACAGTGGGCTTTTCTAGAGGCTACGTTATCTGTGCTGCTGCTGCAGACAGAGCAGGCGGGAGAATCTGGCTGCCAGACATTAAAGAGGTTTGCAGAAATGTAGAACACTGTCACTCTTCTCACTAAATTTCTGTCTTGGAAAGTAGTTTTTTTCTTTTTTTCTTTCTTTTTTTTTTTTTTTTTTTTTGAGACGGAGTCTCGCTCTGTCGCCCAGGCTGGAGTGCAGTGGCCGGATCTCAGCTCACTGCAAGCTCCGCCTCCCGGGTTTACGCCATTCTCCTGCCTCAGCCTCCCGAGTAGCTGGGACTACAGGCGCCCACCACCTCGCCCGGCTAGTTTTTTGTATTTTTTAGTAGAGACGGGGTTTCACCATGTTAGCCAGGATGGTCTCGATCTCCTGACCTCGTGATCCGCCCGTCTCGGCCTCCCAAAGTGCTGGGATTACAGGCTTGAGCCACCGCGCCCGGCCGGAAAGTAATTTTTTTCATAAGGTATGTTAATTGTTATTTTAAAATGAATTAATATTGAAATTTTGTCTCAGGTTTAATTTTACGTATAGTAAATATTGATAGCTCTTTGGGTCCTCAATAATTTTTTTTTCAGAGACGGTCTCGCTCTGTCCCCCAGGCTAGAGTGCAGTGGCATGATCGTAGTTCCCTGCAGCCTCGAACTCTGGTCCTCCGTAGCTCTGAAGTGTATAAAGCAGTCCTGAGACCAAAATGTTTATGACATGTTTATAGGGCCTTGTAGGCCACTATTTTATATTTGCTTTTATGCTGGCTGAGATGGGAAGTCATGGCTGAATCAGCTGAGGAAATTTAGTGAAGACAGTTTACCAACTCCTGATTTGTCCTTGAGGACAAAGCAGGTGTATCCGGGCGGGTGGCAGGCTGTGGACGGGCACCTCAGCAGGAGAAGTCTCTGGAGTCACTGTGTGCTCATGCTCCACTCTTTTCTCATAGCTGGGCTTACTTCTGCCAGGGGAGATAGAGGGAAGGGACATGCTTTGTACACAGTGTCCACAGGATGCAGATCGAGAGTGACGGGCAGGGGCAGGGCGTTCTTTCCTGGGTGTGGTCAGCAGAGCTCTCTCTGATAAGGCGAGCCAAGACCTGAAGAGCGAGGGGCACTCTGCATGACTGGCCAGGGCAGCCCCGCCCAGGGAGGCCTTGGTGAGCAGGAGGGAGGCCGTCTGGCTGGGCCTAAGGAGTGCTGGGGAGAGTGGCAGGACCTGACCTGGGGCTGAGGTGCAGCAGTCGCCACACGTTTAGCATGTTTTATCTGATGCATGTTTTAAGTGGATGCTCTGGCTGCTTTGTGGAATATGCTGGAGGGTGGGTTTGGAGGAGCAGAAGTAGGGGAGGCTCATGCAATGAGCAAGTGAGAGCTGGTGGTGTCTCAATGAGGATGACAGAGAAAACATGGTGAGAAGTGGTTGGGTTTGGCTGTATTTGAAGGCAGAACACAGAATTTTCTGAAGAACGAACCGTGGGTTGTGACAGAAAGGCAGACGGGGGTAAGGTTTTGGGTGGAGCTTCTGGGTATCTGACGGTGCTGTTTACCAAGACGCAGAACACTAGGGAAGGAACAGGCTCTGGCGAGAGGCATCGGGAGTAGGGACTCCAGTGCTTCAAGTTAGAGATGCCTGTCAAACAGTCAGGTAGAAATGTCACACAGGCGATTGGTTGTGCAAGTTCAGGAGAGAGGAAATAAATATTAAGGCACCTTTGGTTATCGCTACTGTGTAGATGAAGCTACGGGAGGGAGGATCCTCCAGGGCATAGCTTTCACAGGGGGTTGTATCTCGGTGGGTCACGAAGTCAGTACAGTGGGCACCAGCCATTTTCAAAAAATGAAATAGAATTGAAAACAATATCTCAGTAGTAAGGGCTGTTGTAAAATGTTTACTTTTATGTCGACTGATGGGGGAATTTTGTCCTATGAAACGTTTTTAAAATTAAATTTATGTAAAAAGAGAGCTGTGTCCCAGATCACAGTACGAGACTTTTTTTTTTTTTTTTTTTAACTGTAGATCACAGTTTAAAAGCCACTGATGTAGAAGGAGATGTATTTTCAAAAGAGATCAAAGACTGAGTTAATTCCAGGGCCATTTCAACATGCAGAGGCTTGGGATGGGTCTGGGACCAGCAAAGGATGCAGAGAGGGGCTATGAGTCCACAGCCAGACCCAGAGGGTAGTGTCCCCTTGTCCTGGAGGCTGGTGGGGTTGTGTGCAGGTGAGCTGTGACTTGTGATGCAGACAGGTTGAGGAAAACAGGGGTTGAGAACTGATCATTGGATTGGACAGCATGGAGGTCATTCATGATCTTGATGAGGCATTTCTGTGGAGGGCTGAGGACAAGGTCTACTTGTTGGAGGTTCAAAGATAGTGGGAGAAGAGAAAGTTGTGAACAAAGCATTGACAATTCTTTCAGCGAGTTTTACCGTCAAGGGGAGCAAAGTAAGTTAGTTGGAGTGGGTTGGGCTTGGACTAGGTGTTGAAAGACGTGTCCTTGCCGAAGACAGTTGAGTGGGGTGAGGGAGGATCACTGCAGGGAAGGGACCAGTGTGGGAGGCACCATGCTTGAGTAAGAACGGGGACAGGGTCAGAAGCACAGGCGGAGGCTGGCTTCAGCTAGACATGCCAGATGTTGCTCACTGTCATTGGAGGGAAGGCAGATGAGATGGGCATAGACATTGATTACCGATAGACGCTTGTGGAAGAATGCCAAGAAGGTGGAGAAACTGAGAACCATGGTGGTTTTGAGAGAAATGGTGTTTTTGTTTATGGTTTTTTGTTTGTTTGTTTGTTTGAGACTGTGTCACTCCTTCCGCAGGCTGGAATGCAGTGGCGCAACCATGGCTCACTGCAGCCTCGACCTCCTGGGTAGCTGGGACGACAGGTGTGTGTCACTATGCCCTGCTAATTTTTTAATTTTTTAATTTTTTGTAGAGATGAGGGTCTTGCTATATTGCCCAGGCTGGTTTTGAACTCCTCCTAAAGCAGCCCTCCTGCTTCACACTCCCAAAGGGCTAGGATTACAGGCATGAGCCGCCACACCCAGCCTATTTTGGTCTTCTACACAGAAATGGAATCCTGAAGGAATGAACATTGGTTGCAAGCTGCTCAGCTTGGTACTGTTGACATGTCATCGATAGGCAGGTGTGGGATGGCTCGTGGGCCTAGATGACCTTTCAGATGGTGCTGAGCCTTGACTGCAGTGTATTTTGTGGTTCTGTGGCAGTGATGACAGGTAGGCGAGACATCTGAGAAACCCCAGATTCTGTTCCAGGTTAGTCTCCTGCCAGCTGTGTTTTGGGCCAGTGTTGGAAAGCCTTAGCTGCGGGCTCTGTCCGGGGAGAGGAAGGAAACGACCTGACCGAGTGCCTTGGTGGGACCTTGCCTGTTTTCCACAAGTTCTCTAGTCATCTCGTGAGGTATTTCTCTCCCTTCGGACTGCTGGAGCCTTAGCCCTCTCTGAGCCCCTGTGTGCCGTGGCCTGGCGGTTGCCCTGTGTGGCCTACCAACCAGCCAGCTTCCCGGGTCTGCACAAGTGTAGGTGACTGGGAAGCCCTTTAATCAGCAGAATCTTATTGAGCACCTGCTGTGTACCTGGAACTGGGTACGTGGTGCTCAGCAGAGTTGGTGGTGCAAAAGTCAGTGCGGTTTTTGCCGTTCAAAGTAATGGCAAAAGTAACTACACTGACTTCTGCACCAGCCTAATAGATTGGATTCCGGCCCTTGAGGATAACAGCTTTTTCTTGGGGTTCTCCTTTAGTTGTGTTTCCCCAAATCCTCAGTGAGACTTTCTCCCCACCCAGAGGCCTTTCATCACCCCTGAGAGTAGGGTTCTTGGATTGGTGGGTCAGGAAGGTATTGGTCTTTTGGTCTGTACTGTTGTTGACAGTGGGCAAGTTGAGGTCCACCTTCTGTCCTTCCCCAGGCTCCTACAATAGATGGAGTGGTATTAGGTGGTTGGAAAATGTTTTGTAATTGACTCCTCGTAGGTGTTGCTGATTGCTGAGGTGCAGGAGGCTGCTTCAGAACGCTGACTGATCCAGACCGTGTTAGCACTGTTTTAGTTGCTTAGCCTTTTGGCAGCCCGTGAGAAAAATTACTGTGAAACCAGACTGCTCTCACTGCCATTTGGAAAGGGCTCCATTTCAAAGGAGCAGATGCAGTGATAAATCATGAGGAGAAAAATAATCCTGTATTGTGTGTCCTTGCTAAATTTACTTGAAACTGCATATCCATTGCTAGCTGGGCAGCTATCTTCCTGGCAGGCAAGTTCCTGCTCTCGGGTGGTTAGGGACTGGAGGCATGCATTCTCATGAACTTTTATTTCTCAAGCTGTATTCTCAGGTGGTTTTTCGTAATGGCTAAGGACTTAGGCTCTCAATTGGAGAAGTCTGGACCCAAAACATGCCTGCACTGCCTCCTTCTTGCTTTTGTGACCTTTCACCTTCTTTAAGCTGCACTTGCCCCGCCTGCAGAATGGAGGTCATACATGTTGCCTTGCGGGATGGTGGCGAAGATGCCATAGGCGTGGATGTGACACCGAGTAGTAACGACTCAGTATCTTCTGTCATGTTTAACACTACAGTTTGGCAGGAGTTACACAGATCTTACTCCTTTAGGCACCCCCCGTCCGCCCACCCAATGCCATTCTCACGCTTTCTAGAGCAGATGGAGGGAGAGGGGAAGAGTGATCATGGAGCAGAGAAAGTTCCAAACCATTTTTCTTTCCTTCAAAAAACAAAACCATCTGAACCCTGTTGTTCCGTCGTATAGACTGAGTATACACTTTCATTGCTGGGGTTTATTGATAAACTGCTAGATGATAACAGCGCTACTGTTGGTTGGGCCTTGCTCTGTTCCTGGCACGGATAAACATTCTACATTCATTACCTTACTTCCTACAGAATCCTGTGATTTTCATTTTACAGATGAGGAGACTGTGAGATGGTGGACCTCAGGCATTCTTCTTCATTACTTGTTTTGGGGGTTACTTTGAACATGAACTGACATCATCATCGGTGATTATGTTTATTTGGTGCCTCGTTGTGATTCAGACACTTTAATGTGTGTTTGGGGTGACAGAACTGCAAGGCAGAGGTCAGCTCACTTCTAACTCATTTCATTTCTCAGTTGCATAGATGTTCTTAACTTGGTTTTCTTTTTTTTTTTTTTTTTTGAGACGGAGTCTCGCTCTGTCGCCCGGGCTGGAGTGCAGTGGCCGGATCTCAGCTCACTGCAAGCTCCGCCTCCCGGGTTCACGCCATTCTCCTGCCTCAGCCTCCCGAGTAGCTGGGACTACAGGCGCCCGCCACCTCACCCGGCTAGTTTTTTGTATTTTTTTAGTAGAGACGGGGTTTCACCATGTTAGCCAGGATGGTCTCGATCTTCTGACCTCGTGATCCGCCCGTCTCGGCCTCCCAAAGCGCTGGGATTACAGGCTTGAGCCACCGCGCCCGGCCCTTAACTTGGTTTTCATGAAGAAATAGGTTGTTAGCAAAGAATGGAAATGAAAAATTAGAAAAGATACAACATAAGGGTTAGGACCATATGGTCCTGCAGGATTAGGGACTTGGAAGAGGTTATCTGGGCCCGGCTCTTCTCAGATGCCTCTAGAGAGGGGTGATCCACACTCAGCCCAGCAGAGTGCGGGTCATGAGAAAAGTGCCACACTCTTGGGAGTGTTCTTCATAGACTGTCACTGCCCGCCCAGGCTGACTGTGCACTCCTGGATACTGCTTTTTGGTAGCACATTGGACGTCTCTCTCTAACATGTGTCCAGTTCTCCTTCACCTTCTGCAGCCACACAGGCCAGGCTAGTGCTTTCCCCAGGACCGGTCCTTCAAGTACAGAGCTGCTGGGCTCCTTCCTACCCTCATCACCTCCACAGAAACACGACCTATTTCTACTCCAAGTCGGGTTATAGTGCAGAGACCCAGTCCCTACCCTAAGGAAGTTCACAGTTAGTGGAGGAGAGAGACATTTAAATAATGTCCTTGCAGAGTGGCAGGAGCAGATGAGGAGTGCAGCTGGGTGAGTGACAGGCAGGAGAGGGGAAGGGCACAGTGGTGGGGGGAGGAGCTGGCTTCATGTTTTCTCTCCATCCCGCCGAGTGTCAGCTTGATGATAAAAAGGATAGACAGTTAGGATAGATCCCAGGATGCAATACATGTGGATTCAATACCTTCTCATGATAGAAATACTCACCAGACTAGGAATAGAAGAAAACTACCTTCACCTAGTAAAAGCCATATGTGAAAAACCACAGCACGTGTCATATTCAACAGTGAGAGACGAAAAGCTTTTCCTCTTATGATCAGGAACAAGACAAAGATGCCTACTTTTGCCTCTTCTATCCAATATAGTACTGAAGTTCTATCCAGAGCAATTAGGCCAAAAAAAGAAATTAAAAGGCATCTAAATTGGAAAGGAAGACAATTATCTCCATTTGTAGATGATATGATCTTATGTATAGAAAATCTTATAGATTCCACCAAAAAAAAAACCTGTTCAAGGCTAATACATAAATTCAGCAACGTAGCAGGATACAAAGTTAATACACAAAAATCACTTTTTTTTTTTTTTTGAGATGGAGTCTCGCTCTGTCACCTAGGCTGGAGTGCAGTGGCGTGATCTCAGCTCACTGCAAACTCTGCCTTCCGGGTTCACGCCATTCTCCTGCCTCAGCCTCCTGACTAGCTGGGACTACAGGTGCACACCACTGGACCCGGCTAATTTTTTATATTTTTAGTAGAGACAGGGTTTCACCGTGTTAGCCAGGATGGTCTCGATCTCCTGACCTTGTGATCTGCCCGCCTCGGCCTTCCAAAGTGCTGGGATTACAGGTATGAGCCACAGTGCCCAGCCAGTTACATTTTGATATACTAATAGTGAACAGTCTGAAAAGGAAATGATGAAAATAATTCTGTTTACAGTAGCATCAAAAATAATAAAACACTTCGAAATTAGCCAAGGAGGTGAAAGCTTTGTACAATGAAAACTAAAAAACATCACTGGAATAAATTACAAGGTAAATGAGAACAAATTCATCCTTATGGGCTGAAAGACTTACTATTGTTAAGATATCAGAATTACCCAAACAATACACATTCAATGTAATCCCTATCAAAATCCCAGTGATTTTTTTTTTTTTTTTTTTTTTGTAGAAATAGAAAAACCCTTGGCCGGGTGCGGTGGCTCACGCCTGTAATCCCAACACTTTGGGAGGCTGAGACGGGCAGATCATGAGGTCAGGAGATCAAGACCACCCTGACTAACATGATGAAACCCTGTCTCTACTAAAAACACAAAAATTAGCCGGGCGCGGTGGTGGGCGCCTGTAGTACCAGTTACACGCGAGGCTGAGGCAGGAGAATGGCGTGAACCCGGGAGGCAGAGCTTGCAGTGATTGGAGATCGCACCACTGCACTCCAGCCCGGGTGACAGAGTGAGACTCTGTCTCAAAAAAAAAAAAAAAAGAAATAGAAAAATTCATCCTAAAATTTACATGGAATCTCAAGGGACCCTGAATAGCCAAAACAGTCCTTCTAAAGGAGACCAAAGCTGGAGGACTCGTGCTTCCTGATTTCAAAACTTACTATAAAGCTGTACTAATCAAAACAATGTGGTACTGGCATAAAGACAGACATATAAACCAATGGAAATACAATAGAGGGCCCAGAAACATACCCTAACATATATGGTCAAATGATTTTTTTTTAAGAAATGGGGTCTTGCTGTATTGCCCAGGCTGGATTCAGGGTCCTGGGAGGATCAAATAATCTTCCTGCCTCAGCCTCATGCACCTCGCTTGTGGTCAAATGATTTTTGACAAGGATACCAAGACTACTTGGTACAGAAAGGACAGCCTTTTCAAATGATGATGCTAAGTTGCCTATGTTGCAGGAAGACGGATCAGGAGCCCGAGGCATGTTGGCAATTTGGGTCCTGGTTTCTGAGGGAAAATATGAGGGAATCTCAGTAATCCATAGTGCATTTTTCATCTAAGCTTCCTCCTGATGGCGTTCCAAAGCAAGTGTTCCTCTCCACCTACTTTTTTCTTTTTTTGGTTTTTGAGGCAGGATCTTGCTGTGTCTCCCAGGCTGGAGTGCATTGGCATGATCATGGCTCACTGCAGCCTTGACCTCCTGGGCTCAAGCAATCCTCCCACCTCAGCTTCCCATGTAGGTGGGACCACAGGCGAATGCCACCACACCCAGCTAATTTTCTTGTTTTTTATTTTTTAAAGAGACGGAATCTCACTGTGTTGCCCAGGCTGGTCTTGAACTCCTGGGCTCAGGTGATCTTCCCGCCTTGGCCTCCTAAAGTGCTGGGATTACAGGCATGAGCCATCGCACCTGGCCTTCTACCCGCTTTCAAGATCTATTTAGATGAGACATACCTCTGACTGAATGGACTAGGGGAAGGCGCAGTTCACAGATTGCTGTGTAAGATTCAGAGATTTGCACGTTCGCTAGTATGTTCATGGTGCATTGGTTAGGGAGAAAACTAAGCTTCACTCTGATGCCATACTCTCGAAGTGTCATTCGTATTTTGTTGTTTTGTTTTTTTCTTTTTCTGTTTTTAAAGATGATTCTCCTTTCTACTCCCCCAGAAACATCCAGCTACCTCTTCTAAGAACTAGGGATTTGCGTGTTCTCATAGCCAGCTAGAAGTCAGTGACAACCTTCAACTCTTGTTGTAAATAGAAACATATCCGGGTCCTGCATGTGCTTCAGAAGCGGTCTCTGCAGTGCCGTCCTCCACAGACAAGGCCCATGTGGGGCTTCTGAGTCAGCAGTCAGCTGCCGCGGACAAAACATGCAGGCTGGAGTCAGCTGGCAGAGACTCACAGATGCCTGGAAACCTGGCATCACCTCCTCTTCCTCCCCGCAACCCCCTAGCCCGGCTCCGCACTTCCTCTACCCCTTCCTTGCACACCTTGGCTTTTCAGTTGCTGGGATTTCTGGCACCTTCCTGCCAGGTTTCCTGGTCTCCAGGTTCCTGTGATTATGAACTGTACACAGGGTGGTACAGGACAGGCCAGGAGGAGCATGATCAGGCTTTGACCTTCAGGAATGAAGGAAATGGGGGCGGTAACAGGAATAGCCCTGCTTCCCGGCTGTTGTCAGAGCCAGTGAGAATGCTGGGTAAGCCCCTTGCAGAGTGAGACAGGCCCAGCCCAGCAGAGCCACAGAGCAATGCTGTCACACTCTGGAGGAATCTTTGTGCTGCAGTCATTCAGCCGCAAAGCAGGAAAAGTGAGGCAGCCCAAGGGAATTCATCTTGTGTTGTCTTACCTTGGGTGCTGGTCGCATTGTTCCAGTAGCCAGCCTGCCTCTGTTCATCTGTTGTCCCCAGTGCCCTGCAGGTCAAAATCTCTTCGGCCAGAGACTTAATACTTGCCTGCTGGTTGGCTCTGCAGCTCTCTGGGAGCTGTGGCTGACATCTGTTAATTTAAGTGTTTTTCACTAGCAGAAGGATTGGGGACAGTTATTAGTGAAGGCGTTCCTCTGTAGTGGGGTTTGATTTGGAAATTCTTTTTTTTTTTTTTTTTTTTTTTTTGAGACGGAGTCTCGCTCTGTCGCCCAGGCTGGAGTGCAGTGGCCGGATCTCAGCTCACTGCAAGCTCCACCTCCCGGGTCCACGCCATTCTCCTGCCTCAGCCTCCAGAGTAGCTGGGACTATAGGCGCCCGCCATCTCGCCCGGCTAATTTTTTGTATTTTTTAAGTGGAGACGGGGTTTCACTGTGTTAGCCAGGATGGTCTCGATCTCCTGACCTTGTGATCCGCCTGCCTCAGCCTCCCAAAGTGCTGGGATTACAGGCTTGAGCCACCGCGCCCGGCCAATTTGGAAATTCTTTATGGTGGTTAGCAGCTCTTCGGAAGTGAATTATTTCAAACTGAGTGGGTTACAGCTAACCAAGGGGTTGTTAGCTCACACGGAAGAACTCTTTTTGGGAAATAAGTGCCCAAGACCCTCTTTCAGGGGAGATGTAAGCCAAGGCAGGCGCTATGACGGGAAGGGTTTTGGAATTATGGGTTGCAGGATCTTTAATGTCTTGACTTCAGCAAGAATGTCGTGGTTCTGAGCGCTCTGAATCCTGGCAAGGAGTCGAAAGTGGCTACTGTTTAGGAACAAAGAAAAGTCATTTTCTTCTTTGACATGAGGTAGCGGTGGATGAGACCCAGTGTATGCAAAGCTTACCAAACACTGTGACTCTGGTGTTTAGGTTGACTGTGAAGGCAGGCAGGGCATACAGACAGGGTCCGGATTGCGCCGTGCTGTGTGCTTCTCAAAGAGCAGGTAAAGCCTCCGAAGTCCCCACAAAGAGGTCAGGAGGCAAAGAGGGCCCCTGATGTAGAAAATGCTGCGGGACCTTTGTTTCCAGTCATGGGCTGTCAGCTGTCACCGTTTCTCCTGCCTTCACATAAGCACATCTGCTCTTTCCTGCCCTACAAGCCATCTTTTAACTTTCTGACATTTCTAAGATAAGCCTTGACTTGTAAGAGAAACAATGGGCCCTTTTTAGGAGCTGTAAAGTATTTATCTTTCTGCTACCTAGAATAAAACCTTTCTTTTTGGGGGAAACTGAATGTTAATTCCAGTTAGCTACATTTCTTGCTGGCCTCTTGGCCATGTGGCTATTGGAAGAAGCTATATGTGTTAACAGTGTATTGTTTTTTCTGGATTTTGTTTTGTTTTGTTTTGTTTTTGAGACGGAGTCTTGCTCTGTCGCCCGGGCTGGAGTGCAGTGGCCGGATCTCAGCTCACTGCAAGCTCCGCCTCCCGGGTTCACGCCATTCTCCTGCCTCAGCCTCCCGAGTAGCTGGGACTACAGGCGCCCGCCACCTCGCCCGGATAGTTTTTTTTTTGTATTTTTTAGTAGAGACGGGGTTTCACCGTGTTAGCCAGGATGGTCTCGATCTCCTGACCTCGTGATCCGCCCGTCGCGGCCTCCCAAAGTGCTGGGATTACAGGCTTGAGCCACCGTGCCCGGCCTGTTTTGTTTTGTTTTTGAGACAGGGTCTTACGCTGTCGCTGAGGCTGGAGTGCAGTGGCACAATCTCAGCTCACTGCAACCTCTGCCTCCCGAATTCAAGCAATTCTCATGCCTCAGCCTCCTGAGTCGCTGGGATTACAGGCATGTGCCACCCTGCCTTGCTAATTCTTGTATTTTTTGGTAGAGATAGGGTTTCATCATGTTGGCCAGGCTGGTCTTGAACTCCTGACCTCAAGTGATTCACCCGCCTTGGCCTCCCAAAGTGCTGGGATTACAAGCATGAGCCACCGCACTGGGCCAACAGTGTAGTTTTTAATATCTAGAGCCAAGAGCGGTTGTTGAGTACGTGACATATTTGAAGCGAACAGCCGAGCCGGTGTGTTCTGTCTGCAGTGTATCCTCCACATTATGTGATGAGTGTTGTGTCTGTTGACATAGAAAACATAAGGCGGAGAGGGGAGTTCCTTGTATTTAGTTATGACTTTCTCTCATGAAACTTAAGGTGCATCTCATTTGGTTTGGTTTAATCCCATGATACCATGGTGAGGTGCAGAGAGAAGTGGCATGTCATTTCTGCTTCACACTGCTGCTCAGTGTCTTACCCAAAGTGAGAGCTTCAGGGCCTCTTCTGTGTCATTCTGGAACATGGCGCCTATCTTCCGAGAGTTGGTTTCAGCAGCACCTGCAGCTGAAGAGTGGGCAGTTTCTTGCTTCTACATGCCTCCTGAACACAGTGCATCAATCACTCCCTTCCTCTGTCTGCGCCCAACCCCAAGGTTACATCTTTAGAGCAAAGTCCAGTCCACTTGTGTTGGTCAGCCTCGTGGTAAATTGGTGATGTGCCTGTGCTGGACCGTTGTGATGTGAGCACCAGGAACAAGTGCTGTGGGCATGTGGATTTCTCAGCAGTAGCCTTGGAGAACTTCAGAAGTGAAGAGTCTTAGGGGTGCTGTCTAACCTACTTGCCTTACACACAGGGAAACCAAGGGTTCGTGTGACAGTGCTCACCCTGGGTTGTGAGCGGGGTCATGCCGCTGAGGTCTGGCTGTGTGGGCTCAGCCCTGTGGTCACGCTTGCCTCGCCACCCTGACCCACTCTCCACTCTCTAGTTTTGTCCTTTGTCCTTTTGCCTCCCAATACAGTTCCAGTGGCAAGGATTCACCAGATGTGACGCCAAAACGATTCCGCAGACTCACAGGAGCCGGTGGGTGCAGGTGGGGAAGGTGGCTCGCTGCTCCACCGGCACCGAGGAGTGCTTCTATTTTTAATCCATTGGCCTGATGTCTCCGTTTAATCTGGGGCCTAAGCTGGAAACCTGGGAGTCATCCTTGCCCCTTTGATCCCTATGAGTCACTCAGGCCTGCCTGTGTCACTTTCCCATGTCCTGCACTTCTTCCCTGCCTGGCTAACATTTATGCTGAGAGACTCAGCTGTCACCTTTCAGAGGCTCACCTTCAGTGGGGACTCCCGCTTCACCACCAATAGTGACTTAGATCCTCTTTCTCTTGTTTCCCAGCTCCCCTTGTGTCTCCCTCTTTAGTGGCACTTGGTACAGTCCATCAAGACATTCTGTGTGTGTGTCTGCCTCATCTCCTAGACTATCAGATCCTTGAGAGCAAAAACCATCCTGCTCACCTTTCCAGCCCCAGTGTCTTGTAGTGCCTGGAGTATTGCAGGTGTGCAGTCCATACTTGCGGATGGATGACTGCGACACTTGAGAACTCTGCTTTGAAGAGGAGTATGTCTCCTGGAGAATGTTTGTAGACAGAGAAATACTGACCGTCTTTTTCTTTTTGTCAGATTAACGTGACAGTGTCAGGTGGACCCACAGCCATCCCACCGCCCCCTCTGGGAGTGCTGAAAGTGAGGCAGCATGGAGGAGAGGAAGCATGAGACCATGAACCCAGCTCATGTCCTCTTTGACCGGTTTGTCCAGGCCACCACCTGCAAGGGAACCCTCAAGGCCTTCCAGGAGCTCTGTGACCACCTGGAACTGAAGCCAAAAGACTACCGCTCCTTCTATCACAAGCTCAAGTCCAAGCTTAACTACTGGAAGGCCAAAGCCCTCTGGGCAAAGTTGGACAAACGGGGCAGTCACAAAGACTACAAAAAGGGAAAAGCATGCACCAACACCAAGGTAAGCTTTGGTCCTGTTGGGCCCTGGGGGTCACTGACATGAGGATTCATCCAGGTGCCAAAGAGGAGGATTGAGTTAGAGGTAGGCTGAGTGAGAACCACGCAAAGTCTAGCCACAACCTAGCACAGGAAATCAAGCTTCGACCCTGTTGAAACTTTGTGGATCTCTTACCTCTTTTTGTTTGTGCATGACCCAGACCCTATTTTAAGCGTATTTCATGTATTTACATATTGAACATTCAAAGTTTCAAGTATTTAAGAACAACCAAAGCCAAGTGGCATGGGAACTTTTTATTTTGCCAAAGCTCTCTTTTGAACCTCATGTGGTTTGGAGGATGCAGGTCACTTAGCAGGGACGGAGCCAAGCCCTGCTGGTATCCTGTCTGAACACAGCTTTGGGGTTCTTGACATGTCCTCTTTCCAAAGTCATCGTTCCATACTCAGTAACTGGTAAGGTATGCTATTTGCCAACTTGGGATTTGCCACGAGCTTCCGACCTCTTCCCATCCATGTTCCAAAGGTCTGTTTTGATTCATAAGCAACGACTTTGTGAACCAAAGTATTTCTGTTTCTTTCTTCACCACGTGGAGAAATAGGGTTTCCACGAAGCAGGTAGGCCCAGGCAAAGACCTGAGTTATGCACTTGCCTTTGTTGGGATAGCTGCAAGGAAGCGGCTATGGAGAAATACATTTCCTACTTCCCTCCTTAGAAGAACACCTAATGTGAGAAGTTTGGAACAAGCTAGCAGGGACACAAATTTGCAGATGACTTCATGGCTATGTTTCACGAGCTTTAATTTGTGCAATAGGGGATACCTAGAGCCCCACCCCCAGTGGATTTGCATTGGGGTAGATATTCATCAGCAAAATTCAAGAACTGTGAAGGTGTGACATTCATGAGTGAATTCTGGACTCTACTAAGAGCAAAACAAAAACAAAGCCAGGCCGGGCGCGGTGGCTCAAGCCTGTAATCCCAGCACTTTGGGAGGCCGAGGTGGGTGGATCACGAGGTCAGGAGATCGAGACCATCCTGGCTAACCCAGTGAAACCCTGTCTCTACTAAAAAATACAAAAAACTATCCGGGCGAGGTGGCGGGCGCCTGTAGTCCCAGCTACTCGGGAGGCTGAGGCAGGAGAATGGCATGAACCCGGGAGGCGGAGCTTGCAGTGAGCTGAGATCTGGCCAGTGCACTCCAGCTTGGGTGACAGAGCGAGACTCCGTCTCAAAAAAAAACAAAAAACAAAAAACAAAAAAAACAAAAACAAAAACAAAGCCAAAAGCATTGCACGTTTTCCTTCCGCACACACAGAGCAAACTACTTCAGATATGTGTCCAGTCTCCTGCTGAGTACTTCTCTGGAGTGTGGATTTTCAAGATCGTATTCCTGGACTTTCAATCTAGAAATGGGGATTTTGGAACTCTTTTCAGCACATAAAACTTTGTCTTGAAAATTGCTTCCTGGGAATCGTGTGTGGTAGACTCATTCCAGCAGGCTTGAGATTGTGTACGTAGGACTCTGTATCTCTTTGGACAGAAATCTGCCTGACCTAGAAACCTTCCAAATGGTCCTCTCCTGTTGATGTAAGATTGCATTTGATTTTCATATCGTTTGTTGAGATGATGGCCACTTAAATATGCTGCAGATCAAGGGCCTTCCAGGCTGGCCAAGGTGAACAGGTGCCGGGCTTGTGTCTAGCACTGTTGGTTCTGTCTTCTCCATTCATGGTGATCACTAGCTCTTCTCTTCAGCCATGGCAGGTGTTCTGCTGTGACCCACATAGGTGTGAAGGTTTCTTGGCAGTGGGGAGAATAGCCCTATTTCAGGGCTTTAGGGAGTGATGATCATACGATCATGAGACTTCTTTAGAATTGTTTGTTGGAAGTGCTGCCTGCCCTGAAAGTAGCTGTGTTTTTCAGTGTCTCATCATTGGGGCTGGCCCCTGTGGTCTCCGTACAGCCATCGACTTATCCTTACTGGGGGCCAAGGTGGTTGTTATTGAGAAACGAGATGCCTTCTCCCGCAACAACGTCTTGCATCTCTGGCCGTTCACCATACATGATCTACGAGGTCTGGGTGCCAAGAAGTTCTATGGCAAGTTCTGTGCCGGAGCCATCGACCATATCAGTAAGTAAAACTAGCTTTCCTGTAAGGTTCCACCCTACCCCTCGCACACGTGGTTCATTAGAAAGAGATAGGTGGATTAGCTGAGGAGTTCATATGCTGCCCAATTTCTTCTAATCTCATTGCCTTCTTTCTTGTAGTAAGTGCACTCATCTTGAAGTAAAAACACCTGCTGTGCAGTGGTTCTGTAATTTAGGACTCTTAAATGTGAGCGTATCGGTAACTCTTGGACTCTTACTGAGCTCTTGCAGTTTGCGGGATGGGCACTGGGGCCAGGCACTGGGGAAGCGATGACCAGTTTTGGCCCAGACCCTCTGGTGGTCCTTCTTGCAGTGGCAGAAGTACACAGGCATGCAGCTGTCTGTGCTGTGACCTGATACATGCTCTACTAATGTAAGAACAAAGTGCTATGGGGACAGAGTCCTGGGGGAAGCCACACTTGCAGAAGGAGCAGAGCCCTGGCCGGGCCACTAATGGCAAGGGGATAATGGCATCCCTCTGGTTAGGTGGTTCTTGTGTGGTCTGCAAGCCCTTGCTGTACTTTTCTCACCTCCAAGCTCAGCCCGGGGCTGTGCTTTTCTGAGATCCGACAGGGTATGAATACAAGTTAATGCAATCAGCAGTGTTTGACTGTAAGTGCCCAGAAAAGCAATTCGAACAGAAAGTGTGCGTTATGAAACTGAAGGCTTTTTATTGATTATCATTAATGCTTTCAGGAAAGCTTTATCAAGGAGCCTTTGTTCTGAGCTTCTCCAGATGTGTCCTGTAAACACATTCAGTCATGGAACCTTTTGCTGTTTGCAGCAGCTGTGCCAATTTATCAGACGCGGGCTGGCAGTCACCACATTCCACTGGCAGAGGAAGCGCTGTGCCCATCTGTTGGCTGTAGTTTATAAAGCATCTTGGAACCCACAGTTCTCTGCAAAAATACTGTGCTAGTGCAGAGTTTAACAAGTCTTTGGGAGTGGGACTCAGAAGGGTGGTGGCTGTGGTAAACTGGAGAGAACAACCAAGATGACGTGAGGAGGGTTTGCATTGCTCCTGGCACATTAGACCCAGTTAAGTTTGGTCTTAAGAGAGGACCAAGGGTCATTAACTCAGTGGATTTGTCTGCCTTATTTGTGGCAAGATTCATCTTAGGGATGAGAGGGTCTTCTACCAGAGCCTGGATCTTCATCTCTCCACCTTAAGGCCCTGCCATGTCTGGTGCCTACAGGTGCTCATGGACGTCGAATAAATCAATCAGTCTCACTAAGATAATAAGCAAGATTGTCAGTCATTCTGGCCTCGGTTTCCATAGCTGTAGACCAGGAGTGGCAGGGGGAATGGGAGGAGGATCTGGTTGGATTACGATTTCCCTTCTTGCCTTGTAAGAATGTGTGATGATCAACCAGAGAATGGGCTGAAAGAGACGCCCGTGGGCGGGGAGGTCATGCGGCAGCTCTGCATCTGACTGTGGGCTGTACCCTGTGGGTGCACCTCTGCCTCCTGACCTAGCAGGATCAGAGATGCCACCAATATGGCAGCCCCGAATTGGGAAGATGGAAAGGGATCTCCTGTAGGCCACAATCCCGTGTTGTCTCCAAGCTTTTGATTGTTTAGAACACTGAACCCAAGAGGTAGGAGTGTCCTGTGTGTTGCTCTAGAACATCTTTTCCACTGGGTTATATTTGCCTTAAAGAAAGGAAGAAGTTACGGAGCGTGGCTTCGGAATGTCTCCTGCTACAGCAGGCTTTGGGAATCTGAATGAAGGGAGGGTGGGTGGTGGGGTGGGAGCCTGAGCCGCGACACGGATGGGTACCCCCTTCTCCCATGTGTTCCCACCAACACCATCTCTGTTTTCTCCCAGGTATCCGTCAGCTCCAACTAATACTTTTGAAAGTAGCCTTGATCCTAGGCATTGAAATCCATGTCAATGTGGAATTCCAAGGACTTATACAGCCTCCTGAGGACCAAGAGAATGAACGTAAGTTATACTGGAGGAGCGAAGAAGGCGTGAGAGGGTGTTGATGGGTGAGGAAGATGAGATTGAGGGAGCAAACCAAAGGCCCCTGAGGGCTGCTTCCAGAGGTAGCCAAAGCCTGTGCCTGTGGGGACGTGGCCTGGATGCAGCCTTCGATGTCGCAGGCGCACATGTGGTGGCAAGGGCCTCGTGGGCCATCTGCAAGGCTTCTTTCCTTCTGTAGTTTGTCCCCACTGCTTTTTCTTTTTAAGACGAGAGTCTCACTCTGTCGCCCAGCCTGGAGTGCAGTAGCTCAGTCTTGGCTCACTGTGACCTCTGAGCGGTTCTCCTGCCTAGGTCTCCAGAGTAGCTGGGATTACAGGCCCACGCCACCACGCCTGGCTAATTTTTGTATATTTAGTAGAGACAGGGTTTCACCATGCTAGCCAGGGTGGTCTTGAACTCCTGGCCTCAAGTAGTCTGCCAGCCTCTGCCTCCCAAAGTGCTGGGATTAGAGGCGTGAGCCACCACGCCCAGCCTCTGTCTCCACTGCTTCTACACATAGTGTTTTTGGCCCAGGGTTTTGTGCAGTTCACATGACTGGGTATCTAGAGATGGTCCTGGCTGTGAATGTGGTCTGGGTGGTGACCCCCATTTATTTGGTTTTGGTCCACAGGGATAGGCTGGCGGGCACTGGTGCACCCCAAGACTCATCCTGTGTCAGAGTATGAATTTGAAGTGATCATCGGTGGGGATGGTCGGAGGAACACCTTGGAAGGTATTGGTCTGTGCCCCTCTGCCTGACTCATAGCAGAGGGGAAAGCAGATGCTGTCCTGCCCCGGGGGTGAGACTGTGTGTGACCAGGGTCCTCTCTTTTGAGAGCCTGAGTGTGTGCTTCCTGCCCTGATGGAATGGCAGGTCATGCCTTCCTCTAGCCAGCTGGCACTCAGGCTGCTGCTTTTATTTTATTTAATTATTTCATTTTTGAGACAGGGTCTCGTTCTTTTGCCCAGGCTGGAGTGCAGTAGTATGAGCACGTTCACTGCAGCCTCGATCTGCCTAGTCTCAAGCGATCCTCCTATCTCAGCCTCCTCAGTAGGTCGGACTACAGGTGCGTGCCACCATATCCAGCTAATTTTTATGTTTTTTGTAGAGATTGGGTTTTCGCCATGTTGCCTAGGCTGGTCTCAAACTCCTTGGCTCAAGCAGTCTGCCCACCTTGGCCTTCCAAAGTGTTGGGATTACAGGCGTGAACCACCTCACCTCGCCCAGGCTGCTGCTTACAGGGCACTCTTGCTGGGGCACTAGGAGACCAGCCATACCTTGAGTGGTTGGCACCTGTAGGACTTAATCTACATATTAATAAGCAGGTGCTCCCCCGACGCATCCCTTTTTTAAAGAGGAATTCCTGACTTCCTGGTACTAAGTAATATTCTGGCCAGTCAGATTTCAAATTGTTTGTTAACGGAGACTTTGACTTCTTTCCTGAATTTTCATATTCCTGGGTAGGTAAATACCTTGTTTTCATCTGCAGAAGAGCTGCCCTAACTTTCCCATCAGTTCTCATCCCCAGCTTTCCCTGATGTCTTTATCAGCACCCCCACTTTCATTTGAAGTGATCTTCCTTCTCTAGCCAACGATTTATCACCTCCCTCCAGGGTTTCGTCGGAAAGAATTCCGTGGCAAACTGGCCATCGCCATCACCGCAAATTTTATCAACCGAAATACAACAGCAGAAGCTAAAGTGGAAGAGATCAGTGGTGTGGCTTTTATATTCAACCAAAAATTTTTCCAGGAACTGAGGGAAGCCACAGGTTGGTGTTGATGTCTCCGGAGCCTAGGATAGAAACTTAAATAGTCCCTGGTGACTTTTTCTTGGGGGGTTGGTGGGATGAGTGGCCGTCAGTGTCTCTCCTGCACTGTCTGCCCCTCCCGCTCTTTTCACTCCTGTGCCTTGTTCCTAGCGCAATGCTTCCTGCAGAACTTGTCTCCTCCGCATGTATTCTTAACCTCCTCACAGTGACTGGGCTGCTCTGGGTTTTGTTTTTGGTTTGAGACGGGGTCTCGCTCTGTTTGCCAGGCTGGAGTTCAGTGGCGTGATCTCGGCTCACTGCAGCCTGGAACTCCTGGGCTCAAGTGATCCTCCCATCTCAGCCTCCTGAGTAGCTGGGACTAAAGGCAAGAGTCTAATTTTTCATATTATTTGTAGAGGCAGAGTTTTGCCATGTTGCCCAGGCTGCTCCCAAACTCCTGGGCTCCACCTGCCTCAGCCTCCCAAAGTGCTGGGATTACAAGCATGAGCCACCACACCCAGCCTGAGTTTTTTTGTTTGTTTGTTTATTTGTTTTAAAGCGTACTTTCTGCCTCCACTGGTTCTTCCCAATGCCTGCCCTGTGCTGTGATGCTGATTCATGCTGCTTGGTGTAGCTGCCGGCTGGTGGCTCCCTGGTTTGGTTGGGAAGCTGACTTTAGGCCTTTTAAGTATGTAGTCTTCTTCCTGAGTTCCAGCTCAGGCTTGAAGACAAACCATGTGTCAGATAGCAGTGAGATTGTTGTATGATAGGTTTTGAATAGATCAAGGTGGATATTTTGCTAAATGTGCCTTCATTCTTTTGTTTTCTAGAACTTGATTTCTTTCCATTACATCTATTTTTTAGATTAATTGAATTAAAAAGTCAGTAGTTCACTCTCTGCTTCCAGGCGTCAAGTTGTCTATCCTGTTCTTAAGAATCTAGGAGATTCCTCCAGCTTCCTTGATGACTGTCCCGAGAGGCTTAACCCCATAACTAATCCAAGCCCTCTTTAGAGGTTAGCCTCTTTTTTTTTTTTTTTTTTGCTTGTTTTGTTTTTATTCCCGTCCCTCCAGTTCTGTTTCCTAGCAGTCATTGTTTTTAGGATCGTTTGAGGTGTTGAGTGAATACGGAGAAACAAAGCTCCCAGTATTTCCATGAACTGATGATGCAGGACGTGAGAATCTGGGCTTAGACACCTTTCCCTGCCTGGAGCCTCAGGCCCTTGTCTTTGTAGGCCTGTGTGTAACCTTCAGGCTGCCCTGATGCACCTTCATCTCAGCAAAAATAAAATAATATTTTGTGTTTTTTTAGTAGAGATGGGATTTCACCAGGTTACCCAGGATGGTCTCAATCTCCTGACCTCGTGATCCACCCGTCTCGGCCTCCCAAAGTGCTGGGATTACAGGCTTGAAAGTTTTGGTTTTGGAATGTGGAGTCACTTTAGGGGGAAGGATAAGCTGTGGCCCTGGGTCATATTGGATGGTTCTGGCCCCGTGCCAGGGCTTCTTACATGCACACATTTGTCTTCTGGCCCTAGGTATTGACTTGGAGAACATCGTTTACTACAAAGATGACACACACTATTTCGTTATGACAGCCAAAAAGCAGAGTTTGCTGGACAAAGGAGTGATACTACATGTGAGCCACGGATTTCCTTCAAAACTCTTTCTTATTGAAGTGGTTAATATCACCAAGAGAAAGAATTGTCTGATGGGTTTTTCCTGCAAGGGAATGAAAATGAGTACTGAACGCATCTTCTGGTAACCCCTGATGTTTTCCAGTTTAGCGTGAACAACTCTTACTATGGCAGATTGCAAATGTAAATAAAAATGGGGGGAGAATAGTGTAATGAACCCTCACATACCCACCATCCAGCTTTCACAGTTGTCGACACGTGACCAGTGTTCTGTCAGTAATACTCCAGCGCACTCCTCCTTCACCACGGGATTCTTGGAGAGCGAGTTTCAGGCGGCATTTCATGCATAAACATTCAGTTTAATGTTAGGTGATGGGGTTTCTGGTTATTGTGAATTCCATAGCTGACTGATGATTGCTTGGTTGAAGAATTGTCTTCCGGGAGGGAGAGTGATAGAGGGAAGGGAGTTTGACCAAGAAGCAGTAATTGGTGTTTATGGGAGCCTGATGAGGGTTCTCTTGTCAGTGCAGAGACAGCTTTCAGAGGTCCAGGCAGCACCGACAAGATCAGGCTACACTTAGGCCTCTTTATGACCACAGAACAGGTCTGAGCGTCCATCCTAGCCAGGTCCAGCTCAGGCTGTTTCTAGGTGACTGCATGGCATGCCCCGAGACGATGGCCTGAAATATGAAGTCAGAAGACCACCACGTGGATGGTCCCTGAAGGAGAGTTTTTTAAGTCTTGCCTGGTCTCATTGGTCTCAACGTGAGAATCACTGAGCTCATGTGATGAGAAGAACGGAAGCAGAGACACCAGTTGTGCTGATTCAGGCCTGTGCAGTTCCCACAAGAGTCTCACAGCTGAACTTCAGGGAGTCCTTTGTCTTTGCAGGGTGGTGTGAATGCAGTCCCTTTAGTCTGAGCTGCAGTACTACCTTATCTGACAGCAGAGAGGGGAGTGAGCTGATGAGCACGTGCCAGTGACAGAGAGCTCCCTCTTTCTACCCAGGAACCTTGAGCTGTTTCTCAGCACTGCCATCCTGTGTGCCTTCAGGGAGAGCCAGGACAAAGCTGTTTATACAGCCCACTCTCCCAAAATCATAAGCAAGTTATATCCAGTTAGATGCTTTCTAAAATTGTCTTGCTGGTTATCTGGGACTACATCAGGGTTATATTGCTGTTAGTAAGAAATAGCCAGTGAAGCAGTTCGTACGCCTTGAGACAAGGTGAAGACTTAAATCTGCCACCTAGGCAGAACTGTGGTTATTGGTCAGCATTCGATAGGAGCAGTCTAGAATGCCAAGACCTGGTTTACTTTGCCTTCGTGTTTTTTTTTTTTTTTTTTTTTTTTAGAGGGCAGGGGCCATACCTTCGGTGTATGCTGTTAAACGCTAAACCCATGTGGCTACTTAGTGTTGAACAAAGTCTTTCTAGGACCAACCTGAGTGTTTGTGTTTTGGCTTTAACATCTTGTAGTGGTGGCTGAAAGGACCATCAGGGCCACTTAGAAACCGTAGGCCCCACTTTCAGAAAATAAAGACTTGGCTCAGTGTGCCAGGAACCTCCAAAACAGAAAAGGAGTTTTTCAGTCCTTTGTTCTTCTTTGTTTGTGGGTTTCCATGGAGTCCTTCAGAGTCTCATTTTACTATTTTGACACCCTCTGTTTCATTTTCAACATATTCCTTCCCAGCCTCCTGAACTACCATTGCTCCCACCTCCATGTGTTTTTGGCACTCAAGCTTTTTTGGTTTCTTCCTTTGGGTGTCATGATTTATGCAAGGCTGACTGTTTCATGTGGTCCCATTTGACAAACGTCATTTACTACCCAGAAGATAATGAAATGCCCTTTCAGTTCACAAAGTACTGTCACATATGTGATACTCAGAACAACCCTGAGGCAGATTGGATAAGATCAAAGGAATAGTAATTATTCCAAGCAAATGGAAAAGCCATGACTGTGTGTTTAGGCAGCAAGGTCTATGTTCTCTTGGGAATAATCCACCCCCCCCCCCCTTTTTTTTTTTTGAGATGGAGTCTTACTGTGTCATCCAGGCTGGAGTGCAGTGGTGCTATCTTGGCTCACTGCAACCTCTGCCTCCCAGGCTCAAGCAATTCTCCTGCCTCAGCTTCCCAAGTAGCTGAGGTTACCGGCACACGTCACCATGCCTGGCTGATTTTTATATTTTTAGTAGAGACGAGGTTTCGCCATGTTGACCAGGCAGGTCTCGAACTCATGTCCTCAAGTGATCTGCCCGCCCCAGCCTCCCAAAGTGCTGGGATTACAGCTGTGGGCCATTGTGCCTGGCTGCCTTTCCCCTTGCCCCTTTTAATGGTATAAAAGTTTTGGTTTTTTTGTTTTGTTTTATTTTTTTTTTTTTTTGAGAAGGAGTCTCGCTCTGTCGCCCAGGCTGGAGTGCGGTGGCACGATCTCGGCTCACTGCAAGCTCCGCCTCCTAGGTTCACGCCATTCTCCTGCCTCAGCCTCCCGAGTAGCTGGGACTGCAGGCGCCCGCCACCAAGCCTGGCTAATTTTTTTGTATTTTTTTAGTAGAGATGGGATTTCACCAGGTTACCCAGGATGGTCTCGATCTCCTGACCTCGTGATCCACCCGTCTCGGCCTCCCAAAGTGCTGGGATTACAGGCTTGAAAGTTTTGGTTTTGGAATGTGGAGTCACTTTAGGGGGAAGGATAAGCTGTGGCCCTGGGTCATATAGGATGGTTCTGGCCCCGTGCCAGGGCTTCTCCATCCCTACCCTCCTCTTTCTCTGGAGACAGGACTACGCCGACACAGAGCTCCTGCTTTCCCGGGAAAATGTGGACCAGGAGGCTCTGCTCAGCTATGCCAGGGAGGCGGCAGACTTCTCCACCCAACAGCAGCTGCCGTCTCTGGATTTTGCCATCAATCACTATGGGCAGCCCGACGTGGCCATGTTTGACTTCACTTGTATGTATGCCTCCGAGAACGCTGCCTTGGTGCGGGAGCAAAACGGACACCAGTTACTAGTGGCTCTGGTCGGGGACAGCCTCCTAGAGGTGAGTGCTAAGCATGGCAGCGCTCTGTGGTGGGGGCAGGAATAATTAGGAGTGAATCTGGGCATCCTAGGTCTTGGAATGAGCGTCTGCAGTGTTGTACAGCACAGGTAAACCCCCTGCAGGAGTCACACCAGGAAGTAGGGGAGCGCTACAGGCCACTGGGAGCCCAGGCTTATTAAGTATGAATGGAAATTCTGCACCTTTTTTGACTTGCTCCCTACCAGTCGGGGAAGCAGAGCAGTTTGTTATTGAAACAGTTGCCAAACGCTACTGTCAACAGCTAACTCTTTGTTCCCTAGTTTATTTTTCCTGTTTTGAAAGGTGTTTTATTTTTTAATTCTTTGTTTTATGTCTTATTTACAGCCTTTCTGGCCAATGGGAACAGGAATAGCCCGGGGCTTTCTTGCTGCCATGGACTCTGCCTGGATGGTCCGAAGTTGGTCTCTAGGAACAAGCCCTTTGGAAGTGCTGGCAGAGAGGTAATGGGAAGTAATCCGGGGTTCCTTTCATGAGAAAACTGGGAAGAAGGAGTGGTTTACTCTTCAGGCAGAGTGCAAGTTCTTCCTTCTCTTTCTGCTTTCTTAATTAAAGATGTTTTCATGGAAAAGAGGAAAGGCGAGATAGGATTTCATAAAATCATAGAAACCTAAAGATGAGTCTCCTGGACTAAGTCTTCTCTTACTCCTTTCCAAGATAAATTTCTTACTGACAGAGAAGAAATTAAAAGTAGCTTTGAATTCAGAGGAAAAATGCCAAACTGCTTATAAATGTTTCTCAAACCCCTAAATGGGTTATGTTGAAGCAGATTTTTGCAAATGCAATAAAAATCCTATGATTTGCTTTCTGATAAGGAACTAATGCCTTGACCAGAATAATTGTGAGACAAGATTTCCCGGATGAAATTGGAAGTTGATATCACTTTATTTTGTCTCTTATTTAAGGTATTCTGACTAAATACAGTGATAATTCTTTTTTTGTGTTGATTATCTTTAAAATTGAAGTAAATATTGGCATGCTTGAAAAAATAAAAGAGTAAACGTGTGGCCTTTTGAGTTGGAGGCAGCGTCTGTGGGCACTGACGGTGTTGTGCCTGCTCTCTCTCCTCGGCTCTTACCCGGTCGGTTCCCATGGGATCACTGCGAGTGGGTGTGGGGAGCAGGGGCTGACGTAGGGCCCAAGAAGACTAGTCAAGGATGAGGATTTGTCGGGCATGTCAGGTGACTTGCTGGGCTGTCAGAATTACCATGAAACGAGGGAGATGTTCGTGGTGCTGGTCCCGACTCAGAGTATATTGCTGTGTTATTGCAGGGAAAGTATTTATAGGTTGCTGCCTCAGACCACCCCTGAGAATGTGAGTAAGAACTTCAGCCAGTACAGTATCGACCCAGTCACTCGGTATCCCAATATCAACGTCAACTTCCTCCGGCCAAGCCAGGTGAGACCTTCCTGTCAGCATTTACATCTGGGCCCATCTGCAGGACTGATGAGAATGCTGATCTATTGAGATGCGTGCACCTATTAATACCACACATACAAGGATGCTTTTTTAGTAATCCAGATAGATGTCTCTCTGAATTGGTAGAAGTAGATACTATTTTGCATTAACAGATTGAGAGCTAAGGCATAGAGTTGTTAAATGACTTGGAGAAAATCAAATGTGATAAGAATCCAGGCCTTTATGCCACGTTTCCTAATTCAAATTCTTATTGTAAGGAAGAGCACTCGCCCCGTAGTGAGGAGAGGTAACTTCCACCTGTGTTGTTGCTGCCAGTCACCCGTGACTTACATTCTCTGAGCCTCAATTTCTTTACCTGAAAAATGGGAATAATAATCCCTGACTACTCAAAGGATTATTGTGAGGACAAAAGAGTTTGTTCACTTGAAAGAATTTGTTCTAGTGTAATTTTTTTTTTTTTTTTTTTTTTTTTGAGACGGACTCTCGCTCTGTCACCCAGGTTGGAGTGAGGTGGCGCGATCTTGGCTCACTGCAGCCTCCGCTTCCTGGGTTCAAGCAATTCTCCTGCCTCAGCCTCCCAAGTAGCTGAGATTACAGGCACCCACCACCACACCTGGCTAATTTTTGCATTTTTAGTAGAGACAGGGTTTCACTGTGTTGGTCAGGCTGGTCTTGAACTCCTGACCTCGTGATCTGCCCACTGCGCCCAGCCCCTGATGTAATTTTCTGTTCACCTTCTACTTGAAGTTTCCACCTTTAGGCCTCCTGTTAGAGGCAGTGTCATTAGTCCAACCGAGACTCTTAGAGGGAGCCTTCTGTTAAGAGGCAGCGTCCGTCATTAGTCCAACCAAGACTCTTTGAGGGACCTCCATGGCCGAGTAACTCATTTTTTTCTTTTTTTTTTAAGACAGGGTCTTGCTTTGTTGCCCAGGCTCTCTGGGTGTGGTGGCACTATCTCGGCTCACTGAAGCTTTGACTTCCTGGTCTCAAGTGATGCTCCTACTTCAGCCTCCCAGGTAGCTGGGACTACAGCTAATTTTTAAGTTTTTTGTAGAGACGAGGCCTCCCTGTGTTTCCCAGACTGGTCTCAAACTCCTGGCCTTAAGCAGTCTGCTGTCCTCGGCCTCCCCAAGTGTAGGGATTATAGACGTGAGCCACCGCACCCCGCCCTGTGTGTAGCTGATTTGTAGCCCAAAGTCCCGTAGTTAAAATGTATTTGTTTTTCTTCAACCCCACCTTATTTCATAAAGGATTTAAAGGTCATCATCCTAGCTTCTGTCTGGACTTTGCCCAGCCTGCTATCCCAGACTTTCCTTTCAGCCATTCTTTTCTTAGGTAGGAATTTGTTACTTGATATTTGATTTTCCTTCTGTTTGACTTTGTAAATTTCTGCCAGGTGCGCCATTTATATGATACTGGCGAAACAAAAGATATTCACCTGGAAATGGAGAGCCTGGTGAATTCCCGAACCACCCCCAAATTGACTCGCAATGGTGAGTTCTGGCGGTGGCTTTTTAAAATGCAGGCAGCCCCTTCAGAGAAGTCTGTACTCATTCACCAAGCCATAAGGTGCGGTCCGAGGCCTTGGCTGAAGTACTGTCTGAGACAGTGGCTCTCAACCAGGGGTGATTTTGCCTTCCAGGGGATACTTGGTAGTTGTGTGGGGACATTTTTGATTGTCATGATTGGGAGTGGGTACTCCTGGCCTCGAGTGGGCAGGAGCCAGGGAGTGGTCAGGAGCCAGGGATGTTGCTAAACATCCTGCAATGCACAAGACAGGTCTCCATCACACAGAATTACCTTGGCCTGAGGTGTTATGAGAGCATAGAGAGAAACCAGATACAGATGCTGGGCAGAGGGGAGAGAGGAGAGAGTGTGAGAGCTAAGGTTTTGGGGGAAAACTTTGTGGAAGAAGTCTTTGGCTGGGTCCTGCAACATTGCCAGGATTCAGTGACAGGTGAGGACCACTCCAGATTTTGTACGTATTGAAGGCCCTGAAGACTTTTTTGAAAGAGAATGACATGAGCACACCTGGTCAGCCACACGTGAGAGGGGATGGAGGAGGGAAGTGCCAGAGGCAGGGAGACCAGGTCGAAAGACATAGCCATGGTCAGGCTGAAGGTGGTGAAGGCCCTGATGCTGAGGATGAAGAAGGGAGGAGGTAGTGGAGGAGACCTCAGACTTTGGGCCAGATGCAACTGAGTCCCAGGCCAAGCTTTGCCATTGGTGAATTGTGCGGCCTCGAAGAGGTGATTGAATAGCTCTGAACTTTGGTTTCCCTGTCTGTGACGTGGGGGCAGCAGTGTCTACCTCACATTGTGATCATGAGTGCCAGGCCTCTGGTGGATGGTCATTCCCATTGTTGGTTATGTGAGAGAGAATGGTAAGGAGGTGAAATCGATGGGCAGGGCCAGCTGATCGCCTTGTGGGGCAAGAGGTGGGTGTTTGTAGATGGTGCTATATCAGTGTAGGCAAGGCAGAGGGAGGGCTGAGAGGGTTGAGTCATTTGGACATTGTGAATTTGATGTGCCATTGGGATGCCAGGGTGGATGTGAGGGCCAGCAGGCAGTCGGAAACATTTGCATTTTTCTCCACTGGAGCGTCTTCTCTTTGAAAGCAGAGAGTGTATCTTTATTCACTGTTTTTATTTTAGAGCCTGGAATATTGAAGTTGCCTATTACATATTGGATGGTTGGATATACACATAGGAGACAGATCTGAGTAAAAGCTCATTTCTGAGCCAAGAGATGGCACCAGAAAGTGGTTTTATGTGTTATTGCAGAATACATTTTCATGGTGAAAAACCTAAATGAAACAGGATTTTCATGATACGTGGTTTTTATCTTGTGTTCACAAATTACTAAATGACTTAGTACAAACTTCAGTTGCCCTCGGTGAGGGAACAGACTTTCTTGGATATAAATAGTTCATAGATTCTCTTGAATGGCCCGTATCAGAGCTCTTCTGATGTGATTAATAGTAGGATTTTTAAAGAGGCTGTTCAGGTTTTAGAAGACATTTCAATGAACCGTAAAAAGCATCCCAGCACATGTGTTTGCCTATTCAGTTTTTCAGGGTTGAGAATTCATAGTACGAGGTGCCAGGCTCCTTTCGGGGACTGTCTGATCTGGGGCCCCGGTGTTGTCAGCAGAGCCCTGCAGGGCTTATTCTCTTGGCAAGTTACACAGTGCCTTGGAAGTGCAGGGGCAGGACCTGGTGCTTTGGGTTGAATGTGCCACCCTATAGGATGGAGCCTTTTCTCCTCTCCTTTTCCCAGTGCTACTTTGGAGGGGGAAGGCTTCCTCAGCCAGGTGCCGGTGACTACCTGGGAACTCAGAGCTGCTGCAAGCCAGGCTGGCCACACAGTAGGTGGCGCTCCTCCACCTCAGTGCCGCAGGGACAGCGGGCTGCGGCTCTCAGGCTGTGGTCCCTCAGGGTGCTGCGGGGTGGACACTGACCTTAGAGTCTGGATAAACTAGTAGTTTCTTTTCTTAGAATTCACTGTCATGATACCATTTGCATAACCTTGTTCCTGTTTTCTTTGAATGGAAACTAGTGTTGACTGTTTTGTCCCTACCCACAGTAATTTTTCAAAGTGGACATGTGTCCTGCAAAGAGGATTCTCTGTCAGCGTTACCAGGTGACCACACCTCCAAGAATAATGTGTTTTGTTGTTTTAGAGTCTGTAGCTCGTTCAAGCAAACTGCTGGGTTGGTGCCAGAGGCAGACAGATGGCTATGCAGGGGTAAACGTGACAGATCTCACCATGTCTTGGAAAAGTGGCTTGGCCCTTTGTGCAATTATCCATAGATACCGCCCGGACCTGATGTAAGTTGTGATCAAACTGTGTGTTTTTTTAATATTCCCCAAGGATGTCAGACCACTCTGTTATCAAGTAACATTTTGTCCTTTTTCCTAGAATGAGGTTCATAGTATGATACTTTCTCTAGAAGGCAGTGATTTTGATTTCACTGTATTTGAAACTCTGTATGTCATGTATTATATAGCTCAACCCAAGAATGATTTTTATTTTTATTTTTTTCCAATAAGCCTTTTGCACTCCTATAGCTGAGTTTGAAAAATCACAACACTGATAAGTCAAAAACTGGTTTGGACACCCACCTGGGCCTGTTAGCTTCACACAGAGGAAAACTCTGTTTATTGACCCCGATTGAACTCTTCGTTTCGGCCAGCTATCTCTCAAAATCTTTTTTTTTTTTTTTTTGAGACGGAGTCTCGCTTTGTCCTCCAAGCTGGAGTGCAGTGGCGCCATCTCGGCTCACTTCAAGCTCCACCTCCCGGGTTCATGCCATTCTCCTGCCTCAGCCTCTGGAGTAACTGGGACTATAGGCACCCGCCACCACGCCCAGCTAATTTTTTGTATTTTTAGTAGAGACGGGGTTTCTCCATGTTAGCCAGGATGGTCTCGATCTCCTGACCTCGTGATCCACCCACCTCGGCCTCCCAAAGTGCTGGGATTACAGGCGTGAGCCACCGCACCCGACCTAGCTATTTCTCAAATTCTGTGGGTCACAAGGGAAACCTGGCTAGAACATTTGGCCAGCTCAAGGCAAATGTGTCACTACTAACAAAGCAAAACATCATGAACACTTAACCAATTCATGATGGTTCATTGGTATTTTCTCTGTGTTAAAGACTGCATTTTTTACAGACATACTCTGTTGTCCTACCCACCTATCCCAGTGACATCTCCTTTGGCCATTCTCCACTCACCTGTCTACAGAATCAGCACTCTAGGGTGACCCCAGGTCAGCTGTGGGGGCCAGCACACTCAGGTTCCCCCATCGGCATTTGTTACCACGGAAGCCAGACAGAAGGATTCAGAAGCAGAGCATGTTGCGTTATTTTGGTTTCCTGTCCTTTCCATCATGAGGTCCACTTAAGAGGCCAGTTTCTGTTTGTTTTGTTTAATGATTGCTTAAAGAATCCTGCAAGATACAGTTGCTATTTATATGATGGCTATAAACTGACGAGGCAAGAGCTGGTAAAAATAGCCTTGTGCAGTGTGGATTACCAATGGGGATTTCTGGTGTGCTTGGATGGAGGTAGGTGACCTCTGCTGCTCCTGTCACTTAGCTCACCCAGAAGTTGATAACAAGTAAGTAAGAATAGGGCTTATTCACTCCCGCCAAAGAAAGGGGGTGGGGCAAGGAAGAGCAGCTTGGGAAAGATTGTAATCAGTGGCAGAGGATGGGTAGGTGAGTCAGCTGTGTTCCGAATGGAACAGGCAGAAGTGGTTGAGGGAGCCTAGCAGGTGGGGGTGGAGGGGCACCGGGAGAAGATTAGGGGACCGTCTTCTAGGAAGGCAAAGCAGCACAGAGACAGCGCGGCACTGTTCAGCAGCAGTGGGGTCATAGTTTCAGAGGCTGAACCTACAGTGAGGGGGAGTTTGAGAAAGTGGAAAATGCTGTGGGGTCCTAGGTTAACACAGAATAAGGGCTGCTGGGTTAGCCTGAAGTCATGTAAAGAAGAATGCGATCAGTCTTCTGAAAAGCAAGAGGCTTAAACCCAGTAGGAAATGGCCATTAATCTAAATAGGAAACTTAGCAATGGAAAAATTTTTTGAGGAGGATTTTGGAATTTCCCCTCCAGGAGAAGGCTAAGATTTATCAGAGCTGATTTAGTACCTTAACAGCTCGTCGGATCTAAGGGCCATGGTGGGTGACAGTCCCACGCCTGTAGGGGTAATCTGATCCAAATAAGAGATGTAGCATGTTTTCACATTAGTTTAATATGGACGGGCCATATGCAAGGATCAAAATATGTTAAAGATAAGATAGTTCCTATTACTTTTTATTTTTATTTTTAGAGACAGGGTCCCGCCCTATTTCTCGGGATAGAGGGCAGTGGCACAGTCATAGCTCATTGCAACCTTGAACTTGCAGGCTCAAGTGATTCTCCTGCCTCAGCCTCCCACTTAGCTAGGACTATAGGCACATGCCACCATGCCTAGCTAATTTTTAATTTGAATTAAATTTTTAATTTAAATTGAGCTCCTGGGCTCAAGCAATTCTGCTGCCTCACCCTTCCAAAATGTTGGGATCACAGGTGTGAACCACTGTGCCCAGCCAGTTCCTATTCTCAAGCTCACATTTTAGTAGTAAATTTGTGTTACCAGAAAAATGAGAGTAGTTTTTCGACTTTTTCCCTTTATTTTTCCTTTGGTGGGTAAACCTTTCATCATTTCCTGAGGTTACTTTGCTTTTCCTTAGTAAAAAGAAAAAGAACAAGAGGTGATATAAAACAGGTTTGTCCTCAGATGTCCATGATGCACAGCACCCTGGATTTTACCTGAAAATAGAGAAAGGACGATGACTCCAGGATACGGTGTTTCTGTTTAAGGACAGTCAGCCTATCTTGATACGTTTTCCTTGTCCTGTTTCTCAGAGATTTTGATTCTTTGGATGAGCAAAATGTGGAGAAGAATAACCAACTGGCCTTTGACATTGCTGAGAAGGAGTTGGGCATTTCTCCCATCATGACAGGCAAAGAAATGGCCTCCGTGGGGGAGCCCGATAAGCTGTCCATGGTGATGTACCTGACTCAGTTCTACGAGATGTTTAAGGACTCCCTCCCCTCTAGTGGTAAGGCCTGGGAGGAGCTGCTGCACGGCCCCCGCTGGCTGTGCTGTGGCCCGGCTATTCCTTCCTTCCTCTCGACTGTCCCGCAGCAGTGCTACCAAACACAAAGTTACTCTGTGTTTTTACCAGTTAGCTGTCAGAGAAATCTCTGGAGCTTTGCTTCATTATTTTTCCCTTCTCTAGTAGTATGTTCTCAACCCCTCATTCTTTCCCAAATCTTTCTTGCTGCATTTATAAAAATGCAGAAATCGTTCCTGTACCAAGTCTTTTTCCATGACTCCACCACCTTCTAGTGCTTGTGTTCTCAGAGCCAGCCTTTTTGAAGAAGTGGTTTGTGCTTGTGGCCTCTGCTTCTGCACGGCCCAAACTTCGTAACAGGTTATAATCCAGCTTCTCTTCATACTGCACTACCGCAGCTGTTCCCCAGTGAGGAGGATTCCCACCTCCTAACTCTTTTCTCAGTTCCCGTCTCTCACGCACTTGCTTTTCTGCATTGTTGGGCGCCAGAGAACGATGTCCCTTTTCTTGGAATTCTCTCGTCTCCTCCATGTCTGTGATCCTGAACCACACTTGTCCCCCTTCTTTCTCCTGTCACTGTGCCTTCTCTGGCTTCTTTCTACTCCTACCTCTTAGCACTTCCCAAAAGTCTTTGCTTGGCCCTCAGCTTGCTGCCTCAGACTCTCATAGTGCTACAAAAAATATTCCTGTTGTCATTAATTGTCGCTTAGAGTAAGTGTAGCATGAGGCTAGAGTGTTGGCTGTGGGGTCTGACCTGGATTTACAGTATCCCAGGCTTCCACTCTTGGCCTTAGGCAAGTTACTAAATTTTCCTGTGTCTCACTTTCTGTCAACCTGTCTTGTAAAATGGGATAATGGGTGTAAAATGGGGATAATATGTATAATTACATTGTGATGTGCCAAGAAGGATGTTCGGCCAGTGGAAGTACTTAATAAATGTTAGTGATTTACTATGAATTAATGACTATTTTTAAAATTACTGTTGTTATTAATGAAACATTGAAATCCAAGAAACTTGTGTTACCACCTTCCAGTACTTTCCAGCCCATGTATTCTTGTAGGGATCTGTGGCTTTTCCTGGTTAGCCGTGCCATTCTTACAACAGAAAGCCACAGCTCTAACACTGATGTACCCATTCAGTGCCACCCCTCTCTGTGTGCAGCTCAGAGCGTGGCATCTCCATACACTAAAACCAGGAACCCTGAGTTTATCGCCTCTCTGCTTTTCTGTCTCCCTCCCTGTCTGTCTGTGTCCTGAAATTTTTATCACAAAAACGAGCCTTCAGTACTCTGCTGTAACTCACAATCACAGCCAGCTTCTAACTTCTGAAAAGCAAAAGTTCAGGTTTTGGTAACTGAAGTAGATTGGGAAGAAGAGTCATTTTTGTTGATGTGGATGAAAAAAAGAAGGCTCAGTGTCCATACCCAAGTATGCATTTCCTCCGTGGAGTTTCCTGCTGAGGCCACGTGTTTTCATAGCTGGTGAACCTTTAGACCTTTCTGAGGCTCTGCGAACCATCCATAAGGGAGAGTAGTTTTGGTTGGGATTTTGCGGTGCCCTCAAGGGCTGTGCTTGAACATCTCTGGTTTCTGTTCCCAGACACCTTGGACCTAAATGCTGAGGAGAAAGCAGTCCTGATAGCCAGCACCAGATCCCCTATCTCCTTCCTAAGCAAACTTGGCCAGACCATCTCTCGAAAGCGTTCTCCCAAGGTATGTGCAGGAGTCTCTCGACCAGCTGCAAAGCTAATGGCAAGGTATGTGTGGCTAGAATAATGCAGTTTCCCTTCTCCCTTGGTACAGGATAAAAAGGAAAAGGACTTGGATGGTGCTGGGAAGAGGAGAAAGACCAGTCAATCAGAGGAGGTGAGATTCACTTGGGGAATTGCTAGAATGGTCATGTGGAATAGCCCTTTTTGGTTAAAATCCTTCATTTCCACAATGGTATTGCCAGGTCTTTTACTATTCATCCTTTATGAGAATTTCTGCTGGGCTTTTTCTTTTCTTTTATTCTTTTTTTTTTTTTTTTTTTTTTTTTGAGATGGAGTCTCACTCTGTCGCCCGGGCTGGAGTGCAATGGCCGGATCTCAGCTCACTGCAAGCTCCGCCTCCCGGGTTTACACCATTCTCCTGCCTCAGCCTCCGGAGTAGCTGGGACTACAGGCACCCACCACCTCGCCCGGCTAGTTTTTTGTGTTTTTTAGTAGAGACGGGGTTTCACCATGTTAGCCAGGATGGTCTCGATCTCCTGACCTCGTGATCAGCCCGTCTCAGCCTCCCAAAGTGCTGGGATTACAGGCTTGAGCCACCACGCCCGGCCTCTTTTCTTTTTTTCTTTTTTCTTTTCTTTTTTTTTTTTTTTTTGAGACAGAGTCTTGCTTGTTGCCCAGGCTGGAGTATAATGGCGTGATCTGGGCTCACTGCAACCTCCACTTCCTGGGTTTGGGTTCAAGCAGTGCTCCTGCCTCAGCTTCCCAAGTAGCTGGGATTACAGGTATGTGCCACCACACCCAGCTAATTTTTGTAAATTATTTATTTATTTATTTGTTTGTTTGTTTGTTTGTTTATTTATTTTGAGACAGAGTTTGGCTGTATTACCCAGGCTGGAGTGCAGTGGTGCAATCTCGGCTCACTGCAGCCTCCACCTTCAGTGTTCAAGCGATTCTCATGCCTCAGCCTCCCAAGTAGCTGGGATTACAGATGTGTACCACCATGTCCTGCTAATTTTTGTATTTTTAGTAGAGATGGGGTTTCACCATGCTAACCAGGCTGGTCTCAAACTCCTGACTTAAGTGATCCACCCGCCTCGGCCTCCCAAAGTGCTGGGATTACAGGCCTGAGCCACCGCGCCCAGCCAGGTCCCAGTACTCTTTATATGGCACTAGCTTGAGACTTGCTGTCCGCTTGTGGACACGGGAGCTTTGAGAGCTGAGCCAGACCACTAGCCCCCGTGCCAGGTCCTGAGCACACTTCTGTGAGGGAGGGACATGGGGGGAGCCTCCTGTCACAGTGTCGGGTTCTTTGGGGTTGGTATTGACCAGGAGGAAGCTCCCCGGGGCCATAGAGGAGAAAGACCGACCTTGGTGAGCACTCTGACAGACAGGAGGATGGACGTTGCCGTTGGGAACCAGAACAAAGTGAAGTACATGGCGACCCAGCTGCTGGCCAAATTTGAAGAGAATGCACCCGCACAGTCCGTCGGCACACGGAGACAGGTAAACCCAACCTGTGCCTCACCCACACCGATGTGGTCAGGCCACACAAGAAGGGGGGATCTTTTCTGTCCATTGAGATGGGCTGTGTCACAGACCCTGGGGTTCACGGGCTCAAGACGGGCGTCTGGCTTTCCCTTGCCTGACTGCAGCAGAGAAGAGCCCTTTATCTGCTTGCTTCAGGCTCTGAGGGTCACTCTGTCCTCAGCATTCCGACCCGGGTTGTCCCCTGACAAGAATCAGCAGAGGGGTGTAAAACAATCTGTATTCATATACCTGTACATCTGTGCACGTTTGCAGATATATTTAAATTTAGAGAAGTACACACTTACTGAGGAACATGCTGAGAAGTACAGTAAAGGTAATGAAGCCACCTGTGATTCTATTAATTAATATTTTCTGCCCTTCTTTCTGGTCTTTTTTTTCAGTGTATTCTTGTTTTTGTAGATAAGGTCATTCTTAACATATACTTTTCAATTATCCTTTTTTCATTTCACCTTAGGCATTCCCATGTTGTCCCTGACTCTTTACAAGCACCTTCTAGAATGTGTGGGCATCAGGCTTCTCTTAGCTGTTGCTCTAGTGTTGGATGTTCGAGTTGTTTCTCATCTTTCATGATAAGATACAGAGATAAACGTTCTTATGATAAAGCTTCTTTTGTGTGTTGCAGCTGTTTCCCGGGATATTTTCCTAGGAATATGAGCACTGAGTGCTAAGTGGCACTCCCACACACCATGCATGAGAGTGCATGGCAGCAGCTTGTGGCTTGGGGTGTCTTTGTTAGGGTGTGTCTCTCCCCTTGCTTGTCTAAAAGTCACTTTGACTTCTTACAAGAGGTGGGGCTGGGATTTTGGAGATTCACACTGAAAGTGTCTCATAAATCTCCATGATAACTGGAGAGAGCAGCCAGAGGGCAGCGGCCCCTTGTCTGAATTTCCCTTCACTCTCTTTGTCTTCTCCATGCCCATCAGCCATTCTTCCTATGGACCAGATGGGTGGAAGCAGCTTTGTTTGGAGTCTGGCCATTATTAACTACCTGCCACATCTAGTCTTTGCACGCCAGTCTTTTCATGCTGTGGCTCACAGAAAAGGTGATGATATTCATTGATGAACAGTTGAGGTTGTCTGGAGGCTCTGGCAGCCCCAGGTTCCCCTGCCTTGGGAAGGCTGGAAAGCTGCCCATTAGAGGAAGGTTGCCTCTAAGAGAAGGTTGCTTTCTTCATTTTGGATGGGAGTATTAGTTTTCCAAATCAGAATTAGTGGTTTCGACTCAGAGAACATTTAGCTTGGAAAAGAGATGATGCATATTACAGCTTCTGTTTTCCTTTTTCTGTTCTTTTGCATTTGCTTTTGGTTTGGGGGAGGCTGTTTGCTTTGCTTCAGAAGTGTCACTTTCTAAGAATGAATCCTCCCTCTTCCCCACAGTTCACAGGTGTGGGGCTGTCCCTTGTGAGTTCTTTCTGTTCTTCTCCCACCTTAATGTACTTTTATTTTGTTTTGTCTCCATGTCCTGTCCCCACCCACACTTGGCCTGTGTGTCCCAGCTAACACAAGAGCGTGGGGCCAGCCAGCCGTCCTGCTGCCTGCCTGGGCAGGTTCGCCCTGCCCCCACCCCGCAGTGGAAACAGGTAAAGGAACTGCCAGGGCCAGGATGGGTGCTGTCTCTCCAGGCCTTCCCACCCGCCTCCTGAGCCAGCCAGGGTTCAGGCCTGTGCTCTGGAATCCTAGCTCATGAGGGCCGGAAGTCTCTGCTCATTCGAGTAGTAGCTTTGGGAAAACATTGAACAGGCAGGACTGATTGACTGCATGATTTATGTAACTCCTGGGGATTTGAGAAAGCGTTAACAGGGAGACTGTTGATTTGGTTTGAAACTCGCTGAAGCGGTGTGGTAGGCGGCTCACCTAGGGGTACCCGAGCTCTTGGGTTTGCTGTTGTCCATTTGTCTCAAGCTGACTTTTTTCCAGCATGTCTCCTCGTGACCCTGGGAGAGAGAATTCTGAGTATGTCAAGCCTGAGAATTGGGGCGTGGAGCCTTTTAAATGGGAAAATGTTATCCAGGAAAATAGTCTGGAACTATGAGTTTGTGTTTGTTTTAAATCCTGGGTGAAAGTATTCCTGGATGTTTTATTGGTGTTCTCTCTACATTTAAATCAATGTTTTTGGAAATTTTCACTAAAACCTTGGCAGGATCTCCTGGAAAACTGCGTATCCTAAGTGGTACAGAATAGGGCAGGTGATGGCGTGCACTTTCTAAGAGAAAACCCAGCAGAGGAATTGGGAGCCCTGACTGTGGTTCCTCCATGTCCCAGATGAGCAAGTCCCTGCTCTCAAGTGGAGCCAGGGTTGGCTGCCTTGTAGTCTGATATCATTTAGGTCTGCTGAGATGCTGAGAGGGCCATGAGCTGGCCCTGGATGCCATCAGCGCCTTCCGTAGTCGGTCTCCCCAGCCTCCTGTGCTGTAAAGTGACTTTATTGTCAGGAGATGCTGAGGGGTGGTGAGTTGGGTTTTATTTAAGTTACATTTCGGCAAAAACGTTCCTTTCTAACCATTCTTTTGTAACATAGCACGTTAAAAACAGGGCCCAAAAGGCTGAGTTGGAATTTTGGGAGCAATGTCCAAACTCACAACAGAAGACAAATTCACCCTTTCTCTGTGCATGAGGGAGGTCTTCTGAAAAATCTAATTGGAAATTTACTTGCATTTCATTTTCTTAACCTTTGCCTTGATGTCTAGGTGGAAGATATGATTTGAAAGATGATATTTAGTTGAGAATCTGTTGAAGGGGAAAGTGTACTCTAAATTGGATTCCAAAACCTCTTACAGTATTCATAACAGGTGCCTGAGGTGGGAGGAGCAGAGGGAGAGGAAGATCAGGAGTAACGCAGGCAAGTGGGGGGAATGGGTGGCTGTGGCTGGAATGGTGCTGAGGGCCGCTGGAAGCATGCTCCCTGGAGAATGTTGGTAGTCCCTGCCAGCGCAACTTGTCACCTGAGTCAGTATGGTCATGGCAGAATAGGAGACTGGCAGGCTGTATGGGCAGTGGAACAGAACCATGAAAGTCAAACGCAGGTTCTGTGGGATGGGCACCAGAGATTACAATTGGAGACAGTAGCTGGGCGGATGTATAAATGAGACCTGATTGGTGAGAAATCGTTAGCGGTGAGAACCCCGTTAGGTTCTTTGATACCTTAGGGGATATCCAGTAGGGATCTGCGAATTTACCAGGTGGCAGGGAAGTAGCACTGTGAACCAAAACTCACAGTTCTTATGTCCATGTGAAATGTATAGTATTCACATAGAACTTTCCCAGCTCTGAATCATGAATTTGGGCCTTCTAAATTTATCTCCTGAAAGAGTTGGAGTTGCAGTATCAGATACTTGCAAAAACCTGGGACAGAGGAACCCCAGTGGTACCCAGGCCCTGCGTCTGATGCCTCCCATGGCTGGCCCTCCATATCTCCCTTCAGGAAGCGGGGCTGACTGCCAGCACCCCATTGTGACTCATAATGCTTCTCTGGAGGTGGTTCAGAGGCAGGAGGGCATTGCCTGGCAGGGTAGTGATAGCTGAGTTGACAGAAGGGCCACCTTCAGCCTAGGTCATCGTATGGAAGAGGGAAAATACTAGCAGCTCAGCCTGCCAGTGGCTTCCCTTCATTTCCTTCCTTTGTAAGCACTGTGGCTCTTCCCTTCCCCATCCTTTTGCCTTTTGATCTCAGAAACACATCCTGAAGGCAAGCTCTGTGCGTTAACCAGCCCTAGTTTGGAAGTAGATTGTCATGGGAGCTCTGAGCGAGTACGGGGCTGTTTCCCCAGGCCTCGTGGCTTCCCTGTTCCCCCGCTCCCTGCATGCTGCCCTGGGCACAGGGAGATGAGAGTTTCCCTGGAAGATACCCGAGAGGCCTGGGAATGTGTGGTTGTTTCTCAAATACCAGGGACTTTGGGGCTTTGTAAATTGTAGACAGACTCTTGAAGGGAATACAGTGGAGGGGGCAGAATGAGGGAAAAGCCAGGGACGTGTATATGGCATTTGAATGTTAGTGAGACACCTTTAATTTTGATATAATGCTCCTGCCTTTCTTGCATTTCCTTGTTAGTTTCCTGAAGCCCTCTGAGCCTCCGTGAGTGCAGGGACTGAGGGGAGGGCAGCAGTGCCAGCCACTGTCACAGCTGTGCCCTGAAGAGGCTGCTGCTTCGCTGTATTGGATGCACATGACCAAGCCCTTGAGAGGGGGTCTCTGTGTCCCCTCTTGGTGGTTGGCCTGTTTGCCCTTTCTCTCTACTCATCAACAAGCCTATTTCTTATATCCCCGGCTTCCCTGAGAAAACTGTTGTTCCCTGGCACCTGGAAGGTGCTGCGCTGCTGGTTCTCCCCAGTCCCGCAGATCACCTCTGTGGCTGTGCCTAGCAGAGGGTGCACGTCCCACCTGGGGGCCCATGGGAGACCACTGGGCTGCCCTCTGAGGATGGAGGGGCAAGGAAAGGCCTCCCTGGGGTGCTTCTGACAAACGCCCTTCAGTCCTCCCAGAACCAGCCTCCATGTGGCCACTATTTGAATAATGTTCTCTCTGTTTGTGTCTGTTGGTGTAAAAGCAACGGGAAAAGGAGTGTTCTCGGACCTGCCCCAAAAAAGTGATCACCCTGTCTCCTTCCCCTACTCCACCTCCCTGTCGGGCGCATGGCAGCCAGCAGGTGATCCTCTCTGCATGCTCCGTGGTCCTGTCTCTGTCTCCCTGCCTGTCTGTGTAGGTGGCTAGTGTAGAGACCAAATCAGTTTCCCTCTTATCAGCAGTAACTGTCAAGAAGAAAGGCCATGCGTAGAAACCATTTATGGTGGAAGCAACTTTTATGGCCCTCAAGATGGTGCATCCTACATTCACACCTGACCCTGGTCAGTCCCACCCACATCATGGAAACGCGACTGTCCCACCATGAACTAGAAGTTCAGCTGTAATTGGTGTTTGTCACGCATCCGAGGCCCGGAAGCCCTAAGAGCAGCCTGTTTTTCTGAAACCCCACTGAAGGCAGCCCTTTGTCTCGCTGCACAGTGAGGTGGGGTAAGGCCTTCGGGCGCTGCCACAGGGCTTCTCCACGTGAGTTTCGTTCCTTCTGATTCTGGGAGCTCTGCCTCTTGCCCATTCAGCATCTTCCAACAAACACTCCTCCCCGCTGTACTCGCACACCAGGCAGAGCATTCAGGAGCGGCCCTGTAGCCAGCCGCAGCTGTGGCTGGTGAGAACAGCAGGCAGTGAGGACGGCCATGTGTCTGTGGCATGTTTGTAGGATGGCATTGTTGACCTTCATGGTATGTTTCTATAAAATAAAATGTGAGTTTTAAGAGCAGGATATATGGAAAGACATTTTCCCACCTAAGGTGGCCTATTTAAACTGTGACCGTAGTAACGAGACTGATTTTAAAGGCCCCACCTGTGTCCATGGTTCTCAGAACTGAGCCATTGCAGATTGAGCAGCTGCTGGGTGCCTTCATCTATACCAGAGCTAGCCGTCCTCAGCACCCACTGTTGCCTGGGAAGCACACTCAATTCTTCTCAAGCCATGTCTCCATCAGTTCTCACAGTAACACTGTGAGGCAGGTGCTATTATTGGCTCCGTTTTACCAGGGAGGAGACTGAAGCATAGGGTGGAGAGGCCGTGTCACGTGTCTGAGCCACATAGTAAGCGCTCAGTGCACAGTGAGGTGGGATAAGGCCTTCGGGCGCTGCCACAGGGCTTCTCCACGTGAGTTTTGTTCCTTCTGATTCTGGGAGCTCTGCCTCTTGCCCCTTCAGCATCTTCCAACAAACACTTCTCCCCGCTGCACTCGTACACCAGGCGGAGCATTCAAGAGCGGCCCCGTAGCCAAACTGGAGTCTGGCTTGTGGGACCGGGGCCACACTCCAGCCTCCCCCTGCCCACAGAGACATTATGCTCACGGGTGCTGGATAGGAGCAGCCACGTCAGAGGCCTTGGGACTGTTTTTCCGCTGGCACACGGCTGTAAGGCGAACCCTCAGCCAGCCAAAGAGTAATGCAAGCAGCCTTCCCTGGTCCTGTTGAGTGCGGCTCCTGGCTCCTCAGATGAGCAAGGCCATGTCCCTACCTACAGGTCTCTACCCTCTCACATATACCTTCCAGTCCATTCACCAAAAACACATTCACTTCTCCCTTTAGTAAATTATTCTTTGGCCCGATGCTCCTATTCAGGGACCACTCCCCACTCTGGAGTTTCCTCTGGACTGCTGTCTTAGTCATTTATTCTAGCCAATTTCCACCTCCCCACCTTTCCTTTCTAAAATGTCTTGTTGTGGAATGTGTCACCCTTTTAACCTGCCTCTCCTTCCAAACCTTCTATTTGATGCCCTGATCTTATGCCACTGTGTGAAAGAAGTATGCTTGTTCCACGTTTGTGCTAACCATAGTTCGTTATTGATCTGTGTAGCTGGCCTCACTGGAGGCCGGCGGGGGCAGAATGGCTGTGCAGAAGGTTGGCCTTGTGTAGTGGGATTTGATACGGATGGGATTATGGTTACCTGGGAATGGGGTTAGTAGAGGAAGGGGATATGTGTTGAACTCTGAATTTCTGCCCCTGAATTTCCCACTGTTGCTTAGTAGGTCCAAACAGAACATTATGCATGGAGCTTAAGTTTCTACTTTATTGCCAACAGACATACAGGGATCTTGATGCTGACAACCGTGGCAAGCAGAGCCCCCACCGTGAGAGGGTAAAAGAGCATGAACCCGTGGCATGGGATGCTGAGAGCCAGACAGACGGGGCACGCTGTGGTGGTGGGGCAGCGGGAGGGGATGTGGGTGACGGCCCCCTCCCCTTGCTTTTTGCACACTCTTGTCACCCAGCCAAGAGCCAGAATTATTTTTGCTAGCAGTGTTGAGCAGTGCAGATAGCATTCGCTGTAAAGCAGGCACTCATCTGGCATTCAGATGGGATGCTGACCCTAAGTGTGTGTGTTCTGGTAAAGGGCCTTAGTGACTTCCCATTTCTGCCCACTGTTCCCCTTCCAATACCATGCTATTTCTACCCCCAAAATATGTGCCAGTGGTAGAATAGTAGCCTTGGACCATCAGATACAACTTCTTAGGGAAAGGGTCTAGATCAGTATTCAAGTGGCATTCAACAGTCACGGATCTTGAAGTGGAAATCCTAAGAGAGCCAAAGCTCTTACCAGCGTGAGGATTTTTCCAGTAGGGTGAGAATGAGGGGGAGAAAGGTAGGTGATGGCAAAATGGGGCTGTACCCGTGGAAAGCTTTAGTCTTTTCTGAAAACTAAGGGGGAAGTTACTGATTGCAGCTGGCTGTCATATAATGTGAGGGATAGCCGAGATGCCCAGTTAAAGAAGCTGGCTTACTTTAGGAAACTTTTGTTCTTGTTGTTCGTACCCGTAAAGATCTCCGAGTGGCTGTAGCTCTGTAGCTACTGGGAAGAATCATCTCTAGTTGTTAATCTCACAAAAGCCATTTTGGTTTTTAACTCCCCTTCTGCCTTTGCTCTCTGAGAAATGCAGTTATGGCCAAGCAGTAAATTAGGTTACTCGGACCCGATAGGAGCTAATCATAGTGCCATCTTCCTGCACCCTCTCACCAGGCTAGCAGCGGGCAGTGTGTGTGCTGCCTGAACCTGGTGCTGGGTCGGGGAGAGGAGACTGGGCTGGAGGTGAGCGTCTTCCCCATCCCCTTTCCATGGCCTCGCCCCACTGTGCTCACCCTTTTTGGGGCTGCTCTCCCACGGCACTGTGTGCCCAGCCTCTTTCTCCCTTCTTCCCAGGCTGTGTCCCCTCAAAAAGGAAAACAGCCCTTTTCTTTGAGCAAGGCAGTGCCGTCCATTTTGGGGATTGCATATTTAATGAGAGACTGATAATGTTTAATGAAACAGTGCCTAAAAGAAGGGAGGGGAAGGCCGGGCGCGGTGGCTCACGCCTCTAATCCCAGCACTTTGGGAGGCCAAGGTTGACGGATCATGAAGTCAGGAGATCAAGACCATCCTGGCTAACATGGTGAAACCCCATCTCTAATAAAAATACAAAAAAATTAGCCGGGCATGGTGGCAGGCGCCTGTAGTCCCAGCTACTCGGGAGGCTGAGGCAGGAGAATGGCGTCAACCCAGGAGGTGGAGCTTGCAGTGAGCCGAGATGGTACCACTGCACTCCAGCCTGGGCGACAGAGCGAGACTCCGTCTCAAAAAAGAAGAAGGGAGGGAAGCATGTTGAATAGGAGAGATTGCCAGTGAGAAACAATTTGAAGTTTAGGGCTGCTGTGCAGAGAGGGGAAGAGGTAGGGTTTTGAGCTCAGGAGGCAATAGTTTGCAGAGGTGATTCTCTCTTTTTCCCTCTGAGCTGGTTTCTGCACTCCTCGGTGCAGGGCTCCAGATTGGATACTTTTGAGGACTTAAGTTCTTTTCTTGGACTTTGCCGCCATCCTCCATAACCCTGCATGTGTATTCACCTGCTCTCTGCCCACCTCTACCCAGCCCCCCACTCCTCCCCTTGGCTGTGACTGCTGTGCCCCCCAGGAGGCTACTGAGTCTTCCTCTTGCTTCCTTCTGGTGGGTGGTGCTTACAGCCGTCCTCCCCAGCTCCCTCTGGGTCCTGTGTTGCTGAGCCCAGGGCCAGGGAGCTGGCGAAGAGTCTGAAGCAGAGGCTGTTGAAGTACCAGGTAACTGCCACTCCATGTTGCCACTCCACAGAGCTATGAAGTGCACGTTGTGACTGAGGTAGAGAGTGTGACCGATCTGACTTGGAGCTGGAGGAGCAGACGGCTCCCTCGTACCATGAGTTAATGCTGTCCTTCCCACCTGTAAATAGTTCATTCTGAACCTGGTGGGAAACTCAGCAGTTACTGGTTGCCAAAGCTTTCAGTCACTGCCTCACTCTCTGGGGACTGGGTTCCTAGCTGCATGGGCCCACGGCTAAGGAAGACCCTTGCTCAGTTTTGTTATATGTGCTATGTGCAATCTGCAGAGGTCTTGGGCTCAAGCCTTTTCTCCTCATCTTTGCTTGGGATTCAGCTGCCTCCTTGGCAAGCAGAGCCTCCCTGAGCACTAGTGGAAGGAAGAGATGCTGCATTTCTGGCCCTTCTATAGAAGGAGCAAGCTTCACTCTAGATTTGCTGTCTCTGCTGACTGCTACTTCTAAGGCCAATGGAGTGATGGGGTGGTGGGAGAATCTTTTTGCCCAGGAGAAATCCCAGCTCAGGCCAGGGGTTGCTCTCTGCAGAGCACAGAGCATGTGAGTCAACAAGACCCCCGCTCCCTCCCCTCCTTACCCACACAGAGGGAGGGCGAGGCTGTGCTGGGTGGCCCACAGCTGCGGGACTGCGTTCCAGGGCGTGCTCTGCTGCAAGCATGAGGGAAGGACAGATCAAAGCAAAACGGAAGCCTTGCATGGGCCACTTATGCTTCTGGGAGCTACTTTTTTTTAGTACACATAGTATTTAGAGAAAGGTCTAGAGTAAAAGGCTGTACAGCTGCCAATCATCTTATGTTCAGAGGTCAGTGTGTGACTTAACATTTCCTTTAATTTTGTTTTTCTCCATCTTGTATTTTATAGCCAGAGCCTGAACCTCCTCGTCGATTTTTTGTCGACCAGTGGGAGCTTTCTCTTAGTCTCCGCTCCTCTGCCCGCCCCGCCTCTCCCTCCTCCGACTCCCTCCGACAGGTAGCATGGCCTAGGACTCACTAAAACTCTGCCCTCTGCAGCCTCCACTCACTTCACTTTTGCGAGTGTCATGTGCCCCAGGAGGTTGCAGTGTTCCTCACTTGGGCCTGTCTCCTGTAGGGAGCCGGCTGCATGTGTTGCTGTCTGCGTATGTCGGTCTGGTGTGTGAGGGCTGTGGCACACTCCTCAGCTAAAGTGGCTGCTGGCTTTCGTCCAACTGTATTTGACACATCCAGGTCTGTCAGTGTGAACCGGCTTTGACGCTATTTCAACTATATCAAGTAATAATAAACGTTTTTCGGCCCCTGGCTTTTTTAACTTCACGTCTTCCAAAATAGTATGTGTTACAAAGTAGGAACCACAGTGTAATTAAATCACCTCAGTGGAGGGGTGACCATGCAGTATTCTGGCTGCCTGTTGTCATCATTTGAGGAATGAACGCGGCTGTCACCTGAAGTACTGCTGGTCCTGTTGTAGAGTTTCTAGAGAGACTGGAAGGTCTCTTTGCCACTCCTATTGGTATTTCCCATCCTGGGTTGACGCCGGACGTCCCGGCATACGTGCATGGTAGCATATGTACACATGTGGTGTGCAGCAGGATAGATCCTGCAATTGCTACATTTCTGCTACTTTTTAAGAGGAATGAGAAGGAAACCACTACTTTTCATGCCAGAAACAAGTAGAACTTGAGCCTTCACCTCTCTTGCAGGGATGCTCATCAGTGTTGCCAACTCTCTGAGAACTGAATGTGGCAGATGCCTTTGCGTGGGCAGCCCCAGACTGTCACTGCTGAGGTTGATGGTTTAGTTCAGGAGAGAAGGGTCCTGGCTGAGCAGTGAGGGTCCAGGGCTGGCTTGGTGTCCTGGCCTCATATTTGGCATCTGGCCCACACTCCCCTCCCGTGTGTCTGCTGCAGAATGAGACAAATGCCATTTTCTGCTCCCTCAGTGTCAGCTATTAAGTTATCTGCTCAGCTCTTCCTGGTGTCTGTCTAAGCTTCCTTAGTGTGCCTAAAGAAGGTTTAGATCTAAGAGCCATATGTTTGTCTTGGCCACTAATAGGTATAATCTGTGAAGTTAATGGGCAAATGGCACCAATCCTTGGGAATCTTATTTTTGAATTAAAAACTATAATTGTTTCTTCAGCTCAGCTGAGCCTTCAGCTGAGCTGCAAGAACGGCTTCCTCATGTGTGCATCTGTGAGTCCCCCGAGCGCCTGCTTCCCCCTGCCCGGTGCTTCTGTGATTATTCCTCACACAAGGCCTTATGCGTCTGTCCGTTCAGGCCATGCCCTAAGGGAGCTGTTGGCATCCCCAGAATAATGGCTCGTGGTGAGTTTCTGAGTCAGAATTAGGGTCAGGTTCCCCCCGGGGGCAGGGAGCCCCCTTACTCCATGAAGTTCATGAGAGGAGTGCCACCCACATGGTGGCGTGGCCATCTCCACATGGAAGGGTGACCTGGTTGTGGGAGTCTCTAGAGGACTTCCTCTCGGGACAGGTCAAGGCAGGGCTGCCTGGGCACCCAGCTTAGGTGTGAGCAGGGCAGCTCACGATAGAGACCTGAAAGTTTCTTCTGTGGTTTCTTCAGTGTTGCCAGAAAGAGGCTTGAGTTGGTTGGGTTTTTTTCTCTCACTTTTCTTCAGCCTCTAAAGTAATCCCTCCTGGCCTAGAACACATTCCCACCTCCCTGGGCTGATGGAGCAGCTTGGCTGCATGGCCACACTTCGTGGCCAACACGCCCAGCCCAGTCTAGAAGGCTTTGGCCTCAGCACCTGGATGGGCCACACGGGCCTCATCATGCTGCCCTGAGACCCCCAATACCATCAGCAGGGAGAATGGGCTGAGAAGGCTTCTTCCAAAACAGCCTGGGAGCATTTGCTGCCTGTGGCAGGCATTGTGGGGTCAAGCATCAGGAAGCAGGAGATGGCGACGTCCGCCACCCACACGGAGGCGGCCTGTGCAGGAGCGAGCATGGCTCCTTCTGAGTGAGGAGATGGCCTCCTGGACCGTGAAAGGTGGCGTCAGCCTGGGCACCGCTGCGTGCGTGGGGGTGCCCCTCGAGTTCTGTGAACGCAGCCTAGCTGCGCAGGACCCAGGCCCTGCCTGCCCGTCTCTGTGCGCATTCGCCCTGCCTTCTACCACTCTTGCCTGGAATTGTGCATTCCACAGAGATGGGAGAGACCCAGTTCTTCCCGAGGAAGACACTTTCCCTGCAGCGGTCCTGTCTGTGCTGGTACCCCTGTGTGAACACTGACACAATGTTTTTCTTACCACCCGGTTTCCCTGCCTGTGAGCACTGTGTTGGCATGGTTTGCTGCTGCACCTTGTATTCAAATTGCACTTTCCAGAGATTTTTTTTTTTCCCATGTCTTCTTAATTTATGTATTTTTTTCCTTCTCATTTTCCTTCATTCTGGTCATTTTGTAACCTTCAACCAATAGAAGTATATAAAGATGTACACGGGCGGAGTGAGCTCATTGGCTGAGCAGATAGCCAATCAGCTTCAAAGGAAAGAACAACCCAAAGCCCTTCTAGACAAGAAGGAACTGGTAAGAGACGTCTCCAGGCACTGTCTAGCTAGACCCAGCACAGCCGTGGGAAACACACCTGTGTGCTTGAGTCGCTTATAACTTGCGTAGCCCGTGTATGCCATGCAGTAATTGCTTTTGAGGTTGTCTGGATTTTGATAACCAAATTTCTAAGACTGCAGTAGTTGTTGTGTGAGTCCAGGGACCCACATATATTCATGTGAACTACATCAGCACTGAATAGATACAGATACAGCTACCCTCAGAACAGGACTCTGCCAGCGTGTCCATTTGAGCTAGGGACCCTCAGGCCCCTTCCTGCCTTTTTCCATGTGCATCTTTTCCATCGTGCCCCTCCCAACCCTTCTTGCCCCTCTCCTTCCATCGCTGTTTCTCTAAGACTCTTTCTTATCAGTATTCCCCAGCGTCGCCAGGCTGTATCATAGCATTACTCAAGTCTGGTGTGAGGCACTGTGATGCTGGCTCCCTCGTCTGCGGCAGCCTGACCCGGGCTTTCGCGGTTGTGCCCAGTGTTCCTTGTCAGCGTGTGGAGGCAGTGACTGTGGTGGTGCCATCACTCTGTGGCAGAGCCAAGAGCACGGTTGACCGTAGCCAGTCAGTAGTCTGGCTCAAAGCAGACCACTTAGTGAGGGTTGGCTTTGTCTCGCCAGGCTGTGCCTCTAGGAGGGCCTGTGCAGCACTCCCTGAGGTGCTCCCCTTCCTCCCGACCACCACCTGCAGGGCTCCATGAAGAAGGAGTTCCCGCAGAACCTGGGAGGCAGCGACACGTGCTACTTCTGCCAGAAGCGGGTCTACGTGATGGAGAGGCTGAGCGCCGAGGGCAAGTTCTTCCACCGGAGCTGCTTCAAGTGCGAGTACTGCGCCACCACCCTGCGCCTCTCAGCCTACGCCTACGACATCGAGGATGGTGAGATGCCCTGCGCCTTGGGCCCCACGGAGAAACTGGGCTTGGACAGTGTTTCCATCTGAGCTGGGCGCCTTTGGGCCCCTTCTGCCTTCTTCCATGTGCATCTTTTCCATCATGCCTCTCCCAACCTTTCTTGCCCCTCTCCCTCCACCGCTCTTTCTCTAAGACTCTTACTATCAATATTTCCCAGTGTCACCAGGCTGATGAGAATGGCATGCATTTACCCAAGTCATTTCCCTGACTTCAGGGACACTTACTTGTATTCTGACCTCAGGCTGCGAACTTGAGGTAAAAGGAACACAAGATGAGGTTTTCGTCTTTACTTTACAGAAGGGGACTTGCACATCCATAGAAGTCATATATTTTGCCTCAGGTTGATGATGACAGCCAGTTGGAACTGGGTCCCAGGCCCCTGGGTTCTCAGACATTTGCTCTTGGAGATACCTGCAAGGCGGCCCGTGTTAACGCCTCTCTGGCATCTGTCTGATCTCTCTCTGGTGGGTTGTGAACCATTGCACAGGGCCTGAATCTGATTTACTGTGGTGTCCAAGGCCTGGTCTTTGGCAACAAGTGCCAGTTTTTACAATGAAAAGACCTTGACAAGGTAAACAGTAGAGAATTCTGCACACAGATGATAGAGCCATCATCATGGGCAGAGGCAGGCTGGCTGCCATCTGAGGACCCCTGCATTGATGACCCCCATCCCCATTCCTATAGGATGCTGCAGGGACTTCGTGGGAGGCAGTCTTATAGATTCCAGAGTAATGAGGGGGCCTAGATTAATAGGAGAGGCAGTGATCTTTATAAGGTGGCATAAACACCCTGACATTGATAGAAGATTGCATGGCTGTGAGATTATACAGTGATGTCATACAGGAGAGGGATGCCATGCAATTAGGACCTAGTCACTTCAGCTGTCCCGAGGCTGAACAAACGGGCACCTCTGTCAGAAGGAGCAAGGAAGGAGCCTAGAGAGGTGAGCCAAGAAAGACTGAGCACACTGCATGGTGCCTGGCCCTTCTACTATGTTGGTAAAAAGCACTCCCGAGTCAGGGAAGAGTGGAAGAATTGGATGCTGTTTAGATAAGGCAGGCAGATTGTTTGCTGTCAAGTCTTTTGTTCCACCTCTCCCACACACCTGCTCTTTGGATAGCGCATTTGATGTCAAGGATGGGGCCTGGCACAGGGAGCCACCCAACCTCGCTCAGCTGTCCCTGATGCTCAGGGTGTTCTAGTTAGCCTCTCACCGTGGAGTCTGCCCAGAAAGAAGATGCTGCAAGGCGCAGCTGATTGATCTACGGGTACTTTTGCCCATGGGTGTGTGTGCATCTTTGCTGCCTTCTGTGAAAGATGCGGAAGTGTAATGTGTGCCTCCAGTAGCTCACGGTCCTGTGGGGATGGGGCCCGTGAGGAGTAGCAGGCGACACGAGTGTGTGCAGCAAATGGCTCTGTGCACAGCCTAGGTTGTGGCTTTGTAGACGCGCGGGGAGGAGGAAATCTGTGAAGTTCAAGAGTGGCTTGGAATGACCTCGCTGACCCTTGGCTAGACTTTGAGAGAGAAGGGTATGGCGGCGGAGTAGAGGGCAGACGTGCGCACCTGGCAGGAGCTCGGGTGGCAGTGAGAGGCCGGGACAGGATGAGGCCAGCCTGGTTGAGTGCAGTATTCTTAACACTGGAGCAGAAAAGACAGCCGTTCTAAACCAGCTCCCCAAATTTTAACCCAGCTAAAATTTTCATCAGCTTAGCCCCTCCACAGACCTCCCCCTCATCTGTCAGAGGACAGATGGAGTACAGCCAGTAAGGAACTTTAGCGGCACTGAAGTTTTGGCCTGTTTTTTATCCAAGTTGCCGAGTGTCTCAGAAGTCTAACTGAAGAGGCTCAGAGAACAAAGAATAAGCTGGGGAGGTTGTGGCATGAGGAAGTAACCGAGGCCTTGTGCTGGGCCCCAGCTCATCACGCCCTTTGTCCTCGCAACAACCCCATTAGGTAACTCTTTTTATTATTGTAATCAGAAGTCAGGAAGCTGAGTTCAGAGAACTTATATGTTGTTTGTCCAAATTGACACAACTAGTAATAGCTCACTTGCACCAAATGACACCTAAGATTCATTCCAGGGCAGAGATTCAGGGATTGTGACTCCAGGCCCGCTGCCAACTCCATACTAGTAAATTAAGAATCATATTTGAAGATGTCCCCGTGTTTTACTTGTGGTGGTATTTGTTCTATCTTCAGCTCTTTCTCGAGGATGCCGTCTGCTCAAACACAGAGCTGCTCTTTTTTGCAAAGCACTAGCTTGTTTGTGATCGCTGCCAGCTTTTAAGACAAGGGCTCTAAATTAGTATCAGGCCTTCCCTGTCATCTTGAGAAGAGACACACACTACCTCCACAGGTGATGTGTGCAGGGTGGCCCTCATCAGTGACGAGCCTGAGACTGTCTCCATGCCTGCCTCTGTTACACGCCAGTCTGTTTCCACAGAGCAACTGGAGGGATTTTAAAAGGTGTGACTTGGATCTCACCAGTGTCCTAGCCACTGCCATGCAGACAGAGCCCACAACCTTGTCCCAGGTGGAGAGAGCATTGCGTGTCCACCCCAGCGTCTGCCGTCAGCTGCCTGCAATGTGCTGCACTCTTTGCTCCAGTGTCTTTCCATCCCATAAGCGTAATGAAGCCACTGCTCCTCAGGACGTGGCTCTGCTGTGTCCTCTCCTGGAGTACACCCCCTGGTCTCCACAGGGTGAGCTGCACGTGGCCCACATCTTCATGTGTCGCTCCTCAGAGAGGGGTCTGGCTCTTTTGAAAGAGGGCAGCTGCCCAGGCACCGGTGCGCCCGTGTGGTTCTCCATGCAGGGCTCGCACTGTGTCATCTTACCCATGCGTCTTGGGAGAACAAGTCTGCCTGCCTGCCTGGGGGTCTCGATGTTCATATCGGAGGCTGTCATACAGTGGCACTCAGGCCTGGGTGAATGAAAGAATGGACGGCCCACTTGACCTTGGGTTTGCCCTGTGGCCATCTGTTTTCTCCATTTCCCTTTTCCAGTCACTCCTGTATTCAGTTATCAGGATCCTTAATTTGGACTGTTGAGAATCAGTCACTTGACTGAATCACCCACAATTCGTAGCTAATTTTTAAAAATATAGCAAGGCTGGGTTTCCCACTGAGGCAGGCATGGTAGTGTCGTGTTAGTCCAGGCTCTGGCACCAGCATCCTGAACCACATCCGCCTCTGTGGTTCACTGACTGTGGGACATGCTGGGCAGGTCGCTCGGCCTTCTGTGCCTTACTGAGGAAGAGGTGGATACGAATGGCACCTGCCTCACCGGCTTGTTTGAGGATTAAATGAGTTGATAGATGGAAAGCAGTTAAAGTAGTATCTGGCACTTGGCAAATGTTAACATTAAAATTAGTGCTTTTTTTTTTTTTAATAAGCAAAAAGTGCCATCGTCTTGAGTTTGGGAAGGGATATGGGGAGATGCGCACACATGATTTGTGCCACCTCATTTAATATCTCCACCTATGAAGTGGGTACTGTGTTCATCTCCATGGGAGGAGACATGTTCCAAAAGACAGATGAGTTCACACGGCTGCTGAGCAGTTGAGACGGTGTTAGAACTGAGATCACACTTAGCGCCCACGTTCCTCGCATCGCCTGTACTGCCTTCCTAGAGAACACAGTTTGCTGGAACTTTCTGATTAGGCTTGGAGGTCTTGTTTCTGAAATGTAAACCTTCTTTCTTTATTAGTTGAGGATACCAGAGCAGAGTTCAAGGAGGATTCGGTTAAGTTCAATTGAGTTAGAGTTTAAGATCTGGGATTCCACTTTTGCAAAAACAAGCAAATTCATGTAGGAAAAAAATAGAAGGAAGAAATGAAAGCCATGATAGCATTTTAGTTTTCTGATACTGTAAGAAGCAATGCTCTTGGTTACAAGTAATGGAAACCCAGTGCAGATTACAATTGAAGCCTTAGCTTGACAGCTTCCGGCCAGATAGCAGTCCTCAGGGAAGGGCTGCCCCTTCCCTCACCTCCCTCAGCATCCCCATAACGTCTCCAGCGAGCCTGCCTGCCTTTAGCCACATGCCAGTCCCCAGAGCACCCTGTCCTGGGTGGGGTGGAGGGAGTGAGTTGCTGAGTGGCCTGGGTCATACGTGACTGGTGGTGGAAGCTCAGGCCAGGTGGTTGCCAGCCCCTGTCAGAGTCTCATGGAGGAGGGAAGGGTATTTCTTAAAGAATGAGATACAAAACAGACCAAAACAAGTAGCACATGATCCAAGCACTTGTACATCTTATCTTATCCTAATTATTGGTAGCCAACATGTACAAAAGCTGAGTGGCTTATTCAGATAGAAAAGGAAGTTGTGGCCAAGCTCCAGGCGACAACCCATGGCTCCACCCCCCTGGTGGAGATACAGGCGGTAAGATTGGCGGGCTTTTGGCTGTAAGGATCAGGGGTCGCCACTGTAGAGTCTCTGCATCCTGACCAAGTGCCGGTAGCCAGTGAATCATTCTGAGAAAGTATACTAGGCATTGTGAAAAGTATTTAAAATCTGTGTCTTCCTAATAGATTTATTCAGCATTGGGTAGGGAGTGCAGGTGAAACAAGTCAGTTTCTCTGAAGGAAAAGAAGAAAGATAGATCATCAGGGAAAAGGAAAGGGAAGAATGCCGTCTTACCCTTATTTTCTTTGACATTTAGGTCCTCTTGTAGCTTTGAGATCAGGGAAGCTCATTTGTCTAAGAAGCAGTCTCTACAAATGAGGAAAGTGAAATGAGATTACTTCTGTTTCAGCAGTTTTTATAGTAGGGTTTATCACTTGAGATTCAAAAGTCTTCGCTGTTTAAGTGAGAGTAAAAAAATGACTCTGTGGGTTAATTCCATTACCAAAGTCATGGGGAAATTCAAGTCCAGTGTTGTTCACATTTTTCTGACCACACTCCCCATGGGGATACACATTACATTGAGACCCAGACATAGCTGCAAGTTCCAAGAAGTAATGTTTTATTCTCATCACGCCACAGTACACTCTGGTTTCGTTTCGTTTCGTTTCTGTTCTGTTCTGTTCTATTCTATTCTATTCTATTATGTGCTATGCTATTCTATTCTATTCTATTCTGTTCTATTCCATCCTACTTATAATCCATTGCAGTATTTTTTGTTTTCTAATGTCCTTTCCTGCTGATCCTGACCCTCTGAGGGGACTGGGAGGGGTGACGGATAGGGTGCAGGAGGGAGAGCAGCAGAGATGGGCCTGTCAGAGCCGATGCCTAGCGATGCCGCACCCCTGCAGCCTCCATGCCTCCACCCCTGCAGCCTCCACCCCGCACTTGTATTCATTCTTGCTTTCCCCAGCAATGCTACTCCCAGCGTTTCATGTGACCACATCTTTGTTCCTCACACACTGCCACTTTGTTTGCTGGCCCTGCCACACAGGCCTCACATCTTCGCTCTGGGCACTGATTGGGTGATGGCTCAATGGCCTTCACATTCCCAAAGGAAAAGACCCCGTTCAGGCCAGGGGAGAGGAGGGCTAGAATCAAAGTTTACTGGGGGGAACCGGCTTCCCAGTAAACCAGAAAGCTGGGCCCAGGGAAGGCTGGGTGGCTTGATGGCCTCCTGAGGCTGGAGGAGATGGAAAGGAGTGGCTGAGACCAGGGAGGCTCGTTCAGGATCGGTGCCTGGCTCATCGCCTCTGTCCCTGCCTCTTGCTGTCCGCAGGTAAATTCTACTGTAAGCCACACTACTGCTATCGACTCTCTGGCTACGCACAAAGGAAGAGACCAGCGGTGGCTCCCCTGTCTGGAAAGGTAATGGTGACCATCCTGTAAGTGGGGGAGAAGCAGTGGGTGTTGCAGCAGTGTGGCTATGGGCCAGGGGTGGCCAACCTGCAAAGACCCCCCTGCGGCCTTGCCTCTCCTGGGAGTGGGGAGGGCCCGAGACGCAGTGGCACCCCAGGTGGGGAGGGAAGCATCTTTCTTGGATGATCTGAGGTTGCCTCGCTAAGGTGAAGGCCCCACCTGCCGCCTGAGTGGGACCCAGGAGATGATGCAGCTCTCCGTCTCAGCTGCGTAGACATCTGCCTTTGTCAACACACATCTTTCTGAGAGGACACTCTGCCACTGGGGTGGTGCCCACTCATGTTCCACATGATTAAAGCCTCCCCCAGAAGGGCAGAGTGGGAGAGGAGACTCTGTCCGGAGGATCCCTCTGCTCCTTGGTGACCCCACCTTCACTCCCCACACCCAGAGGGCGCCCTGCCTACGGGGCGTTTCACTCATTCTGTGAGTTATTTGAGAACTTTCTCCTTTCTTATGCTCTTTTTAATGAGGGTGGCTTCTCCACCTCTCTTTGCCAAGGTGAACCCAGCAGTCTCTTCAGCATGGCTGCCACCTTGTCAGCACGCCTGCCTGTCAGTCCCCCTTGAGGGCTTCTGTTGCCCACAGAGGGACTTGCAGGAAGAGGTGCACCTGGGTGGATCTAGACGTTGACTCCCGGTGACTCAGGAGGCTGAGGTGGGAGGATTGCCTGAGCCCAGGAGGTTGGGGCTGCAGTGAGCTATGATGATGCCACTGCACTCCTGCCTGGGTGACAGCAAGGCCCTGTCTCTTAAAAATAAATAAATAAAATTTAAAACCAGCCTGTCAGATTGTCAGTGCCTCTGGGGCTTTGAGGATTTGAGTGCATCAGTCAGAGCCACTCTTGTTTTTCCATGAACTTTCCTAGGAGGCCAAAGGACCCCTGCAGGATGGCCCCACCACAGACGCCAATGGACGGGCCAGTACCGTGGCCGGCTCGACTGAGAGAACCCCAGGTAGCCTCACTTCCTTGTTTGGCTGGGTGGCGCGTCACTCCCTCGGCCTCTGTGACAAGGCCAAGGGCATGAGCCAGCACCTCCAAAGCAACATTTCTTCATTTGGGCATCAAGTGGCCCAAAATCCTCTGGACTCCTTTTTCATGTGCCAGCTGCTTGCGTTCGGAGTCCCCTTTCTCTATGGCCTGTCGGAGGTGCTGGTGCAAATCGGAGGGGAGTTCCACTGGCAGGCTGTGGCCCAGTGAGGGGGCCATCCGGTGGGCGGCAGAGCCATGAAGTGCGATCCCTCAGCCCCGTCCAGCAGCATCACACATGAGGGCGGCCCTGGTCCTGTGTGGGTAGACAGGAGCTTGCAGGCACTCAGACACTGCTCCCATTATCACTCCTGATGAGGCCAAGGCCACTCGGTCCCTCATGCAGTTTGCTTCCAAACTCCTCTGATGGCCTGGAGCTGCATTGATTAAGCCCCATGGTCTGGCTTTGCGTTCACCTTCACTTAAGATTCTGCGTCCTGTTCCGTGTCACTGTGTCTGGATGAGCTGTGGCTGCTCTCCTGTCTGCCCTGCACCGTGAGGGGGCATGCCCTGTCCTGACCCCGTGGCCACTGGGCTTCTCATGAGGTCCCAGCCCTAACCTGTCCCACTTTCATGACCATTTCCTTGTGTTGGGAGGTGAACAAAACCATCTCTACCTCTAAAAACACATTTATTCTTGTCATAGCATGGCAGGACTTGCCGGGTTTGTGGGTACAAGGCCTGTTGGGAAGAATTATGTAGGTTTTTTCCTTAAAATGGCCTCTCTCAGTTCCATGTAAAACTTGTCTGTGAGATGCGTCCGCAGCTCCGCAAACTGCTGGGTGTTCTGAATGTCCCACATGCAGCTCCAGGTGGTTCACAGCCCAGGGTCACTGGGGCAAGAGGGGGCCAGCAGGGCTGTGTTTCTGTCTGTCACACTTTCCTCTTGTTCAAAACACATATATCTCAAGCAGCTATGTACAAAACTGGTAAAAATTGAAGATGGTCAGCCAATGCCAGGAACCGTGGAGGAGTTGGTCATAGAATTCCTGTGGTGGGACAACAGAATTACCCATTTGACCCTCACTGAGAGGTTCCAGAGATGCATCCTTTCCCTTCCCTAAGAGCTGGTTCATGTAGGCCTTGTGGTGCTCATTCTGGGAGAGGGAAAATGTGCCCAGAGGCTAGGCGGCACACCCTGGGAGCAGTGAACTGGAGGCCAGGACTCAGCAAACCCCAGCCAAGCCAGGTGAACTCAGCTTCTGCTACTGAACGTGTCCTTGTTATAATCTGAGCAAGTTGTTTAAGTGCCCTGCAGGTGGGACCAACATTTTAGAGCCATGTTTCAACCGTTAATGACTTTTAAACCTTCTGCAGTCTTGAAGATCTTTATAATCTGTCTTAAGTACCAACAGGCCTTTGCAGCTGACACTCTCAGAGCATGGGCAGAATCACTGGTAGAGAAAAATAACCAAAGGGGTCTAGACAGAGACTTCGGCTTTATGCTATAGAAGGTACATTCATTTGGGGAGAGCGCCACCTTGTTAGTCTGGGCCCTGTTTCAGCAGAGATGGATTTTCTGAGGAACCCGACTACTCAGTAGAACAACTCAAAAGAGATTAAACTGTCCATTTGGGTTTGGAGTACAGAACATTCTTTAAAAAGAATGAAACACAATGAAGTTTAGATTATTCCTGAATGAAGCCAGGTTTGCTGACCTTCCCATCCTGGTTCAGGTTGCCATTCTTGCCGTCTAATTGAAAGTATAATGGGTTTCAGGTTTTTGGGAGTTCTAAAGAATTAAGGGTTCCATAGAGAAGAAGAATGTTCTACGTAGTGGGGATACAGGGTGAGAGCTGGCAGTGTGGTTAAAGAACAAAACCTCCAAGAAAGAGTCAGAGCCCTGAAGACGTCTCAGTCCACGTGGCTCTCGATCCTGAGCCAGAAAGTGACTTGGTATAGCACGGGAGTTCACAATGTGGTATTCCAAAGGAATCACAGTGTGGACCCATACAGTTAATGACAGGCACTGTCCCCCAGCTTAGGTGGCAAAGGTCAGTGAGCTCGGGGCTGAGGGGCTCACCCTCGGGCAGCTCAGAGTCCAGGGCACCTTGCCTCCCGGTGAGCTCCCTCCACTGCTAGCCTCACTAGGAAAGGAACAGATTATGGGTGGTATTTTATGGCTGGCATGAAATAGATACCTTTTTGTCCTTTGATAGAGATTTCCTTCTTTAAATATGAAACTGAAGCTTTGATGACTTAACTAGACTTCCTTTTGAAAAATTTCAGAAAAGCTCAGTTGTGGCCGGGCATGGTGGCTCACGCCTGTAATCCCTGCACTTTGGGAGGCTGAGGCGGGTGGATCACGAGGTCAGGAGATTGAGACCATCCTGGCCAACATGGTGAAATCCCGTCTCTACTAAAAATACAAAAAATCAGCTGGTGGATGACATGCGCCTGTAGTCCCAGCTTTCAAGAGGCTGAGGCAGGAGAATCTCTTGAACCAGGAAGGCAGAGGTTGCAGTTGCACTCCAGCCTGACGACAGAGCTAGACTCCATCTAAAAAAAGAAAAAAGAGAAGGGAAAGCTGAGGTATTTCAGGGCCCCAGAATGTATGTGGTAGAGACTAGTCATTAGTGCAGACCCATGGTAGCCGCCTCCACTGTGTGCTCGACCAGAAGAGGCCATGATGAAGGCACTTGATTCTCTTGTGTGTAACTCAACCATCCTCCCTAGACCTACGTCCCCAGGAGGCAGGGCTGGTAAAGCTATGACTGGGCAGTGTTTGACCCAGCTGTGCTTTTACTCTGTGCCTCCTCTTTATATTGTGGCATTTCTCTCTTCTCCTTTATGTTCTTTTTCTTTTTATCCCAAAATTCTTGCTATTGCCAAAACAAAAACAAAACAACACACCCGTACCCAATTAAACCCACAGTTCAAAGAACCCTCTCTAGGTCGGCTTTAAAGTGTTGTCTTTCTCTGGTAACCAAATCTGTACTTGCTGCCTAATTTAGTGTTTGGGGGCATTGTTTACAGTATTTTTGTTTGTAATGTGCTTTTAATATAGAAATTCTCTTTTTTGTTCTTAAATCTATAAATGCTCTGTTTCCAAGCTTATACTTACTACTACATATTAGTGGTCCTGGCACAGATTTTCTTACCCTGGCCTCATACTATCCACCATGACTTTAGAAAAAGTTTAAACAACAATAGGCAGAGAAAGGAAATCCCCAAATGGGATTATTTCCCCCTGGGACATGAGAAGTTTAGTTGCAGGTTTCTTGAATTCGTTTTTGTCCGGAGGAATCTTCTTTTTATCTGATGTGGTCGATAACCAAAAATGAAGCAGGGCAGCTGAAGGCATAGCCAGAAGGGAACAGAAGAGCTTTTTCCGCCGAGTGCTCATCACCGGGTTCATTGGCAGTGCCGGCCAGAGATGGAAGGGGAGAAACACGTTAGTTTCCTCTCATCTTATGAAAAAGATGATCTGGAGTTAAAAAATGAAGGTCACAAGTGGCAGTTGCCTGACCCGTGTCCCCAGACACTCCTTTCCTGATAACCATGAGGTTCCATAGTTGAGATCCTGAATGGGCTGTTAGGACACGCAGGCCTTTCCCACAGCAGCGAGAAGGGCGGCCAGGCAGTAGAATTTCATTCAGCCCTGGGGTTCCCACCTGACAGAGGAAGTTAGGAAGTCTTACTGCTTCCCAAGTCCTCTTCCCTTCTAGGGATTTATGGAAAGCCTTTTAGTAGAGCAAGGGAATTCTGCAATCCAGCTTACCTCCCACCTGACCCCAAGAGCCACAGTTGACAGTGATGTGTGAGTGTTTATGTTTAGGTACACATTTATATGTATATAGATCTAATTGCACATAAATGGGTAGGTATTTATTTATTGCACCCTAAATTACAGTAATAATAATAATTGTGAAGCTGTTTCTAAAGCTTCTTGTTCTGGTTCTGAGAACCACGGGAGCCTCACACTGGGGAGCTGTACCCCAGGTCAGGGCTTTGAGGACACACAGCAGCCTAAGGGCAGCAGGCCTGTAGGGAAATGAGTGGGTGGGTATCTCAGAAAAGGAGCAGCACACACCCCAAGAAATGACCCCAAGAGCAAACTAGGACAGCAGGGGGCTACCGCTGCCAGGGCACCACGGAGAGCCGGCCACCCGCCTCATGTGTCTTCTGTCTGGCTTGCATGCTGGCTCCACTGAGTTAGCTGTGTGAGCTCACTCCTGTCTTTTGGTGGTTAGTGCATCTTCAGCTCTTTTCTGCAGGACACTGGAAGATTCTTAGGCCGTCCCAAAAGGGGTTCCACCATAGCCTTGAAGGTCTGAGCAGGGCACCAAGGGGTTCACTTTTCTCCCGAGGCATTCAGCTTGGGGTGCATGCGGGAGGGGTGGACAGCCAGCCGGCTTCCCGGCGGCAGTACGAGAGCCCAACAGGAGAGGATTAGCTGTGCCAAGGAACACTCCGCTGCTGCCTGTCTACTGCCCACCTTCTCTCAACCTTTATTTTTACCCTTGTTTTTAACCTGTGCTCTTGTGAGTTCTTGGTGTGTTTCTTTGTGAGTTTTTATTTAATTGTGTAACTTTGTTTTTGCCGTTTACTGTGAAACCAAGGTGTCGTGCTTTTATTTATTTATTTTTTTTAACAAATGTTACATTCTTATTTAAGAGAATAAATTCCAAACAATCTTTGGGTTTCTGAGTTTTTCTTTTCCTTCCCTTTCTCTTGACCAGAGGGTGGGAAAGGGGGAAGCTCAGGCAGGTCTTGGGAGTGGGCTTGAGGCCGCTGTGGCTCAGGACTCCCACTCCGGGGGTCAGCAAGACAGCGAGGTGCAAAGTGGGGAAATAGGTTTTTATACCTGACATAGGTTCCCATTAACAAAGGACTCCTGTGTAGGGGCTGGAGTGGTGTGAAGTTTTGCTTTGCAGCAGCTGCAAGTGGAGAAAAGCAAGACAGATGCCACCTGTGCCCATGGGCCTTGGGTGCAGTCCCCCAGCAGGAGGGCCCGCTGGCTGGGCAGATGGAGGGGTGGAAATGCCACACACAGCCTGGTCAACCCTAGGGACATAGAGCTAGGCACCTTCTTCCTGCCTCCAACTGGCAGGGAGCTCGGGCCAGGGACGTGTCTGTCTTCTGCCTGGAGGCTCTGCCAGCCATGCCCGCAGGCACAGCAGCCTTGCTCCTGGTGAGGTTGGAAGTTCTTGCTCTTTCCTCCCAAGCTGATTTCTCTCTCATGCTGTCTTTGGTGTAACCTGGACACTGAGCTGGGATATCTGATTCTGTTTGCCCCTTCTCCAGCCTGGAGGGACTAGCCTGTATTAAAAACAGACTATTCCCTTCTCACACATACCGCTGCTGGCTTTAGCAGCCATGGCACTGTTCCCACATTTTGCCACCTGCAGTGGGCACAGGCCTAGCCTCATGCTGAATTGACCCAGGAGAGGGCACTGTGCTATGGTGAGCAGAGCTCTCAGCCCCGAGTCTGCACCTGCCAGGCCCTAGGCACTTGGGTGTTCTCATATGCAAGAGCCCTCGCTGGCCTCCGTCCCCCCGGAGCAGCTCTCTTGGCTTCCCGATAGATCAGAGCAGCAGGGCCCTAGGGTCTGCTTGGCATTCTCGACAACCACAGTACAGGTCAGGGAGGGCCTCACCCCCCGGTCGCTCACAGCTCTGCTGTGACACTGTCATTTTCCTCAGAGCCTTGCTGGTTCCGAGAGTCTGGGCGGTGTCTCCTGGCCTACTCATGGCCTTCCCTCCCTTTAGCCCCCCAGGTCCGTAGCCTCTTGCTCCCCTTTCTCTGAAATAAGTCAGTCAGTGCCTGCAGAAAGGAGAGAAGGAATTTGGGTGTGGAAGGCGCAATAAGTGACAATAAATTAAGAGTCAGTAATAAGGATGGATACATACATGTGCATAATTTTCAAATCTTAGCCCCTGGCTACTGCTGCTTTCCCATTCCCCAGCAAAAAAGGGGAGGGGATGTTTAGAGCAAGGCACTGAAGCTTCTAGCAGGAAGGTGGGGATTGTGTGGAATCAGGAATGGGATTCCGTGCTGCCCATTGGGAACACCCTGGAAAATCCCCTTTGGATCTCAGTTTCCTTCTGAAACTTCTTGAAATCTGTTCTCTTTTCTCATAAATTCCTTGTCAGTTTCCCTAATGAACACACTGCCTAAGAGGGATGCCGTGGCACAGACATGGAAGGAGAGCAGGCTGTGAAAATGGGCCACTCTATTTTCATGCTAAAAAATAGGGCAGGATGATGCCGTATAGGACCCAGGTCCCACAAGTGCCCCCCGCGATAAAAACACCCATGTGGGGCTCTGAAAGGCAGCAGCCAGGCAGAGATTTCAGGGTGAGTCTCTCCAAATTCCAGCCCCTTTCACAAAGCCCTGAAACCTCGAGACTCAGAAACCAGCCCTTGCAGCTCACTCGGCCAAGCTCCTCACAAGTGCCAGCAAGTAGATTAGTCATAATGAAACAAGGGGCGGCGAGGCCCATTGGCACTCCTGCCCTGGTCAGGTCATGGCACTGTGGTCTCCTCTCACCACCGCCCAGAATTCTCAGCACCCTGTTGGCTGCCAACACCTCTTTCTTTATAATTGCTCCTTGTCTCCTCACCACTTACCTTGGCGGGAGGGGGTGGTAGGCTTGTGCACAGAAACACCTTTCATGGCCCGGGAGGGGACGCGGGCCTCCAGGCGGATGGGACTCTGCATCAATTACTTCCGGGTTCTACCAGCCACGTGAACACCAGCTCCCTTTTACTTCCTGTGGGCCAACTTCCACGTCGCTTTGCAAAAACAGTTTATGAACACTTTCTGAATATTTTGGGGGCACTTTAATGGGTCTCCAAGAAGGACAGTGGGCAAGAGGTTGAATCACTGCCAGCATCCTCACCCTAACTCAGGCTAGCTAAGCCCAACCTTGTCACTGATGTGCTTGTCCTCCCAACAGTAAGAAGTGTGCCATGCACAGGCAGAATGTGCCCAAAACAGGAAGAAGGCACATGCCCCTCAGAAGGCCCTTGTTGGCATGAAAGGGAAGTTTTGGAACACCCTTCCACAGACAGGGAGTCTAGGGCCCCAGCTCCGCCTCGCTACAGACTCTTGGGGACATGCCGTGACAGCTACTAGAAAAATCCTTACAGAACTTCTCTTGGCCTCTTGTGTTTTCTTTACCTCTATTTCTTTCTGTACTTACCCAGTTCTTTGTGCTTCTACATTAATCACATGAGACTGCCCAGGTGTGACTGTTAAGTGACTGATTTCCTTATTCTGTGTTCTGTAAGACATCAGAGTTACTGCCACTTGATCACTCTTATTTCATAGACAGTGCAGCCTGATTTCTTTTAGGTCCATGCTTGGAACTGTTGGTCTTCAGTAATTGTTTTACATTGAGTAGTCCCTGTCCCCAGAAGAACCCAAAGCGTTTCAGCCCAGTGCCTCCTTCCTCACTGGGATTCTGGAGCCTTCTGCAAGGTTGGATTGTCCCTGCCCCTGCATCTCAGTGTTACCCTGCCTCGGCCAGTGCCAATTCCCCAGGAAAGGAGAAGCAGTGGAAGGGCACGGGCCCTGAGTTGTTCTGGTGACAGGCGCTCCTTAAGGTAGAATTAATTCCTGAAGACCAACACCAAGGGCCCCGGGATCAGGGCTTTCGTGGGTCTGGGTTTTCCTCAACAAAAACCTGGCAAATCCAGAGCCGTTTTCCTGGCAGAGGCCTCAATGAGTATGTTTTCATGCTGTTCTGATGTTTTTCCGAGGCTAATGAAGCCAGGAACACCGTATAGGAGAGCTCCAGAGAGGGGCGTAGCCCTGGCGTTTGGTCGCCGCTCAGAGCTCAGACCTGAAAACCAAAAAGCGGGACAAGCCGACTCTCCTGCACCTGAGGGGGACGAGCCGACTCTCCTGCACGTGAGGGAAAAGAGCCAAGCCGCAGGGCCGTGTTCCCCAATCTTGCTGGCACCAGGGTCTGGTTTCATGGAAGACAGTTTTTTCATAGACCGGGGTGGGCAATGGTTTTGGGGTGAAACTCTTCCACCTCAGATCATCAGGCCTTAGGAGCATGCAGCGTGGGTCCCTCACATGCTCGCTGCACAAGAGGTTCCCGCTCCTGGGAGAATCTTGTGCTGCCGCTGATCTGACAGGAGGCGGAGCTCCGGCTGCTACACTCGCTAGCCAGCCACTCACCTCCTGCTGTGCGGCCTGGTTCCTGACAGGCCATGGGTCTATGACCCAGCCAGGGCCACGGCACAGGGGGTGGGGACTCCTGCCGGAGTAGTTTTCATGGACAAAGTACAACCTGGTAACCAAGGAAGAGCTGGTATCAATTAACTGGATTACAGCGGCATATTTATTTATGGTTGCCCTCTTCCCCAGAACTAAGACTCTCAAAAGACCAGGTTACAGTGACACCAGCTATAAAATTTCTTTCCCACCATTTTACTACCGAGAGACTAGGTCAGCAGGTTCTTTTAAAAGTAAACATTTTCTTCTCGAGTTTCATCTAATGTGAATTACTCTGAACCAGCTGCTGCCTGCCTTTTGGCCAGTTCAGCTTTCTTGGGGCATTGGCGTTGGTAGAGGTACAGGAACGCTGGGGTGCAGGGTGCGGGGAAGGGGCTCTGGGATCTCAGAGAAACAGGAAGCACTGGGTGCTCAGTGAGGAGAGTGAAGGGCCGGGGAGGCAAGAGCCAGTCCACACTGGTTTGCTGTGTCGCCGAGAGCCAGCAGTCATCCTTCATGCTGCTGAAAACACCGTGCTTAGGGCTTGTCTGTGTTTGCAACCAAGAAAGCCCTCTTCTCTGCTGAAATACTTGCCCCAAATAAAAACGGACAGCAAAACTTGCAGTGCCTTCACTCCTGCTGTTTTCCCCACGGGTGACTGATGTTGATCAGTTAGCCATGGGGGCCGTCGCCATGCTCACTCACAGAAGACGATGCTGGGAGACACAGTAGCGGCAGCAGCAGTAGCTAACATGTAGCATGCGCTGTGCACAGGCCCTGAGCAGATGTTTCATGTAGCTGACCTTGGATCCTCACAGCAGCCGTAAGGGAGGCCCCGTGTTGCACATGGGGAAACAGGCACACAGGAGTTAGGCATGCTTGGCCAAGGCCTCGTAACCAATAAACTGAGAGTTGGGTAGAGGCTGTGCAGAAGACACAGGAGCTGCCGTTGATCATTCCCTGCAGCCTGGGTTCGGCAGCGTGGGCGAGAGGCAAGAGGTCTATGCAGAGATGCCCTGGAGAAGCCAGTGGGTGTCCATTTCATTACTCCTGGAAAATATAGTCTCCCAATTTATTTGACAACCATCCCAGCGTTGGGAATGTGCCTTTGGAAAGACAGCACATGAAGTAAAGGCAAAGGATTTCATCACTGAGGTGCAAGGGAGGAAGTCATCAACAGAAATGGAGGAGAATGCAGCCATCCGAATTGACTGTAAATAATATGAAATGGACCTTCTCTTCATTTTCTCTGTATCATCCCTTGTTTTGGTCCTCTCAAATCAAGCCTGAAGTTTTGTTGTGAAGAGTAAGCCCTTCCTCCATCCGTCCGCCCTGCCAGTGATGTGGAGGATGGGGGAACATGTTTGAGGGATGCTTTTTCTTCACGTTCCAGTGTCACCGCTTCTAGCTTATCAGTCTGTCGGCTTTTCTTCTACCACCTCATTTTCTGATACGCTTCAAAGGCCTGAGTGATGGTGGAGCTGACCCTTCCGTTGTGTTACAGCTTCACAGCTGCCATTCACAGTCCTCTTACGACATTGCCTGCCCTGGGCCTGTGTGGGGTTTGGGATAGGGGAGGAAGGGATGATTTTGTTCCTCTTTTTGTGCTGAATATGGACATTCTGATCTACTCAGGCTTGGGCCACTCTGTACTGAACTCACACGTAACGGGACTGACTCTTCAGTCTTTGGGCTAAGTGTGCGTGGGAAGTCCTGGTTGCGCCTGCCAACTGCAATGTGGTTCAGCACAGAGAGGTTTTCAGGAAGCCTCCTGGGCACGCGTGGCATGGCCTGGCCTGACTTGGGCAAGGCACGCTGTGGCAGGGGCCCTCAGAGCCCTCAGGTTGGAGGTTTCTGGAAAATGGGGAGAAAGAAGAGTTGAGAAGACGGAGTAAAGGGAGATGTGTTTTTCCATGCCATGTTCTCCAGTGAGTTTTCTTCCTGGGTTTAGTGAGACATCCTGCTGTAATGTCCAAGTAGAACGTTCTGTCTGTCAGAGGCTTCTAGCATCCAGCCAGGAGAAGGTGAGTGAGAGGGCGAGAAGCCCATCAGATTCATCCCTGGTCTCCTTTAATTCCTGCGGCCTCACGCACATGACACACATGGACGGACGGGTAGGAGATGTGCAGGTGCCCTCCAGGGGCATTGCTGGGAGGAGCAGAGTCGCCTTCCGTCAGTGGAGTTGTGCCTTGAGACAAGGGAAAGTTCGGGCGGCTCATGTAGCTACTTGGGGTGCAGGTGCCCAGCGAGTGGCAGGGACCACGTTTGTCACAGCATGCACCTCTGTCGTGGATTTCCTCTCTGTGGACAGCAAGCCCAGAGCTACCTGTTCACCAGGCAGTCCTCAGTTGGTCCTCCGTGTACTGCACTCCTGCTGGTCAGGCATTGCACCTTGGCAGCCACGGTGAAGGGTCATGAGCTCACCACTCTGAATGCAGCTGCTCAGATCAAGCCACAGTCAGAGCGTGCGGAGAATTGGTTGGTTGGCCTGTTAGGTGAGAGATTAGAAATGACTTGATCTAACGTGTAAGGCAGGGCTTCTCCAGCCCAGCACAGTGGACATCTTGGGCTGGATCCTCCTTTGCTGTGAGGGCTGTCCTGTGCCTCGTGGTGTGCTGGGTATATCCCTGACCTCTCCCCGTCAGACATCAGTGGCACCCCCTCCCCAGGCTGTGTCAATAGAAAATGTCTCCAGGCATTGCCAGGTGACCCAGGGGAAAAATCACCACAGTTGAGAACCACGGATCTAGACTACAGTTAGAAGAAAGGACATGACCTTGACATGCTGTCAGCCTCAGTTGTATTGTGGGAGAAGTGGGAGTGGGATAGAGGAGTCCATCAGGATAGAGGGCGGTGAGAATCAGAAAAGTGATCCAGAATGGTGTTGCCAGCTCCCAGCCCAGGCCTCCAGACCTGTCAGCCCCCACAGAACCGTGAACACACTTCACGGTGGCTGTGCTTCCTCACACGTCGGGACCCCATACGAAGACTGCATGCTGTAGGAAAGACGGTGCAGATCATTTTAGAAGGCAGACCTACAAAATAAAAGCAGAGATCCTGTGTTGTTTTCTGTACCCCAGTGGATGGGCACACCCTTTGGTGGTGGCCCCAGCCTCAGAGAGTGGAGCTGGGTCTCAGTGGAACCAGCACAGATCTTGAAACGGAAGACGTTAGTTTGAGTTTCAGTTCTGACACCTGCCCTGCTTGCCGTCCTCACCTCTGTGGGCCTCAGTTTCACCACGTATAAAACTTTTAAATGAAGAAAAACGCTACCTGCTCCTCTGTCTGCTAAAGTTGTTGTGAAGAGCACATAAGATGTGTGAAACTTGTTTATTTAAAAGCATTACAAGAATATCAAATATGATTGTCATTGGCAGGGATTCCAGGAAATGCTGGCAGAATTGGAGTTAAGGTGAATTAGAATCATTTCTACTGTCTGTTTACAGATCTCCCTCTCTGGCCTGTGCCTGCTGTGGGGTTAGGACAAGGTGGTCATTGAGATGTATCTTCAGCCAACAGAAATTGAGGGAAGCAGAAGAGGTGTGAGCTTGGCTGTCTCCAGGCTGCAGCAGAGTGGGCTGGGGGCGTTGACCTGCGTTGCGTGCCAGCTGTTTTGAAGCACTGTGAAATCTCTGTGGGCTGCTTGGCTAGATTTGGCATTGCTTTTTCCCTCAGCCTGCGTGAATGGGATGTGAAGGCACCTCCTGATTTCCATGACACCCTAGGGGCTCTTCACAATAGTAACAAAAGCACAAACAATCCTACACAGGATTTACATTAAGCTAAATACTCCTTTTTTTTTTTTGAGACAGAGTCTCGCTCTGTCACCTAGGCTGGAGTGCAGTGGTGTGATCTCGGCTCACTGCAGCCTCCATCTCCCAGGTTCAAGCAATTCTCCTGCCCCAGCCTCCCGAGTAGCCGGGATTACAGTCACATACCACCATGTCTGGCTAATTTTTGTATTTTTAGTAGAAACTGACTTTCATCATGTCGGCTAGGCTGGTCTCAAACTCCTAACTTCAGGTGATCCTCCCGCCTCAGCCTCCCAAAGTGCTAGGATTACAGGCGTGAGCCACCAAGCCCGGCCTTCATTAAGCTAAATTTTCAACTCCTAACCTGAAAGTCGGAAATGTGAGTGGGAGCCAGGTAGCTTTCTCTTAGGCAGAGCAAGGGTTTATGCGTGGTCCCAGGGCTTGTCTGGGGTTGCTGGTTAGACCCAGGAGCCTCGGTGTTACCCTGTGGCCCATTTGGAGGAGAGGAGGGCACCTGATTTCCTCTTTCGGAATCAGTGCGTGATTGGGTGCTTTATGGGTGATGATAGACTTGCAGCTGCTCAGCTGCTGCTGATTCTGCAGAAAGGGTGCCCCGAGCCTGGGCTGTGCGCTCCTGCACCGTCAGCCTTTGTTCTTAGTGTCTGTCTTCTCGTTTAGAGCCTCTCCATCCCTAGACACTAATGATTCTCTTCCAGGCTAGCCTCAGTGATCCTCTGACAGGTGAAAACGGAAGTGTGATTGTGATCAATGTTTCTCTTCCAGGCTGGCCTCCGTGGCCCTCTGACAGGTGAAAACAGAAGTGTGACTGTGATCAGTGTTTCTCTTCCAGGCTGGCCTCAGTGGCTCTCTGACAGGTGTAAATAGAAGTGTGACTCTGATAGATGTTTCATAGGGTAGCTTTGGACACTGCTGCAGGCAACTTTCGTTTCTTTCCAGAAATCCATCTGCAGCTAGCCAAGGGAGTATGTATATGTGATTTTATGTCTCTGAAAGAAAGGCATCTGAACCTATTTATGAGAGAGCCTTTTGTTGGAACATGGGTTTGTCTCTGTGGATCCTGCAATGGAGACTGAGCCTGCCTGAGGCTGTGCGGCTGCTCACTGGAGGGTCACATCAGAGCTGGCTTTGGAGGCATTCTGGACTGGGAGGGCCAGGGGCACTCTGCTCTGGAGGACGGGAGGGTTGGAATAGAGCCCGGAGTCTCGGGAAAAGCACGTCAGCCTGGACTTGCTCGTGCCGATCTGTGTCCTCCTCTGCCCTTCCCCCGCCACGTGTCAACACTGGGCCGGCCCCTTTCTGGTGAGCAGGCTGCTTCCCAGAACCAAACTCCTCTCTACCGTGAAGTCAAATGCTTGTGTCAGGACATCAAGCCATTCCAGGTAGTCTCTTTTCAGAACTCTGACGTCCTCTGTGCCATTGGCATCTTCACCAGAATTTCTCTTGAGTACTGTGAGAACTGTTGCTGTCTCAGTAGACTTGCCCTTTCCATGAGGTGGCAGCTCCCATTGGTTCTTGGGGCCCTGCATAGCACCAAGCTACCTGACAGGCATGGTGAGTATAAACTCTCTGCGTTAAGATGAGGAAACCAAGGCCAGAGTGTGCTCAACATTACAGTGGAGCGAAGCTCAGACACAGGATTAGAATTCTTCAGCCTGATCACCTACTCAAAACACTTGATGGACTATCTACCCTGATGCACTGATGGCTTCAGGAACACAAAGATGATGAGAATAATCGTTCTCCCCAGCGGAGCCTCTGGTTTTGGAGTCCGTTCAGACTTGAACAGAAGGGGAGGGATGCCCTAATAAAGATGCATGTAAAAGCCCTTCGAGGGTGCGAAGTGGAGCCAGAAGCAGGATTGGGTAACGACAGCAGAAGTAGGGGAGAAGCCATCCTTCCTGTCTTCACTTGCCCCTCAGGATTTGAGAGGTCAGCCCTGCAACTACTGACTTGACGGATTACTTGTTATTTAACTGTAGGGAACCTCCAGGTCATGAGCCACATATTTGAACCAAAGAGTTAAAATATTTCAAACCCCAGTGCATAACCACTACCCTTTCTGAGATCTTACCCGGCTACATCCGGGTGGACAGGTAAGGAAGATAGACAGCTAGAGCACAGCACTTGTGTGATTTAAGAGGAGACCCAGCTGAATTCCAGTGCTTTAGACATGTCCACAGCCTCCCAACACCAAGAAGCAGCCGTCAGGAAGGATGGCCTGACTAGCTGATATGAATTAAGTCAAGGTTTACCTGTGAGATAGTATAACACACAAAACATGTTTTCAGGAGAGCTGCATGACACGCTGGTGAGTTGTATGTTACTGGAGAATTGGGTGTATAGCTTAAAAGAAACCTCTTTGCCTTGACCAGATACACTGATGTGTGCCAGGATTTCCATCTGCCAAAAAGGCACCTTGGGAGATGATGTAATAATAACAGTAAAACTACCCTAACAGTAACAAACTAACTTGGCCAGGCACAGTGGCTCACGCCTGTAATCCCTGCACTTTGGGAGGCCGAGCCGGATGAATCACCTGAGGTCAGGAGATTGAGACCATCCTGACCAACATGGTGAAACCTCATCTCTACTAAAAATGCAAAAAATATCTGGGCATGATGGCGTGCACCTGTAATCCCAGCTACTCGGGTGGCTGAGGAAAGAGAATTGCTTGAACCTGGTAGGTGGAGGTTGCAGTGAGCCGAGATTGTACCACTGCACTCCAGCCTGGATGACAGGGTGAGACTCCCTCTCAAAAATATGTATATTCCATTCTGGGCCAGGCATAGTGGCTGACACCATAATCCCAACACTTTGGGAAGCCAGGGCAGGAGGATCACTTGAGGCCAGGAGTTTGAGACCAGCTTGGGCAACATAGCAAGACCCTGTTTCTTAAAAAAATTCAAAAATTAGGTGTGATGGCGCACACCTGTAGTCCCAGCTACTCAGGACGCTGAGACGGGAGGACCACTTGAGCCCATGATTTCGAGGCTGCAATGAGCCATGACTGCGCCAGGGCACTCCAGCTGGGACAATAGAGTGAGACCCTGTGTCAAAAACAAACAAATTCCTGCATGATCGAGTGAAAGGACTGTTAGAGACTAGGGTTAGCCTTGGCTCTGGCTCATGTGAGTCTTTGGACATGTTATTCAACATCACTGACTCAGAACCCTCAGTGTAATCACAGGGACTTTGGAATCTTGTGACGTTCAAGGCCACATGTGTAGCCTGCCCGTCGTAGTGCCCAGCACAGGCAGTCGCCCAACAAACACTGCTGCTGCTCCCTCATCGCCCGCTTCACAAGCAAGAAACACCGCATGTCATGTGATCTTGGAGAACTCTTGTGACCACACACTCCCTGCCAGTAGGAAGCCACTGAAGTTGTTTGTTGGAGGCAGCGTGTGAGGACAGAAACCACCCTGCCATAGCAGTGGCTTAGAAACTTGCTTTCCACACACAGCTCTGGGGCTTGCCCTCCTGGAATGAGAACATAGCTGTCAACGGTACAAAAATATGAGTCCCATCAAGCAACCTGCTAAGGCAAGTGACTGGGGCAGCAGAGGAGAAAAGCCCAAGTTAGTGGCAGCAGGTGTCTGAGAATGAGTGCAGGAAGACCTTTTGTACACTGCAGGTCTCTTTAACAAACCCTCTGAATCTTTCCTCCCCAGGGGTGACTTCTCCTAAAAATAGGCTAGAGCCCTTCTCCTGCAGATAGCAGATGACATGCAGCTTGACCAGAGGAACGGTGAAGTCCCCGAGGCAGGTAGTGACCCATCCCACTACTTAGGTTTCTAAGTCAGGATGGCACCCATGTTGCCAATGGGATCTCCTGCGAGAACTTTAGCTCAAAGCAAGATAGGAACGAACCAGTATCCGAGATGATTCTTCACTGTATTTTGACCAACCCAGATCAAGGCAGTGGGGTCCTTCTCGGCTTCGTACATTCCATAGGCCTGGCCCTACACAGGAAAATGTCTGGGCAGACATGGTTCCGAACGTTTCAGAACAGCCACACTTCACGTGGTTTCATCCTGTTTCCCAGTGTGTGAGGACATGTGGGGGAATGTAGGGACTGTATTGTTTACAACTTGAATGGGGTCAAACAGATGGAGGCATGGGTCCCCCTTACAGCCCTGTCCACGATCTGGGCTCTGTGCGAAGAGGGTGTCCCAATTTCACAGGGTGATTTTGTGAGTTTCTGAGAGCAGTGGATCAGGCAGCACAAACGTCACTGTGACCAATTTTGCTGTGGACTTAGACCCATGCTGCCAGCCTGGTCGTCTCTTCAGGTTTCTCTTCCTTACATCTGCCCTGAGACTTTGCAGTTCAGAATGGGTTCATGGCTTGGTGCTTCCTTTAGTTCAAGAAGATCGGGGCAGGGAAGGCTTTGGGTGGACATGTGGGGAAGGCAGCTGAAATGACGTTAGCTGGGCTGGGCGTGGTGGCTCATGCCTATAATCTCAGCTACGTGGGAGGCCGAGCTGGGAGGATTGTTTGAGACAAGGAGTTCAAGACCAGCCTGGGCAACATAGTGAGACCCTCTTCCTACAAAAACATAAATAAGAGAAATAACCAAGATGAAATGATGATAGTCGATCTTTCTTCAGAGTCACAGCAAAAATACTCAGTACCGCCTGGTAAAAGCAGCAGGAGTGACGGGGACTAGCTTAAGGAGAATCTCTGAATTTTAAAATGGCAGGAGCATACTTCTCAAATGGACGAGTCATTTCAAATCACAGCGCCATTCTTGCCGGAAGGTGACCACAGTCGGCCCCTTTAATCTTCCTGGGGTCATCAGCCTCTCTTAGCAGATGGGTGACACCCATGCGCTGTCCAAATGTGGGCCGCCCCAGGGCACAGATCTTGTCTGCTGTGTCACTGGAGTGCCTGAGCACCTGCAGGGTGTCTGGCTGGAAGCAGGCGGTCAGGAAACATTTGTTGAATCAGTGATGGGATGAATGAACCCCTGCAGCCATCCTACTTACAGACATGGGAAATAGGACGGGAATCAGTCTCTGTACACAGCACCTTTCCCTCGGTCCTTGTCAGACTCGGATTCCATTCAAACTTTCCCAAGCTTGTAAAGAAGGAAAGGAAAAAGGAATGGGAAGACAGGCCAGAAAAAGGCAGAAAAGGCCCTTGACATCCTGATTTCCTATGTGACACCCTTCTCGGTGGCCCAGAGCCCTGAAGTGCCCTCAGCAGCTGCCCTGCCGAGTACGGGGGCTTTGCCACCACTGCAGAGGGGAGGAAGAGGAGCTGCCTGCTGAGGCCCTGGGCAGACCCCGCCTCTTAGTATCCTCTGCACCCGCCTCTGCCTCTCCAGGAGTCAGGTGGAAGCAAATAAAGCCCCCTGCCAGCTCTTGCCCGTCAGCCAAGAGCAGGTTGTCCTGTTAGGAGAAACGTTTCTTCCAGAATGATGTATGGAGCTCATGCAGGCAGTGATATTCCAAAACAGAACCTGAGGTGAGGCCCAGAGCCTTCTTCCTATTTAGGATGTGGCCCAGATCCTGGGAGCTGTTTCCTTGTGGTATGTGTGGGGCTGTAATTGGCCTCCCAGTGACCTGAGAGCTGCCTGCCCTGACCCAGTGAAGACTTGACCTTGGAAATGATTGCAGATCTCTCATCCCGCATTGAGCTGGAAAGTCTGGAAAGTCGCTGTTGGGTTGTTGTTGCACTAAGGCATGTGAAGTAGAGGGCTGGGGGTGGGGCCCGCTAGCCGGTCAGGCAGGGTGGACTTCAGCTTTGCAATCCAGCACCTTGCAAAGCGCTTCTTTACATCTGCACTCCTGCTGTCTCCTGGGCTCTGCTGTTAGTTGAGGAGGGAGGAGGTCACAGGACTGTCTTCGCTGCCCAGGCCCCCGCTGTTACTGCTTTCACTGTCTCAGTTTCTCATCACCATCTGATTCATCTGACAGACAGCCCCTTCCTCAGGACAGAGAATCCGGGATGCTGATTATTTTGATTTGTTTGTGTGTGTGGTTTTGTTTTTTGTTTTGTTTTTTTTAATTTCGCATGGCACTTTGAGGTGAAGGGCTGGGAATGTGGAGCATATTTTGGCAGTTGGTGAGTTTGGGGTCCTTGCCCGGTGTCCTCTGAGTACCACCTTCCCTTTGGCCTGCCAGTGTGCCTCCGTGTCCCTGTCTCGCCACAGGGTGAGCTGGAGCTCTGTGTGATCCTGCTCAGTGGCCTGGTGGGTCTGGCACAGGAGAGGCAACTGGCCTCCCACCTCCCCTCTTCCGCCGTCCCCCGTGCAGCGTTTCTGCAGGCTTTCTCCGCAGACTGGCGTGTGAAGGACCTGCACAGTCCCCAGAGCTTCTGGTGTCTTTTTTGTTGGTTGTAGCCAAGCCCCAGATTAAATCAGTGTTTCCCCTTCCAGAGCCCCGGCCCTGGGCTTGGACTGCCACGTTCCGTTGCCTGACAAGCCATTAGTCTGCGGGGTTTGCAGGATCTCCAGGGCAGTAACAGTGGGAAGACTGAGTGCCTGTCGTTCCACATGCCAGATTCTCGCTCCAAGAAACCTGCGTGAAGTGCTGTGTCCCTCACCTGGAAAATTACGGCGGGGAGGAGACAGTGGTGAAGATGCCCAAAGGGGAAGGCTAGGGCTGTTGTAAGTCTAGGGACAGCATGGTGATCTCCTGAGTGATGCCTTTCCTCCTCATGTTCAGATCTTGGCTCCAGGGCTCACTAGCTATGTGAACTTCAGTTACTTCATTTGCAAATGATAGTGCCTCACAGAATGTGTTTATTTTGCAGCCGGCTAACTCCATATGCTTCCGGAACACCTTTCTTGACTCTACCAGGTGTGCTCACTCACCCTCTCTGTGTTCTCCCATGGGACCACGTGCATACTCGCTCATGGTACTTGACACATTGGACTGAAATGATTTCTACAGGACCCTCTCCCAGGAGCTAGCCTGCAGCTCTTTTAGAGTAAAGAGTGTTTTAACCTGCTTTGTTTTCCATGGTCCTAGTAGCATTCTTGCCAGACAGTATGAGTTACCCACGTCAAACAGACACCTCTTGGATGTTTTCCTTCCTGAGTGTTTGTTCACTCTACTGTAAAATCACTTCCATCCGAATTGATGGCTGTTAGTTGTTTGTTTCCCTGAAGTGATGGTTCTTAATCCTGTTTTTCTTCTCCCATCTGAAAGAAATATCCCTTTTTATTCGTGTTTATGGAATTCCCAGAAAGCTGATTCTTGGGTAGTTGCTTGACTTGATCTCCCTTTCTCATCTGCTTTCCGTTGAGTGGCAGTTGTCAAAAATAAATGATGGAAAGAATCGAATGGCGCCGCAGTCAGGGTATCCTCAGGCCTCTCCCCTTCATGATGGGGAGGCTGTGGATTTTGACGAGGAGAAGGAATGATGGGAAGACTGGTATTTGGGAATGAGGAGCTGGTGCAGTTAGGGCCTTTGCTCTCCCAGGGCCTGGGAGGGCAGGTCTGGAGAAACTTGAGGCCGGATGTATCAGGGTTGCTCTCTGCCTCTTTTCTGCCATTACCTGTAGTGCACATTTCCTCATCTTCCAGATGCCCTAGCCCAGCATCATAGCATATTCTTTTTGTGCCCTGAGCTCAGTGTTGGAGAATGGAGCAGTGATGTTTACAAAAGACCCTCACCAAGGAGCCAAAGGCTAAAACAGGTGGGCACGTGTACAGGGCACCAGTGAACCCAAGTATTCGTGTTTTGCCCCTTCATCACACCATCACCTGAATCTGTATATAAATACGCCACTGGATCTTGCTTTTCTAGTAAAGATTCTCTAGTAAATTTGAAAGATGCTATTTGGTGGAGGATGCCAGTAATTCCAACAGATGTGCCAAGACCTTATCCTGTGACTACCGGGGTTCATTAAAAGCTCTTTCTGGCCGGGCGCGGTGGCTCAAGCCTGTAATCCCAGCACTTTGGGAGGCCGAGACGGGCGGATCACGAGGTCAGGAGATCGAGACCATCCTGGCTAATACGGTGAAACCCCGTCTCTACTAAAAAATACAAAAAAACTAGCCGGGCGAGGTGGCGGGTGCCTGTAGTCCCAGCTACTCGGGAGGCTGAGGCAGGAGAATGGCCTAAACCCGGGAGGCGGAGCTTGCAGTGAGCCGAGATCCGGCCACTGCACTCCAGCCTGGGCGACACAGCGAGACTCCGTCTCAAAAAAAAAAAAAAAAAAAAAAAAGCTCTTTCTGAGGCCGCCACAAAGACGTTCAAACACTACACACAACAGAAGTGCAGGCCTTCAGAAAACACTTCACACACAACCTGTCACAAAAATTGGTAAATCACCTGCTGCTTTCCTTAATAGCTGTTTTTTTCCTGATGGACCACCTGTCTCTCAACACTGACTTGTATGATGTGGCATGCCAGAACCCAGCGTCATCTCCTAGAGCTTAGAATGTTGTAGGAATCGGTAACCTGCCCAGCCAAGATGCCAGGCCAGTCATGACCTGCTCCCTCCAGCACCTCTGCCCCTTCTCTGCCTCCTTAAAGGTCTGGTAACACAGCCGGGCATGGTGGCTCACGCCTGTAATCCCAGCACTTTGGGAAGCCAAGGCAGGCAGATGACGAGGTCAGGAGATTAAGACCATCCTGGCTGACACGGTGAAACCCCATCTCTACTAAAAATACAAAAAATTAGCTGGGCACGGTGGCTCACGCCTGTAACACAGTACTTTGGGAGGCTGAGGTGGGTGGATCACGAGGTCAGGAGATCGAGACCATCCTGGCTAACACAGTGAAACCCCATCTCTACTAAAACTATAAAAACTTAGGCCGGGCGCAGTGGCTCATGCCTGTAATCCCAGCACTTTTGGAGGCCGAGGCAAGCGGATCACGAGGTCAGGAGATCGAGACCATCCTGGCTAACACAGTTAAACCCTGTCTGTACTAAAAATAAAAAAAATTAGGCCGAGCGTGGTGGCTCACGCCTGTAATCCAGTACTTTGGGAGGCTGAGGTGGGTGAATCACAAGGTTGGGAGATAGAGACCATCCTGGCTAACACAGTGAAACCCCGTCTCTACTAAAAAATAAAAGATTAGGCCGGGCACGGTGGCTCATACCTGTAATCCCAGCACTTTGGGAGGCCGAGGCAGGCAGATCACGAGGTCAGGAGATCGAGACCATCTTGGCTAATACAGATCGAGACCATCTTGGCACCATCTCGGCTCACTGCAAGCTCCACCTCCCAGGTTCACGCCATTCTCCTGTGCCTCAACCTCCCGAGTAGCTGGAACTACAGGTGCCCGCCACCACGCCTGGCTAATTTTTTGTATTTTTAGTAGAGACGGGGTCTCACCGTTTTAGCCAGGATGGCCTTGATCTCCTGACCTTGTGATCCGCCTGCCTCGGCCTCCCAAAGTGCTGGGACTGCAGGCGCCCACCACCAGGCCTAGCTCATTTTTTGTATTTTTTAGTAGAGATGGAGTTTCACCCTGTTAGCTAGGATGGTTTCAGTCTCCTGACCTTGTGATCCGTCCATCTTAGCCTCCCAAAGTACTGGGATTGCAGGCGTGAGCCACTGTGCCCGGCCAGAGTGATGGGATTTTAAAATCACCTGGTGTGACCCCTGTGCACACAAAGGACTCAGGCCGAGGTCGCCAATGATGCTGAAACCACAGGGTGAAAGGACGCAGCCAGGGCACCCCGTGGCTTCTGGGCATCACCCACGGAGGACTGACGGGGAAGTGTGCCTGTGCATTGGAGAGAGGCCTGGGCGCTACCTCCGTGAGCAGTCAGGCCTGGTGTCCTTCCTCTGAGCAGCGATGCTGCAGTAGGGGCAGCATCACCCACGTGGCCTTATAAAACAGAAAGTGCCTTATCTAACCATGAGGAGACAGATCCGCAGTGTGAGACATTCTGCAGGCAGCTAGCTGGGCCCCCTCAGTGGCGGGGCACGTACCTGGTGGGGACTTGGATCCTGGGGCAGGCCACAGTGGGGGACGCACCTGGTGGGGGTCTGGATCTCTGGGGCAGGCCGTCGGGGGGCGTGAACCTGGTGGGGGCCTGGATCCCTGGGGCAGGCTGGCGGGGGACGTGAACCTGGTGGGTGCCTGGATCCCTGGGGCAGGCTGTGGGGGGACGTGAACCTGGTGGGTGCCTGGATCCCTGGGGCAGGCTGTGGGGGGGTGCGTGAACCTGGTGGGGGCCTGGATCCCTGGGGCAGGCTGTGGTGGGGCGTGAACCTGGTGGGGACCTGGATCCCTGGGGCAGGCTACACCAGGGATGCCCTTCTCAGGCAAGGCTGCTTCAGGGGCACCTGGCTTCTGGCTGCCTGCGGTCTGTCCCACACCCCTCACCACCAGTCACCCTTGCGGGGAGACTGTCTCTCCCCTCTGGGGACCGGGGTTCAGGGTGATGAAGGAGAGAGAACGTCCTGACCTGGAGGGCAGATGGGGCCGCTTTCCTTTCTCCTACATAGCGAAATTCCCACTCTCATGCCAGGGTCCTTTTCTGGCCTGTGGCAATTCCGCAAATGCTCTGGCCTTCGGCCTGCCCCACATCCTGGCAGGAGGGCCTGCAGCCTGGGTGTCAGCCCCCACCCCCACGCCCCGTCTGTGGTTGGACCTCAGTGCGGTGCTTCTGTGCTTGTCCTGCAGGTTCAGGCGTGAACGGCCTGGAGGAGCCCAGCATCGCCAAGCGGCTGAGGGGCACCCCAGAGCGGATTGAGCTGGAGAACTACCGCCTTTCCCTGAGGCAGGCCGAGGCGCTGCAGGAGGTGCCCGAGGAGACCCAGGCCGAGCACAACCTGAGCAGCGTGCTGGACACAGGCGCCGAGGAGGACGTTGCCAGCAGGTCAGCACGCAGGGCTGCAGGGTGCCCACCCGCCACACGGCCCTAACAGCCTCCTCACCTCTGCGTGCCTCAGTTTCCTCTCCGTGAAGGGAGGTAACGCTCGTTGCCTCCTCACGGAATTGGCATGCGGGGAGAGTGAGTCCATGCCCTGACTGTTGAGGGCAGCACTTGGCTCACGGAGGCCTTGCAGGTGGCTCTGCACAGTGGCCTCACTGGGTCCTCCTCACAGGAGCCCCATAAAGTAACCAAGATGCTGACAGTGACCACGGCTGGGGTCACAGAGGCTGGAGCTGAGATTCCAACTCAGGCTTCCCAGGTGCCAGCCCAGGAGGCCTGCTGTCTTCCCTGCTGCCCACAGTCCATTCTCCCCAGTCCCTTTTAGGTTCTTAGCCTCATCTTGCAGTCAGTGAGGACTCCTCCATCAGACTCAATTCAGAGATTCAGGAAGTATTTATTCCTTGAGGAACTGACATGTCCCCAGCTCCAACTTTGTCACTGGGAAGGAAAGTAGCAGCCTCCGCCCCCCAGTTATTTACAGATTCAGCAGAGGGAAGGATGGGCACTTGGGGAGAGACGGACTGGGTGATTCAGCCGCCAGCGCACTGCCAGCGCACTGCACCGGGCCGTCTTGAGGGAGGCCAGCCCATCTCCCCAGGCATCTTTTTTTCTCCTGTAGGTAAAGAAAGGGACTGAAAATTTGTGCCCCAGGGGCCACGTGCAGCACCAGTGGTTGCATGCTTAGGCAGTTCCTGAGCTATAATCACTTCCAGCTGGGTGATACCTTTGGGGATGTGCGTGCTTTAATTCCAGGACTCCCTGTATCTGCTGCCCTGCACCCCCGGGCTCCCAGTGTCAGCAGAGAAGGCTTCAAAGTGCTCAGCCAATTACAGATGATCACAAGAGCCAAGAACCAAAAGGGGGGCCAGTGTCCTGCAGGGCTTCAGGACAGGAACTCATGCTGCAGCCCCAAGGGGCGGAGGCCCCAAGTCGCCTTGGAGAGCGTTTGAATCACACACTAGGCACCTTGATTTAGCCACAATGAAGGGAACATGTGGGGATAAGGAGAGCAGAGCAGTTTTTTTTTTTTAAGGTCCAAGAACGCTTTCCAGAAGGTGTTTGCTGGGCCAAGCTGCTTTCAGCTGCACCCACCACCTCAGCCCTCGTGTCAGACACCCTCTGACTAGACTCGTTCTTGGGCTGCCTCCCAGACTGCTCCTCCATGGATGACAGGGGCAGCCTCTGCCTTGGCGTCTGCAGTTCCAAAGCTGTCACCGATGACGCATCCTCATCTAGAACTCTGCTTCTCCATCCAGGGCACCCGCAGAGGCCCCACTGTCCTCACTGTGCCCAGATGAGGGGGAGCCCACACTCTCTCTTCACTGGCTCTGCAGTGATGGTGAGAGATGCGTGTGTCAAAACGCATTTAGAAACCCTTGAGCAGAGCTACTGGCTTGACCTTGGGCTGAGTGTGCGTCAGCGCCATTTTCTCCACTGTAATTTATAAACTGTGAGAGGCAGTGGGGCAGCAAGTTCATGTAATGTAGCAAGGACATTCCAGGAAGGCTAACCCCTGGCATTTATAGCAGGTATGACAGGAGGGCAGCACAGAAAACAGGAAGCCAGTCAGCATCTACGCAATGCAATACACGTCCCCATCTTACTCAGATTCAAGTTAAAAAAAAGATTTTAAAACTAGCATTCAGGCTGGGTGCCGTGGCTCATGCCTGTAATCCCAGCACTTTGGGAGGCCGAGGTGGGCACATCACTTGAGGTCAGGAGTTCAAGACCAGCCTGGCCAACATATTGAAACCCTGTCTCTAATAACAATACAAAAATTAGCTGGGTATGGTGGTGCACACCTGTAATCCCAGCTACTTGGGAGGCTAAGGCACCAGAATTGCTTGAACCTGGGAGGCGGAGGTTGCAGTGAGCCGAGATCACGCCTCTGCACCACTGCACTCCAGCCTGTGTGACAGAGCGAATCTCCATCTCAAAAAAAAATTAAAATTAAAAATTAAAATAAAGGCCAGGCACAGTGGCTCACACAAGAATCACTTGAACCCAGGAGGCGGAGGTTGCAGTGATCTGAGATCGCACCATTGCACTCCAGCCTGGGAGACGGTGAGACTCCATCTCAAAAAAAAAAAAAAAAAAAAAAATTAAAATTAGCGTTCAGTGCTATACAGAATGAAAAATAGTCTCCTAAAAGTGAAGAGCTGGGTGGTGGCTCACGCCTGTAATCCCAGCACTTTGGGAGGCTGAGGCAGGTGGATCACTTGAGGCCAAAAGTTCAAGACCAGCCTGGCCAACATGGTGAAACCCCGTCTTTTCTAAAAATACAAAAAATTAGCCTAGTGTGGTGGCCGTCGCCTGTAATCCCAGCTACTCGGGAGGCTGAGGCAGGAGAATCACTGGAACCCAGGAGGCAGAGGCTACAGTGAGCTGAGATCGTGCCATCAAACTCCAGCCGAGGCAACAAGAGCGAAACTGCATCTAAAAAAAAAAAAAAAAAATGTGAAGAGCCCAGCCAGATGCGGTGGCTCACACCTGTAATCCCAGCACTGTGGGACGCTGAAGTGGGCAGATTACTGGAAGTCAGGAGTTCAAGACCAGCCTGGCCAACATGGTGAAACCCCCGTCTCTACTAAAAATACAAAAACTTGCCAGGTGTGTCGGCACACACCTGTAATCCAGCTACTTGGGAGGCTGAGGCAGGAGAATCACTTGAACTCGGGAGGCGGAGGTTGCAGTCAGCCAAGATTGTGCCACTGCACTCCAGCCTGGGCAACAGAGTGAGACTCCGTCTCAAAAAAAAAAAAAAAAGTGAAGAGCCTGAGCTGGTACGGTGGCTCATGCCTGTAATCCCAGTACTCTGGGGAGGCCGAAGCAGGCAGATCACCTGAGCCCAGGAGTTTGAGACCAGGCTGGGTAACAGGATGAAACCCTGTCTCTTCAAAAAATACAAAAATTATCCGGACCTGCCTACCTGCCTGTAGTTCCAGCTGCTCAGGAGGCTGAGGCAGGAGAATCACTTGAACCTGGGAGGTGGAGGTTACAGTGAGCCAGGATCATGCCATTGCACTCCAGTCTGCGAGATAGAGCAAGACTCTGTCTCAAAAAAAAAAAAAAACAGCACCCCAGGGAAGGAGCTATAAATGTCTTACTTCCCTGGGTGGCCGTAGGACACAGGACAAGAAGTGTGTGGTGTTTTTCTCTGTCTTCCCTACAGCACCAAGCACAGAGTTGGGTGCCCTTCAGCCCTCGTCCTTCCTTGCTGAAATGTTAGACTGGAAGATGAGAAATGGTATCATTTTAAGGCATTAACCATTCCAGCCAAGGAACTCTCATTTCACAAGTTTAGTGAACTCTTAACTCTGGCCTCTGCTGCAGGGGACAGCAGCATGATGTTTCAGAACCTGACTTTGGAGTCAAAGCCTGGATTTGAAGTCCAGCTCTGCCACCTGCTAGCTGTTGGCAATTTACTTAACCTCTCCATGCCTCAGTTTCCTCATCTGCAAAGGTGCTGCACTTGATAGGTTTGTTTTGAGGATTAAGTCATATGAAGCACAGACAAAGGCCGATGCCCAGAGTTACTGCTGCTCTTCCTCTCCTGGTGCAGCACAGGTCTCCCTCACTGGGAGGGGCAGGACCAGGCGGTCTTGTATTGGTTTCCTTAAACGGGGGATTAATGCCCGGACTTGGGCTAGGCTGAAACTCACCCTGTCCAAGAATGTTGATAACCAAGCTTTCCCATGCCAGAGTCACCCAGGGCTTGTGATGAAAGCACAGCACGTTGGGCTGAGTTTCTGATTCAGTGCCTCTGGGGTAAAGCCCCAGAATTTTTAGTTCTAAAAAGTTCCCAGGTGATGCTGTGGTCCGAAGACCACAATTTGAGGAACACCCCTTTAATTTTTCTAAATTGCTCTGATGATAAACATCACCTGGGATGCTTGGTTAAAAATAAAATTGCAGCCAGGCATGGTGGCTCACACCCGTAATCTCAGCCCTTTGGGAGGCCGAGGCAGGAGGATTAGTTGTGTCCAGGAGTTCAAGACCAGATGGGGCAACAGAGCAAGATCCAGTCTCTACAGATGAGCCAGTGTGGTGGTGTGCTCCTGTGGTCCCAGCTCCTCAGGAGGCTGAAGCGAGAGGATCGCTTGAGCCCAGGAGTTCACTGCCTGGGTGACAGAGTGAGACCCTGGCTCAAAACCAAACCAAAACAAAACAAACGTAATTTCTAGGCCCTCCCTGGAGGGATTCAGTGGGTTTGGGGTGGAGGCCAGGAAGGTCCGTTTCTAACAGATCCCCAGGTGAGTCTCATAATCGATTCATGGTTTAGTCACACGAGCGCCTATAAATCCTAAACCCTGTCTCAGACCCTTGGCCCAGGCCTAATCAGCTTCATGCCTCTACCTTGCAGTCAAGGTGGAACCTGTCTCCTGGAGGAGACCCTGGAAATAGCACCTTTGTTTTCACTGGAAAGGTCAGTTGGCCAAAGCCCAGGGAGAGCTGGCTTTGTGATGTTAGTGTTGTTTTTCCATGATTGCCTTCCTTTCTGGAACAATGTGCCCCAGGCAGCAAAGGCAGCTGGCAAAGTGCCCATGTGCTGAAGATCTTCAGCGTTTCCACATTCTTGGCTCTGGGGAGAAGTCAGGAGGGCTAGCACACACAGGTACGTTTTCTGATGAGACAGGCGAGGTCACAGGAAAGTAGATGGCACGCGCTGCTCTCTATCAGAATAACACGCAAGTGAGAGAAGTCTACTCCTTCAAGACTGGCCATGAATAAGTGGGGATTTCTGCCTGTTCTGTCCCTCCCGCCTCACCCACTTTTCCTGCAGAGGCAGTTCCTGAGCCATTGCCGAGCAGGACACTAGTTTTAGCGTGGATTACATTTCCACCGTGTGAAGCTTGCCGCATGATGTCCATCTTCTCCAGCAGCCTGCTCAACATTAGAGTGTTTGCACAGTTGTCAGGGAAGGGAACCCAGGGGCACGGCCCAACAGGACAGAGGATTGCCGAGTCCCTCTGATTACGAGTGGGTTAATTCAAAAGTGAAAACCATGGTTCCCCATTGCCCTTTGAAAACTACCCAGGAACTTCAAGTGGTTGCTGGCAGCAGCCTGTTCATTCGTGGTAGGGTCTGCTTGAATTCCTGGTCTTCTCAGGTTGCATCCCGGCAGCCAGGAGCTTGATCGAGACCTTCTTCCTGGTCTTGTCACTCTGACAGAGGCTACTGACTGGGAACTCTTGGGCTCTGGGAGAACCACCCAGGAAGGTACAGTGTGACACCGTGTGGGCCCTGGTGGAATCCCGACTTCTCCTTATGCAAATGACCCGACTTCCTTAGGCTTCAGTCTCATCATTTATAAAAGCAGGGCAGCCCCGTGACCTACAGCATTTGTGTGATTAAATGAGCTACCGGGGGAAAGCAGCTTGTGCTGCAGACATGCGGTCAGGGCCGCCCTCCGTCAATCACTGTCATCCTCAGATCTACCCCTCTTGACACGCAGAGGGCTGCAGAGCACATCAAGTAGGTCTAACCTTGTCTGTTTAGAATCAAGTGGGCGTGCCCGTTGGATTTCTTTCCCATGCTAGGTCCACCAGTGTCTCAGTGAGAAGACAGCTGGGGGGAAATTCAGAGCAGGTGCTTTGAATTGAGTGGCTGGGTATAAACTGAGGCAGGGAGGGATTTTGCTGGACACTCTTCTAACTGGAACAGCCAGCACCTTCTGATGGAGGCTTTTCCGGGGGACAGTCGGGGTGCAACCTCTGACGCCTCTGAAAGTAGCGTAAGCCTGTCCTGGCTTTCACTGCAGCCCCTGGCACATTCCTGCTGTCCTGGCCACGCTTGGCCCTGTGAGGAGGACAGTAGGGACCCAGCACCTGCCCTTGGAGAGAGTGTGGCCCTGGGGGAGGCAGACTCGAATCAAGCAATCTCACAGGGCAATACGTTGTCACCAGTGCCAAAACAGATCCTGTGAGGTGGGAAAGGTGATCCTGATGACTAGATCTTCTGACCCCTGTCTCTCCTGGGAGGCAGTGTTCTGAAAAGTCACCCTCTCCCCAGAGGGAGGGTGAAGTTGGTTGTCTGTGTTGCATTTGTTTCTGGTATAGTGATCTTCTGTGCTGAAGAAGTTTGCAGGCTAAGGTCGGCTGCACTGCAGGTTCCTTGCTCATCTGCCCTCTCCCTCCAGATTCCTCCCTTGTTTGCCCCCTCCCTCCTGGTTCCTTCCTCCTCTGCCCCTCCCTCCAGGTTCCTCCCTCCTCTGCCCCTCCCTCCAGGTGCCTCCCTCCTCTGCCCCTCCCTCCAGGTGCCTCCCTCCTCTGCCCCCTCCCTCCAGAGATGCAGGTGCTCAGAACCTCGAGGCACTGAATTCACACTGCGAATCTTGTGTGTGACTCGCAGGATCTGGGCAGACCCAGAGACTGCCCCGGTCCTTTGAAAATGATGGACTGGAAAGGAGTTGGAAACCCCTGCTGGGTTCCTCTGTGTCCTTCCCAAAGAGAGGGTGGCCTGTCTGGGGGCTGCAGAAGCAAGCGCCAAGGTCTCTGGGAGGTGGGCTGGGTTTGCAGCTGGTGCGGAGGTGAGGGTTGCTTTCTGCTGTTTTCTGTGCTCCCGTGGTCCTTGAGCTGTTGTGGAACCAGCTGATGGGACACTAACGGCTGTGGGCTGGCCTCGCTGGCCTCATCTCGGGGCATTTCTTCAGTGCCACATCGTGCCTGTGCAGCTGTCTTCACGACGTGGCGCAGGGTGAGGACAGGCCTGCACTGAGGCCCCTCCCAGTGAACTGCAGTGCGGCCCTGCCCTGCTGCCAACTGCTAGGCCGCCTTGCATAGGCCCCGGCTGCTCGGCTGGGAAGGAGGAACCGGGGGCCTGCCCTTGGCCCAGCGAAGATTTGAGATGAGCATAGATGCATCCTGAGCCTTGCTTTGTGTTCAGACAGTGTTAAATGACATGCACTAGGTTGTGTATTGTGTTCATTAATAAGAAAGTAATGAAAACACCAACGTAAGGCCAAAGAATACCAGTAAAAGTGATTCCGAAAGGCCGGGCACGGTGGCTCAAGCCTGTAATCCCAGCACTTCGGGAGGCCGAGGCGGGCGGATCACGAGGTCAGATCGAGACCATCCTGGCTAACATGGTGAAACCCCGTCTCTACTAAAAAATACAAAAAACTAGCCCGGCGAGGTGGTGGGCGCCTGTAGTCCCAGCTGCTCGGGAGGCTGAGGCAGGAGAATGGCGTAAACCCGGGAGGCTGAGCTTGCAGTGAGCTGAGATCTGGCCACTGCACTCCAGCCTGGGCGACAGAGCGAGACTCCGTCTCAAAAAGAAAAAAGTGATGCCGAAAATAATCAAAATCCAGATGCCAGGTTTTCCATGGCCCAGTCTTAGGTTTGCCCACTTTAGACTTCTCCTCCCCGCCCTCCGCCCACTGTGCTTGTGTTCTGCTACGCTTTAGCATGCTGTGCGTGCCACACCTTTCCTCCCCTTGAGAATAAGGAGCTTTTTTTTTTTATTTTATTAGTATCTTTATTTTTTGTAGAGACGGGGTGTACCCATGGTTGCCCAGGATGATCTCAAACTCCTGAGCTCAAATGATCTACCCGCCTCAGCCTCCCACAGTGCTGGGATCACAGATGGGTCGCTACCGGGCCCAGCTGAGCATAAGAGTCTTTTCTGTGTCACCTTTGTGTTCCCTGCAGTGTCTAGCAAGTGCGTTGTAAGGGGAAGATAATTGAGTACGTTTTATTCAGGTAAATGAATGAGTGAAGCCAATTCACTACCCTGAGCTCCTCGTGGCATATTCCTGTGTCCACTGGCTGAGCCGGGGGTGCTCAGAAATGTTCGCCAAGTAAATGAATGAACAAACTCAGAGTGCACGAATAATCAACTCACAGTCCCGCAGCCAGCCAGTAGCAGAGCTGGTGTGGCACAGTGAGGAATCAGCCAACTGGAAAGAGGGAATACAGCCCACAAGACTGCCCCACTTCTGACCCCAGTGGCGAGTTCCGGAGTCTCCCAGAATCACCTGCAGGTTTGGACAGTTTGCTAGAACTCGCAGAACTCACCGAAAGCTGTTGTCCTCATGATTATGGTTCATTACAGGGAAAGGGCACAGATGTCAGTGAGCCAAGGGAAGAGAAGTACGTCGGGTGAGTCCAGGAAGGAACCAGACCCGGTTTCCTTTGTGCTCACTGTGGGGCCAGGACGGCCGTACTCTCTTGGTGTCGATGTGTGATAATACGCCAGGAGTGTTGCTCACCTGAGGCATCCTGAGACTCTGTGTTTGGAGTTTTTATGACATAGGCAATGATTGATTGATTGTCCACATGGTTGATGTCAGTCTCCAGGTCACTGGATACCGTGCGACCCAAAGCCTCATCCTAATCACATTACTAGACTATGCAACATGACCTGAGGCCCCTGGCAAACAGTGACAGCCCCGTAGACAGGGCATCCCAGGCATGTCTGGGTTACCTTCTTGAAGCCAAGACAAGGGCTGGGGTGCTGCCTTTGGACAAGGCGAGCTTCTTCACCTGGCAGTGATCACCCTGGCAGTGCCCCTCAGTGCTCATCGCGGCGTATTCGCTGGTTCGCCCTCTCACACACAAGCGGGCTGTGGAAGAGCCTGCCTGGGCAGAGAGAGGACACACCCTCGCGAGAGGTCAGGGCAGATGCTCCCTCGTGCCTGATGCTTCTTGGGTTTTGTTGGGTCAGAGGTCAGGCTGTGGCTTTAACGTGAAAGCCGATTGCCCCCGGCCTCTCACTGCAGGCAAGGCCTCTCCTGAAAAAGATGCTTTAGGAATGATCAGACCACGAAACACTCAGAAGCATCTCCATTTATGCAGCAATGTTGGGGGTTTTGCGCGTATTGGAGCCCCACAGGTTGCAGGGAACCCGGTGTTGTTCCTGTCCTGCCTCCCTCCACAGGGCAGGAGTGGGGTACACTGCTGCAGGAGGTGGCCAGAGCGAGGAGCTACGGTTTGGGTAGTGTGCGTTGTGGCGTGTGCGTTCTCACGGGGGTGCAGCTTCCTATGTCCACCATGCTTGCCTGCAGCTGCGAGGGGAGTGCTTGGCAGTGCAGCAGCCGGCAGGAGCGACGGCCCTGGGGTTGGAGGTTTGTCCCCACCCTTTCCCTGTCGTCTCTGTCCTGTGGCTTTGCAGTGAGCGGTGCCTCTGCCGTCATTTCCCTGTGTGTCCCCACGGCACATGGTGGGTTCTGAGGAGTGCCAGGAAATGGAATCTGTCGCCCCACCCCGGCACACGGACCTTGATCATCAGCTGGTTCAGTCCAGGCCTCTCTGGGCCCCGCTTCCCCCACCACGCCCACAGCTCTCCTGAGAGGCTTCTGACAGGCCGCAGTCACACAGAATTGAGTTCCTCTAACTAGACAGCAGGCCAGGACCACCATTCTCGATTCCCAGTGTCATGGGTTTATATCAGAAGGAGTCTACTGCCCCTGCTTGTGCCCTCAAGGCCCTGTGAAACTTAAACCAGCGATCTCGGTGTTTGCTGGTTGAAGCGCCCTGAGGGATGGGGCTGTGCCTTAAGTTTGAGCTGTTGCAGTCAGGAACTTCCATGGTCTCCCTAAGGAGCTGCTCTCCCAGTTCTGCACGCTCCCCTCCACAGGCAGAGGTTGGGCCAGACCCACAGGCAGCCCTCGGTGGTCCCCTCCCCACCCCATCCACCTGAGAAGTGCGCGAGGTCTGTGAGCAGGAGACATTCTTCCCTTTGTCCCCTTAGTCGGGCTTGGGTAGGTGGCTTCTGATGCCCGGGTACCCTGTCCTGCTGGCGTCGCTCTCTCTGCCCTCCCGCCTCTCTCCGCCTGCTCAGCCGCTGCTGTGCCTGGGACGTGTTGCTTCTGACGGTGGCCCTTTCCTTACCCCTTCTCAGTTTTTCTTCATTCCCTCACTCTGGCCGTGTGGTTATTTCCTCACAGTAGTTCCGAGTCTGAGATGGAGGAGGAGGACGAGGAGGAGGAGGAGGAGCCTCGCCTGCCCCCCTCTGACCTGGGTGGCGTTCCGTGGAAGGAGGCCGTGAGGATCCATGCCCTTCTGAAAGGGAAAAGTGAAGAGGAGCTAGAGGCCTCCAAGAGCTTTGGGCCTGGGAATGAAGAGGAAGAGGAGGAGGAAGAATATGAAGAGGAGGAGGAGGAGGACTATGACGAGGAGGAGGAAGAGTCCAGTGAAGGTCAGAACAAAATCTCTGCTCCTAACCCTGCCCTGTCTCCCAAGGTGATCTGTTTCACGCGTGGGTGTAAGAGGTTTCTGGGGCTGACGTCACACGGGCGTGCCTCCTGCACAGCCCAGGGACCACCCCTCCCGACCTTAGACATGGGGGGCAGAGGGAAGGACACTGTGGCGTTGAGCAGAGAGTTGGCAGTGGAAATAATGTCCCTTGTGCACATTGGTTTAGAAATTGGAAGTGGAAGGCAGAGAGCCAGTCCAAGGACTCGTCCAAGTTAGGCCACTCATTCTTGTCTCCTCCTCGTTTTCTCTTTTTGCCCTTTAGTTTCAGTTGAAAAAATTATTTTAATAAAGAAAGAGAATTTAGCTTTCTAGAGGATTCCTTGATCCTAGTCTAGGGTTTCGGAGGTGGCTATGAGCTTAGTGCCCACTGGACTGGGCTCAGTCGATGGCACCCAGGGCAGCGTTTGGGGGACAGTGTCCTGAAGGGAGACTCAGGCTCAGGGGCCAGCTGCTTTGGCTGGTTCTGAAATAGTCTCTTACCTTGGACTTGAGATTTTTCTATTCTGCCCCTATCTCTGGCTGTGTGTGGCCTCAAGTGATGAGGAGGGACGTGCTGGGCCTGTGCAGGAGAGAAGGCCATTCTTTCTCTGCTCTGGCAGCACAGAAACCTGGGGGATGGTAAAGACTGAGCCGGGGCAGGTGGAGATCTGAGTCCCCACAAGATAGATGTGGAGTGATCAGGAAGGACATGACCTTTAACTTCTGAGCATCAGTGACTCCCTGCAATGGTCAGAGGAGCAGTTGAGTTCTCGGTGGCCCCAGATCCCACAGAACTGGCACTGAGCTCGTCTCTGCTTCTCCCGGGTCCTGTGTGCTTGCTGCCCAGTCTCATCCGGGGATCTGTTTTCTCTGGTACATAGGCCTAAGCCTTTCCCTGACAGGGCTCATGTTCCTGATCCAGTTCCCCAGGGAGCTGTGCAGCTCTGGGATGCTGGCCCCAGTGAGGTGGACCCTTGGGCGTCCGCCTGAGCGGTCGGGGTCAGGGACTTCCTCGGGCTCCCTAAGGAGCTGCTTTTCCACTTCTCTACTCTTCCCTCCAGAGGCAGAAGCTGGGCAGGACCCACAGGCAGCCCTTAGTGGCCCGCACCCGACACCCAGTCTGCTGTAGGAGAAATGGGGTCTGTGAACCTGGGCTCTCCCTCCATGCCGCTGTGTCTGCAGAGCCAGGTGCCGGCATGGCCTCTGCTAGCCAGCGGAGTGAGCACGCACAGCTGGTCCAGGCACGGTGTTTTGTTTGCATTGTTCCAGACATCGTCATCTCCATGTGATGATGATCACTCAGCAGCTCTGAGCTCCGGCACAGCTTAGGGTCGAAGCATGTTCCCTTTTCATTTCCTGTAGGAAATGAGCTTTAACTACACAAACACATACTGACAAATTCGGCTAAACTCCGAGAGTCCCGGACAGAAGCCTGTGTCCCTAGCCCAGGTGTGAGTCTGTTGGGCAGCCGACCTCGGTGCCTGTGCAGGCAGTGGCTGGACACCACTGCTCTCTTCTCTTCCCTCCCGACTTACCCTCCTGTGGGATTCCGGATGCTGTGTGGGTTTCTGGCTCCCCCTGGTGTAGAAGGGGAGTACTGCCCCGGGACACACCACTCCTGCAAGGTGGGTGGCCACGCCAGGTACCTCCCACAGGAAGATTTGAGGGCATTGAGAGGTACCCCCTTTGCCCCGTGCCCACCTTCTACCACAGCTCCCTGGTAGCCATCCAAAATGTGCCTCCAAGAGCACGTCTCACAGACAAAGGCTTGTGTTTTATGGAACTGAGCTCTGCACACACCTCGCTGGTCCCAGCCTGCCCAGACAGCCAGGCGCAAAGTAGCATGTGAGTCAGAAGAGGTTCTGGAGGAAGTTGGAGAAGGCTCCAGAAGTGGCCTCATGGAATGCGGCCCCACCTGTGCCCCATATGTTTTGCTGCAAGCTGCTCATCTCCAGCCAAGACTTGGCTGCTTCTCTGATGCAGGAAACCTCCTGTCACCAGCACAGGTGACTTTAATGCCTCTCCAAGAAAGGAGGAAATGCTGGCTTGTGCTGTCGATACGTCCCCAGGGCTGCATGTATTACCACGAAGCACAGCAGGACTCTGAGAGAAGAATGCCTCTCTTCTCTTTGTTGCTGAGGAGGTAGAGAGAGTCCTGTGACATCCAGGCTGTTAGGTGACTCTGCTGTGACTCAGTCCCACCCAGCACCATAAAGAAAGGCAAATTGACCTTAGAAAAAGTCCACAAATCTATAGAGACCAGCAACTCCAGCAACGGGCTGATACCCCACGTATGGCAGAGCTCATGACACTGGGCGGTCTTGCTGGTCCTTTCTGCCCATCTCACATTCCCTGTTGCTTGAAGAGACTGTCATAGTGATTGAAGCCAAGGCCAGATTGTCTGGTTAGACTCAGAGGAGGCATGTCACCCATTCCCAGATGGAAGCTGGCTCCTGGCAGGAACACAAATCCTTCAGATCAGGTGGCACCTGCTCTTGCTGCCTGAACAGCCACCTTCCCTTCCCAGTTGCTGGCTGTCCCTTTATCTTAACCCAACTGTGTGGCACGGTTCGACACTAAGTACAGGGATCCCACAGGGCAGGGATCCGGAGGCCACTGGTGAGTTTCCATATAGCTGAGAAACCAGGCCTTGTTTCCAGAGGTGATAAGCAGGGCACCACATGGAGTTTTCAGGTAAGGACTTTGACCTCAGAGGTGTTGGTCTCATTCTCGCCTGTGAACTTCCAAAGGTTTGGAAATGGACATGAAAGAGCTCTGCTTCCCTCCCAGCCATCGCCTCCCCTGACTCTACCCTCCGCTGGGATCCATGTCCTTGCCTCAGACCCAGCATGCAGCATGAGGCCCACTAAGGGAGGGGGACTGTTTCTCTTGAGCAGCAGCTCCAGCTGCAGAAGATGCCAACCAAAGTGCCAGCAAAGTCTATCTCTGTCCTGTGTGAGCTGGCCAGCTGGTGGCAGAATGACACAATCTCTTCCCACCTCTCTCGTCACCTGGCCGTCAGCTGGGTGAGTGGTGCTGGGCACCTTGCTGTGTGACCAGCAGAGGGGCAGGGTAGTGCATTCCTGAGGTCTCACACTGTGCTAGGCACAAAGCAGGTCCTTGTGGCCCCTGGGGCTGGGCCTGCGGAAGCAGGCTGGAATCTGCTCTGTTTCCATCTTGGCACATGGGTCCCTTGAATTCAGCTTAGGATGCAAGCAGGTCCTTGTGGCCCCTGGGGCTGGGCCTGCGGGAGCAGGCTGGAATCTGCTCTGTTTCCATCTTGGCACATGGGTCGCCTGAATGCCGCTTAGGATGAAAGGAGTCTCAGAAAGGAATGTGTGATTCTCTTCACTGAATTTAATGGTACACATACGGCTGGAAATGACCGGGTCACACCGAATGAGCAGCAGGACTGTGCGTGTGTGTCTGTGTGTCCGTGTGTCTCTGTGTGTGTGTATACTTGTGCATACATGTTCTTAATTTTTACTGCTTTCTGATTCATACTGATCCTGGCCAATGCTGTAACTTCTCTTTCTGTTTCCTTTCCCATGCTATTTCATCACCTCCTTCCCCACCTCATTTCTCTACCCCTTGATCCTGGGATACTAGCCGGGAACCAGAGGCTCCAGCAGGTCATGCAGGCAGCGGATCCTCTGGAGATCCAGGCTGACGTGCACTGGACTCATATCCGTGAGAGAGAGGAGGAAGAGAGGATGGCGCCGGCCTCTGAGTCCTCTGCTTCCAGAGGTAAACGCTCCCAGCCGCAGGCTGCAGTGTGCCCGGAGCACCGCTCTCCTGCTGCCTGTCACCACAGGCGGCCTTTCTGTCAGGGCAGAGCCTCGCGTGAGGTCACACACGGGAGCCGGGCGCATCCCACTTTGCTGCTGTCGGTTGTGACGCCTGCACTTTTCATCTGAGGATATGTAAAGTTCTCTGTGGATTAAGAGGTTGTGGACACTTTCTCTGTTGATGCAAAGTGGTAAAATGAACGTGATCTTGGGTAAACCAAGAATTTCCTGTCTGTCTTTCATGTTTCTGGCCACGGCTGCTCTTTCCTCACTTTGTAAAACGTTCTGGTCCTTCCCTCACAGAGTGTGTCTGGACGTGAATGTGTGTTGGCAGGAAGGGGGCGGGAGGGGCGTGTTTGGAAGTGAAATGAAGTCTTGGGAAGAGATTTCTATCCAGGAGGCCTCTAGAGTAGCATCATCTCCAGCCCCAGGCTTTAGGTGGGACGATCTGTGTCACACAGTAGGATGAAGATGCACCTTATTCTGGCTTCTTTTAATAAAGAAATAGCAATAAGAAGAACCGTGGAGACTGTTGAGGGACGTGGTGGCCGCTATGCCATCCTCCCCAGTGTGCTGTCTTCCAAATACCCACCCTCGGTGTCACCTCTGCTGTCACTCCTGTGTTCACATTTTCATTCAGCACTGGTCACGGGCCACACACCCTGCCAGGCTCTGAGCATACAAAAGCGGCGTTTCCTGCCACCATGAAACAGCATTTAATAAGACGTTTGTTCCTCCCTGGCCCCAAATCTTCACCTATAGGCAAGACCAGCCTCCATTTCTGGCTTGTGATGGCACTGTGAACACCTGCAGCACTGGGCTGGCTTGTGAGCTCGGGAGTGCTCTGCAGCCCTGGGCCAGCGGCGGCCCTACCTTGGGTTTTCCCTCTTCTCTTCGCATTCCAATTCTCCATCACACAGGCTAACAACAGGACTCGCACCCCTTGTTGGTGCCGGACAGGCCTCTGTCCTGAACGCCATCACAGTTTCTCTTCGGTTTGGGATTTTAAGGATGACCTCGGCTCTCCTCGTTGGGAACACATATTGCTGTGTAACCTTGTATTTGTCGTCTGTTTTAAATTCAGTGCCCGACCTTCCCTCCATACGCCGCGCGGCGGTGCAGGCCTGGCTGGAGACGGTCTCCGGAGGTAGTCTGGTGATGTTCATTCTCTCCCCACTCACCGTAACCTCTCTCTAGGCGGCTCTGCTGGTACCTTAACACTAGACTCCTGGGCCTGTTGCAAGTGCATGCCAGGGCGGCGGAGGCGGGTGGGGGCACCTGCATGTCTTGCCAGACAGCCCGCCCTTGCATGGATCAGACGCACACCCCCTCCTTCAGGGCAGCTCAGAGGGAAACAGGAGGGCAGGCAGGACAGACACAGGCGGGTTTTTATTGATAGAGTCGGGTAAAACGGCCAGAGCCAAAGGAACGTTTTTGGCACTGAGATTTTTCAAGTGTGTCGAGAATGAGGTGGGTACCGATTGAGTGTGAAAGGGGAGGAATCAGAAGATATTCCACATGCCTACCAAGGTATCAGAGAAGGAGGCAGTCAAAACCAGGGGGTTTATGGGAGGATGACGGTGGAGAGGGACAGGCAGAGGATGGGTGGATGCTATTCAGCTGACAGGCTGGGTGTGACCAGGGGTGACAACAGCCAAATCCAGCCTGAGCTGCAGGCGTCTCATCAAGTGCAAGAGATCATTGAGCAGCCTGAGTTGTCCTTCCTAAACTTTTCTGGAGCTGTATGTTTCTCACCAAGGGACTACTGGCATTTGGGGCAGGACAGCTCTTTCCCTCACAGAAGGTTTAACATTCTGGCCTCCACCCTTGCAATGTCCGTGCAGCCTCCACCACCCACGAAGACACCAAAAATCCCTCCACGAGTTGTCAGACACTGCCGGAGGAAGGGCAGCGTTGCCCCCAGCAGCACCACTGTCCTAGCGGTCACTTCTGGGATGCACTCATGGGAGCTCATGGGGCTTCACCAGCCTGTCCCTGTGTCCTCCCGGCAGTGGGAGAAACAGGCACACAGCCGCAGGGGAGGGCCACTGCTCTTTGCACAGAGACAGCCGGCTCCCCTTCTAGACGGTGTGGGTCCCTAGGGCAGTGGGGCAAGAGACCCCCAGCTGGCGGCTGAGGGAAACCAAGAACTGAGCGGGTCAGTGGCTCCTAGCTTTCATAGCGCGTGGCTCATCAACCTGCGTGGCAGCTTCTAGCACCCTGCACTCCGTCTTAACCTGAATTTCACCCCCAGATCCACCCCTCAAGCTGTGTCTCTTTCAACACCGCTGCTGCTGCGTTGATAACTTCTCACCTGTTGTTTTGTCTATGTGACGATTGTTCCTTTCAAGGTACTGCCAAGGAGTGTAGACCTCTCACCCACCTGACTCTACCACAGGCATTTCTTAGTAGAAAGTCTACAGGAGAGCCACGTGCAGGACCAAGGCACCAGGGCGGGTCAGGCTAACCCAGGGTGCCCTGGGCTGTGCCCGGCTGGGAGGCCTTTGTGGGTCTCCTTGGTGCTGGCCTCCAGTTCACTTGCCAGCAAGAGTGTAGGGTTGCCATCTGGATCCCTGGGTACCTAGATTCACCCCAACAAATCTGTCAGGCATAGTGGCCCTCTCCATGGCACGGGCCGGATTCTGTTCTAAACGGGGCTTTTGTTCCTCCTTTTCAGAATTGGTATAGTGCAGCCATGAATTCTTTTGTCTTTGCGTCAGAAGTCCCGCTCCCTGGTATTTGAGGAACTGTCTTCCTTGAGTGGCCAAAAGCAGTGTTCTCACACCGAGGTTGTAACCAATAGAAATACTTGAGGCATTTCCCCGCTGCTTCCCAGCAGGTGCCGTTGCTGTAGGATAGCGTTTGGCACGGCCAGCTCCGTGGGCCGCTCTGGCATCTCAGGGAGGCGCATGGCCCTAACTGTCAGCTAGTCTGGGAACCCACCCATCTCTCCCTGTGACGTGGCCTGTCTGTTCCCTTCCAAACCTGTTTCATGCAGTTCTTCAAACACTAGATTTGAACCATCATCTTACAAACTGTGCATAAAAGATAAACATAAGCTTAAGGAATTATTAAAGAAACAAAAACTCATATAACTCCCACCCTGGTCAAGGAATAAAACATTACCAGTGTCTTCTAAGTGCCTGGCCTGTGGAGAGAAGACGTTGCTTCTGAGACTGTGCTCTCCCATTTCCACACAGCTTTTTAAGAAATCCACCTAACCGGGCGCCGTTAGTTCCTGCTCCCCAGCCTGGGGCTTTGATCTGTGCAGACTCTTGTATATGGACATCAGAGCATAACTCCTTTCTCCTGAAATTAAAACCCTTAGGGGTAATTTGGGGGTGGCTGGGCTTGAACCCTAGGAGAGCCTGCAGATCCCCTCGCCAGTGGTCCTGTGGGTCTCAGGTGGTGCGGGTCTCAGTGTCCTCAGAGCATAGCGTGCCGCCCTCTTCCTGCCGGTGCAAGTTCTGAGTGTGGGAGGTGGGGACAGGGTGTGTGCGTGCTTAGGGGCTGGCTCCTGGGGAGGGGAAGTTGTTGAGGGCTTTGCCTCATTTTGCAGCCCTGAAGGGCCACTTGGAGTCCAGAGGATGAACTTTACATACCCTCAGCACCCAGTGCTCTCCCAAAGTATTATACTTTCTCTAAATTATCACAAGGGAAGCTCGTCTGGTGCCCCTGCACGCGGCACTGTGGACAGCCCCCTCACCCAACTGGACCTCAGCCTTCTCGCTGAAGAAACAGGCCCTCTAATTATATTGCAGGCTGAGTGTTTCTTATCCAAAATGTTTGAGACCAGAAGTGTTTTGGATTTCGAATTTCTTTCAGATGTTGGAATCTCTGCGTATACATAATGAGAGATCTTGGGGATGGCACCCAAGTCTAAACACGAAATGTATTTATGTGTCATATATACCTTGTACACGTAGCCTACAGATAATATTATACAATATTTTTAATAATTGTGTGCATGAAACAGAGTGTTAGCTGTGGGTCACCACGTGAGGTCTGCTGTGGAATTTTCCACTTGGCCTCCTGTCAGCACTCAGAAAATTTCAGATTTTGGAGGATTTTGGATCTTGGATTTTCGGATTCGGGATGCTCAGACTGCGTTATGAGGGCTGAATGGCTCCTGGTGTGTGAGGCGGTCAGCACACGGCCAGGCTTTGGTAGATGCTGCTGGGCCTCGGCCCAGAGAAGCAGCGTTTCCCCTTCCACCCTCCAACTGAGGTTCCTACAGCAACGTTTGGGGAAGGAGGAACAGTGCCCCCACCTTCAGCCGCTCTTCTCTTCCCACTTGGCCCCTAGCACTGAGAAATGCCAACCTCCTGTGTTTGGGGGCCCTGGGCCCCTCAGTGCCCATGCTGCATGTGGAGAGCCCCCTGGGCCTGGCAGGATCTCCCTTCTGGGGCCTGCATGGCACTGCCCTGAGAAAGGCAGTACGTCTCGCCCCCATGAAGATGCAGCCTGTCTGTTCTCCTTTTCTTCCTTCCTTTGAACCTTTCTGCTTTGCAGCTCCATTGGATGAGAATGACCTAGAGGAAGATGTGGACTCAGAACCAGCCGAGATAGAAGGGGAGGCAGCAGAGAATGGGGACCCAGGGGACACTGGTGCTGAGCTGGATGATGGTAGGGGTCCACCCTTCCTGCCCCTGTGGTGGGAGCTCAGGGAAGATGAAGGCAATGTGCTTTCCAGCAAAATCAAGCTCAGGGAGGCCACCATTGGGCCTCCTGGTTCCTTCTTGGCTCTGCCATGACTGGAATGCATCTCATTCCACCCGCCCACCACCTACCCACGAGCCCCAGGCAACTTGGCCTGCACTCATCCGGCTGCGGCTGGGCGCCTGAGCCAACCTGCGACTTTACACAAGGCCTTTAATCCAGCTGACTGGCTCCCAAAGCTAGATACCTGGAGGTGTGTTCTGCATCACAGTCTGGTTGTGGAGGGCTGAGGGGGTCAGGGGCGAGACTGGGAGGAATGAGAAGAGCCCAAGCTTGTGAGGGAGCGCAGGCCTCAGCTATGGAGTTGGTGTGGCAGTCAGGGCTGCTGAGAGGAGGAGGTGCATAGAAGGGGGCCTGTGAGGCCAGGCCTACCTTCCACAGGCACACCCTGTCTTTCTCTGTCATAGCCCATCATGTGTGACTGTTGGTGTATTTAAAAAAAAACAGAGCCCCACAGGCTTTGATGTGGCCCCACTTTGCCAGGGCAGGATGGTGCTCTTGGCCGGACCCCTCAGGACCCAGGGTGGTCTGGCAGCCAGGTCTGTCCCTGTGTAAGAAGGGCCTCCTGGTCTGCACCTGAGCAGTTGTGTTGCAAATGAGCAAGTGGCGGGGCTGCTCTCAGGCGGAAAAGGAGTCGGCCTCACTTAGGGTGTGCACCTGCTTCTGCCCCTTCCCTCTGCCAGATCAGCACTGGTCTGACAGCCCGTCAGATGCTGACAGAGAGCTGCGTTTGCGGCACACAGCTGAGGGGGCAGCAGAGCCGGAGCTGAGGGTATCAGAAGATGAGGAGAAGCTGCCCGCCTCACCGAAGCACCAAGAGAGAGGTGAGCCTGTCATTGATGGGAGAGACAACTTCAAGAATTCCTGCAAGAGCCATGTGCACATGAGAGTGGCTCAGGGGCCAGGCGCTTCAGAGCAGAGCCACGGTGCACACCAGCCTCCGAGGTGCAGGGAGCTCCTTGCCTTTTCCTCCTCTGTCCACCCTCCTTGTGCCACAGGCTGCTGCAGATGCTTTGGCCAATGGCCCTTTCCTTGTGTAGTTTGGGTCTGGGGGAAGGTAGAAGGTTTGTCCTGAAGCTCTGCGTGCAGAGCCTGCACGTGGAGGAAGCCCACACTCTGACCTGGTGTTGACAGGAGCACCTGCAGAAAGTGCCGGGCAGCCCCGGGAAGACGCTTCCAGGACCCTGGCCTCTGAGAGAACCTGTGCTTTCCAGAAGAACTGGGAGCAGACTCAGCGACTCGCCCTCCACCTTCCTCTCCGCCCTCTGGGGCTGGCTGATAGGGGTGCCCTCGTAGCACATGGCGGGGCTTCCTCTTGTAAGGCCCTGTGTTCATTCTTTTCAGGTCCCTCCCAAGCCACCAGCCCCATCCGGTCTGCCCAGGAATCAGCTCTTCTGTTCACTCCAGTCCACAGCCCCTCAACAGAGGTAAGGGTTTCGGGCTTGCTGTGGGGTACAGAGAACTAATGGGACCCCAAGGACACATATTAACCTCTGTTTCAGGACTTATGGTGTGGGTCCTACCAAACTGGGGCTAACATAGCCTGCTGGCCTCCTCATTCTGAGGAAGACTGAAAACTCATCCTCCTTGTAGTAGTAAGTGGAGCTGTTGATGACAGGAGTGGCCTTGGAGTTCCAGCTCAGTACTCTTGGGGATGAGGCCGTCTGGGTGGCACCTACTAACTCTGCCCCACTCTGATCCCAAACCTGAGTCGTCTACCCCATGTCACTGTGTTAGGTACACATACCACATACCATATGTTTAATTTAAACATAAATTTATTAATAATTTATTATACATAACAAATGTATAATAAAGATATATTAAAATTATGTTTAAATATGTTATAAATTTATTAAAACAAATTTATTTTTATAACTAATAAATTTATAATAACCAAATTTATTAAAAATAAATAATTTGTTTATGATAAATGGTATAATAAAATATTTGATATTTTATTAAAAACAAATTTATGTTTAAATTAAAGCAATAATGTTGATGGGATGATTGGTTTGATATGACAAATGCATTTTTTTTTTTGAGACGGAGTCTTGCTCTGTCACCCAGGCTGGAGTGCGGTGGCCGGATCTCAGCTCACTGCAAGCTCCGCCTCCCGGGTTCACGCCATTCTCCTGCTTCAGCCTCCCGAGTAGCTGGGACTACAGGTGCCCGCCACCTCGCCCAGCTAGTTTTTTGTATTTTTAGTAGAGACAGGGTTTCACCGTGTTAGCCAGGATGGTCTCGATCTCCTGACCTCGTGATCCGCCCGTCTCGGCCTCCCAAAGTGCTGGGATTACAGGCTTGAGCCACCGCGCCCGGCTGACAAATGCATTTTTAACATTATGTTAAAATAAATGTATAACCATTGAAATTTACAACATCCAGCCAGGCGCAGTGGCTCACGCCTGGAATCCCAGCACTCTGGGAGGCTGAGGCTGGCGGACCATGAGGTCAGGAGATCAAGCCCATCCTGGCTAACATGGTGAAACCCCATCTCTACTAAAAATACAAAAAATCAGCCAGGCGTGGTGACGGGCACCTGTAGTCCCAGCTTCTTGGGAGGCTGAGGCAGGAGAATGATGTGAACCTGGGAGGTGGAGCGTGCAGTGAGCCGAGATCGCACCACTGCACTCCAGCTTGAGCGACAGAGCGAGACTCCATCTCAAAAAAAAAAAAAAACTACATCCATGCAGACAGCCTGTGGTGTGTGAACCACATGGAGAATGCTGCGAAGCCAACTGTGACAGCAGGTCCTGTGGAACATGGTTTGAGAAATACCGTCTGCAGGCCAGATCAGGGAGAAAGCTGGAATCCAAAGCCTACATCTGCTTGAAATAGTCTTTGGGATTCTAGGAAGCATGGAACTATTCAGTGATTAATTGATTGACTGATTTTTTTTTTTTTTTTTTTTTTTGAGACAGAATCTCACTCTTGCCCAGGCTGGCATGGGCAACAGTGCAGTGGCATGATCATGGCTCACTGCAGCCTCCAACTCCTGGGCTCAAGCAATCCTCCTGCCTCGGCCTCCCAAAGTGCTGGGATTACAGGCATGAGCTGCTGTGCCTAGCCTGTTCACTGATTCTTTTTTTTTTTGAGACAGAGTCTCGCTCTGTTGCCCAGGCTGGAGTGCAGTGGCGCGATCTCAGCTCACTGCAAGCTTGCCTCCCAGGTTCATGCCATTCTCCTGCCTCAGCGTCCTGAGTAGCTGGGGCTACAGGTGCCCGCCACCACACCCAGCTAATTTTTGTGTTTTTAGTGGAGACAGGGTTTCACCATGTTAGCCAGGATGGTCTCAATCTCCTGACCTCGTGATCCGCCCATCTCAGCCTCCCAAAGTGCTGGGATTACAGGTGTGAGCCTCCGCACTCAGCCATCTGTGAAATGGGGAGGCTTTGTTTGAGACTCTTGGATGGGGTGATATAAAGACTGGTGTAGGAATCTCTGCACATCTTTGAGCTTCCTGGGGAGGACAGTTTGATCATAATGCACCGTGATAAGTAGCTATTGTAAGTCTTCCTACAGTCTTGGCCCCTCTGTATGGGATCTTGGCGTACAGGGATGTATGTCAGGGATCTTGGCGCTCTGGGGCCTCCTGGAGGGTGAGAACTGCATTCATCCGTGTTCTTTTGGCCAGTGTTCCTATGAGTGAACAAAGAGTATAGGATGTATTTGAGATGAACCAAACCCTGAAAACCCAGTTTGTCTAAACTAAAGCAGAGTGGTTCTAAACATTGAACAACTGGAGCAGAAAGTGAAAAGTGTTCTCTTTGAGCTGTTCTAATAACAGCTGGAAGGACGGGGAAGTCCTGCAGCAGGCACAGGTGCAGGCGCTTTGAGCGAGAAAGCTCCCTGAGGATGCTGCTGGCCGTGAAAGCCCCCACTTCTCAGCGGCTTCTGTCTTCCTTCCCTGCAGGGGCCCCGACTCCCACCTGTCCCTGCCGCCACCTGGGAGACATTACCTGAGGAGCGCCTTTTCCCTGAGCCTTTGCTCCCCAAAGAGAAGCCCAAAGCTGATGCCCCCTCGGATTCGAAAGCTGTGCACTCTCCCATCCGATCGCAGCCAGTAGCCTTGCCAGAAGCCAGGACTCCTGCCTCACCAGGGAGCCCACAGCCCCGGCCGCCCGTGGCAGCCTCCACGCCCCCACCCAGCCCACTCCCCATCTGCTCCCAGCCCCAGCCTTCCACCGAGGCCACTGTCCCATCCCCTACCCAGTCCCCCATACGCTTCCAGCCTGTCCCAGCCAAAACATCCACCCCACTGGCCCCTCTCCCTGTCCAAAGCCAAAGTGACACCAAGGACAGGCTGGGCAGCCCCCTTGCTGTGGATGAGGCCCTCAGAAGGAGTGACCTGGTGGAGGAGTTCTGGATGAAGAGTGCGGAGATCCGCCGCAGCCTTGGGCTCACCCCTGTGGATCGCAGCAAGGGGCCTGAGCCCAGCTTCCCCACGCCTGCCTTCAGGCCAGTGTCCCTCAAATCTTATTCCGTTGAAAAGTCCTCCCAGGATGAGGGACTCCACCTTCTCAAGCCTCTGTCTGTCCCCAAAAGGCTGGGTCTGCCAAAGCCAGAGGGCGAGCCTTTGTCCCTGCCAACCCCCTGGTCCCCGTCGGACAGAGAGCTGCGCAGCGCCCAGGAGGAGCGCAGGGAGCTGTCCAGCAGCTCTGGCCTGGGCCTGCACGGGAGCTCCTCCAACATGAAGACACTGGGCAGCCAGAGCTTCAACACCTCGGACTCCGCCATGCTCACGCCACCCTCCAGCCCGCCCCCGCCCCCGCCGCCGGGTGAGGAGCCCGCCACCTTGCGGAGGAAGCTCAGGGAGGCCGAGCCCAGCGCCTCGGTGGTCCCGCCACCCTTGCCCGTCACATGGATGCGGCCCCCCCGGGAGCCTGCTCAGCCCCCCAGAGAGGAGGTGCGGAAGTCTTTTGTGGAGAGCGTGGAGGAGATCCCCTTCGCTGATGACGTGGAAGACACCTACGACGACAAGACTGAGGACTCAAGCCTGCAGGAGAAGTTCTTCACGCCCCCGTCCTGCTGGCCACGCCCCGAGAAGCCTCCCCACCCGCCCCTGGGCAAGGAGAACGGGAGGCTACCTGCTCTGGAGGGGGCGCTGCAGCCACAGAAGAGAGGGCTGCCCTTGGTCTCCGCGGAAGCCAAGGAGTTGGCCGAGGAGCGCATGCGAGCCAGAGAGAAGTCCGTGAAGAGCCAGGCGCTGCGGGACGCCATGGCCAGGCAACTGAGCAGGATGCAGCAGATGGAGCTGGCCACGGGCGCCCCCAGGTCCCGCAAGGCATCATCAGCACTCTCCCAGGGCAAGGAGCGCCGGCCCGACTCCCCCACACGTCCCACTCTCAGGGGCTCCGAGGAGCCCACCCTGAAGCATGAAGCCGTCAGCGAGGAGGTCCTCTCCGCGCCGTCGGACTCGGGGGGCCCAGACGGCTCTTTCACTTCATCTGAGGGCTCCAGTGGGAAGAGCAAGAAGAGGTCATCACTCTTCTCCCCCCGCAGAAACAAGAAGGAGAAAAAGTCCAAAGGCGAGGGCCGGCCCCCAGAGAAGCCCAGCCCCAGCCTCCTGGAGGAAGCTGCCACCAAACCCAAGTCCCTGTGGAAGTCGGTCTTCTCTGGGTACAAGAAGGACAAGAAGAAGAAGGCCGACGACAAGTCCTGCCCCAGCACCCCCTCCAGCGGGACCACGGTGGACTCCGGCAAGCACAGGGTGCTTCCTGTCGTAAGGGCAGGTGCGTCAGCGGCCGGGCCCACTTGCAGGTGGGGCGGAAGGGGCTCCGGTCATTGGGGCTCTGAGGATCCATGCTTCCACTGCCCCCCCAGGGGTTCTCAGGAGCCGTGCTGACCTAGAGAAGGGACTGAACCATGGGTTCACAGGGCATAGCCGGCTGCGTAACAAGTTTTCAAAGCCAGCTTGAAACTGTATCAGGAAGACCGTGGAGGTTTGTGCCCTTCCTGAAGTCAGACGACCCCAGAGGGGCCCACTCCTGCACAGGGCAGAGGGCAGTGCTGCCAGGAGGGGCTGGGCAGGCCCGGGTGCCACCTGCTTGGGGTCAGCTCTGCCCTGTCGAGGCAAATGTTGGTGTCCCAGCTCCTGGCGCTCCCCAGGATGGGGTGTCCCTTAAACTAAGATGAATGCAGCCCCCTACCCAGCCTCCACTGCACGTGGGAACGTAGTATCGGGAGAGAGCTGCCCCTGCTATCTGGCGCCATCCTCACGTGGCCTCCCTCTCTCCACAGAGCTGCAGCTCCGGCGCCAGCTAAGCTTCTCCGAGGACTCAGACCTCTCCAGCGACGATGTCCTTGAGAGGTCCTCGCAGAAGTCACGGCGAGAGGTGGGTAGTCAGGCAGAGGGGCTTCACCAGGCCTGGGGCCCTCTGCTCACTGCTGGGCTCTGGTGGGGTAGAGAGGAAGAGCAAAACTGAAGCCAAGGATGGACAGCTAGTGGCGCACAGCCAGCTGACCGCTGACCCCTATACACTGAGGCGGTCACACTGGGCTTTCTACATGGGAGCTGGGGCCGTAGGCATCCACAGCAAGGGTTCCTGTTTTCTTTTCTTGTGAAGAAGTAAAGACTGGAGCCATACCTGCATCACACTCCCCTTCCCTGGAGGAGGCAGCCTGGCATTGTCTATTTCTTCCTTGTCTATTCTTCCCCAGGGCCTGGAGAACACTGCCCAGTCCAGGGCTGCTGGCAGGAGCTGGGACCTCAGGCACTGAGCATTGTGCCTGGTCCTGCTCACTTGGTGGGTTTGGTAGTTAGGGAGTGTTTGTCGTCTTAAAGGACTGGTCCAGGAACTGACCCATAGGGCTGCTAGGTCTGACTCCGCCCCTCGCTTTCCAGAGCCCAGGACTTTGGGTGGATCTAGTGAAGGTGGAGGGGAGAGGAATCAGAGCACACTCTAACAGGCACCTGTCAGCATACAGGGTGGGCAGAGCTCTGCGGAGCATTACCCCACCTCTGCTGTCCAGCCCTGGGGCCTGTGCTCCTCTTCCTGGCTGGGGGCAGCCCGACTGTCTCCTGCTTCCTGCCTCCCTTTTGTGTGAAAAGCTTCCCCAGAATGTAGCATGCCTTTGTTGCAAGGCTTCTGGGGCTTGGACTTGAGTCTGCCCTCTCCTGCTGTCCAGTAACCCAGTCAGGCTACATGGTGCGCCTGAGCCCGTCACGTGCCCATTCAGTGAAGGTGGCTCCTGCAGCCTGAACCAGTTCCTCTTTAAATAACTCAGCAAACTGGACGCTTTATTTCTCATCCCCTCCTTCGTCTCCCTTGGCCTTGCCAGCTCTTTGGCCGCTCTCCTAGAAGATTCTAGAGAACCAGACCTCTCCTCCTGCTCCACCTTCTGCAGAGCCAGGCTTCTTTGTGCCCCAGCCAGGCCAACAACTGAGTTAGGGTTGGGATCTGCACCTTCTCAGGGACCGGGAGAGTGTGTCTTCATCAAGGCTACCTGTCGAGCTTTCCCAGGCGGTCGCACTGGGGCTGAGCTGTAATTCCCCTGGGTTTCTGTGTGGGTCCCTAAGCACATCCCAACACTGGTGATGGGTGCTGCCTTCGGGGACAGCAAAGAATGGAGAATGTGGTCCCAGGCTCACTGCCTCAGTGGTGACAGTGTGGACATTCAACCTATTGGGTCAAGTTGGCCACCCACCTCCACATCCCTCACGTTGTTGTGGTGGGCAGTGTGCCCACTGCTTCTCCATCCATGAAGCTGCCTGGGCTGGCTGTGCCAAGGCTAGTACTTGGTGAGCCTCCCCAGGGCCCAACAGGTGTGAGGAGCAAGGGAGGAACAGGAACAGGACCCCAGGAACAAGCCATGGACACCAGTCATGGAACCCTAGAGCCAGAGGGTGGCCTCTAAGGCCTCATGCTCCAGGGGCACCCACAGAGGCAAAGTCATTTGCTAGAGGTCACATAGGGAATACTAAAGTCAAAGTCAAGCCTGGGGGACAGACAGGCTAGTGAATGGTCGACCTAAAGGACAGCCAACCTAGGGGACGGCTGAGGACCAAGGAGACGGTTGAGCTAGGGGATGGATGACCTAGAGGACAGCCAACCTAGGGGACGGCGAAGGACAGAGGAGACGGTCGAGCTAGGGGATGGGTGACCTAGAGGACAGTCAAGTTAGGGGATGGATGACCTAGGGGACCATTGAGCTAGGGGATGGATGACCTAGGGGACAGTTGAGCTAGGGCATGGATGACCCAGAGGATGGCCAACCTAGGGGACAGCTGAGAACTGAGGAGACGGTCAAGCTAGGGGATGGATGACCTAGGGGACAGTCAAGCTAGGGGATGGATTACCTAGGGGACAGTCAAGCTACGGGATGGATGACGTAGGGGACTGTCAAGCTAGGGGATGGATGACCTAGAGGGCAGCCAACCTAGGGGACAGCTGAGGACCGAGGAGATGGCCGAGCTAGGGGATGGATGACCTAAAGGACGGCCAACCTAGAGGATGGCTGAGGACCAAGGAGGTGGTCAAGCTAGGGGATGGATGACCTAGAGGACAGTCGAGCTAGGGGACTGCTGAGGACTGAGGAGATGGTTGAGCTAGGGGATGGATGACCTAGGGGACAGTCAAGTTAGGGGTTGGATGACCTAGGGGCTGTCAAGTTAGGGGATGGATGAACTAGGGGACAGTCGAGCTAGGGGTTGGATGACCTAGAGGATGGCCAACCTAGGGTACGGCTGAGGACCGAGGAGACGTTCTTGCTAGAGGATGGATGACCTAGGGGGCAGTCAAGCTAGGGGATGCATGACCTAGGGGACCATCAAGCTAAGGGATGGATGACCTAGGGGACCGTCGAGCTAGGGGATGGATGACCTAGGGGATGGCCAGGCTAGGGGATGGATGACCTAGGGGATGGCCAATCTAGGAGACAGATGACATGGGAGACGGCCAAGCCACGGGCAGCTGACCTGACTCCCACATGGTGTGGAGTCAGCCTGAGCGAGAGCTGGGTGCTGTGCGTTTTCAAGACATGGATTCTAAAGAGGAAAGCAAACTGAACAAAAACAGCCATAAAGGACATTTTGGAAACAATTAAATTTACTTGAGGACTGTATGGTAGTATAAATGTGTAATATTATCAGATTGTTAAGTTCCTTGCAAGTGATAAAGGCACTGTTAATGTACTTTTATGTAGGAAAGTTATATAGGAAAATGTCTGAGTTTTTAGGAAGTACATCCTAAAATGTTTCGGGACGAACGATCATAATACCTACCAATGATTCATTACAAAAAGTCATATAAAAGATGACAGATAGATGAAGCATGTGGCAAAATGGTAACGTCTGGCAGACACAGCTGAGAGGTTTGTGGGTGTTCATTGTCTTCCTCTTTCAACTTTCTTGTGGGTTTAAGTTTTTCAAAATGAGTGTGGGGAACAGGGGCTCTAAAGTGAGGATGGGGTTTGACCTGCCTCAGAAGGAGGAAGCCACTTCTGCCAGGCCAGGATCCCAGGGCCACTCTAGCAGCACAGACGCCTCCTCCTGCCTCACAGCGTCTGTGAAACAAGAGCCTGGGTTTTGTTTTGTTAGAAATTTTTAAACCAGTCAAAATAACTTATATTTTTATTTAAAATGTTTATTATAGAAAATTTAGGATAATTCAGACTTTTAAAAAATCACCTGTAGCCCGACCTACAAGAGAGAACTTGTGTTTACCTCTTTTCTTCTCTTCCATTTGACTTTAAATACAAGCAACGCAGCTGCCTCTTGAGCCCTGCAGCCCACCAGGGTGTGGCCTGGGCACCCTGCCACCCCGCATCCAGATTCACAGCAGAACCCCAGCTCCTGTGGCTGGCCACCACCTCAGGCACACAAGGACGGGTGGTGACTTCACCCCTCCCAACCCAGAAAATTGGTAGATTGTGGGAAGGCAGCCACTGCCTCCCATTACTGTTGACATCAGCCACAAGCGAAGCTGTTAGTGCTGTTCCTTAGGGTGCGGTGTGTAGTTCCTGTGGACTTTTTGCAAGCCGCTTTGGGAAATCATCTGTCTCTCTTTTTTTCTGAACCGGCTTGTTCTCATAACGACATTCTCTTGCTCTGATTTGTGGGAGAGGTGGGTCCACCTGAGGCAGGTGGGACACAGGTGCTCAAAGTCAAAGGAGGCAAATTTATTCTTCCCTCGCCAACAGGCTTGGGAAGCACAGCTCCGCACAAGGCCGCCCCACAGATGGGATGGACGGAGCAGCAGGGAGCATGGCCGGGGCTGCAGCAGGCCTGGAGCTCTCAGGACTTCCCTGTCTTGTGTGCCACCACACACCCTGGTTTCCTTAGTGCCTTTCAGCTGTTTAATATGGCTGGTGAGACCAGAAGAGCAGATGTGACTCACTTTGGCCCTCAGAGCGACTCTGTGCAAGGTGTAATAGAATGAGAAGAGGCTCCTGCTGCTGCCTGACGTGCTTTTGGTGAATAGCAGCTACTGATGCTAGTTTACTTCCCTTTACTGGGCACAGTCAAGAAATGGCAGCTGGGTGGCACACAGGAACACTGCCAGCGGAGAGCCTGTTGGGAGAGATGGTTGGTTTCCTTCCCAGTTTTGCTGCGTCTGTCTCTGAGAGCAGGACCCCCTTTCCTCCCACCCCCCATTCCCCTCCCCCGGAGCATTCAGCAGGAAAAAGTGGACTGAATTTCCACAAGCACATGGTCACTCAAGGAGAAAAGCATCTAGAATCACATATTTTAACGGCTTTGACTTTACACAAGGGACATTGGGATGAGGCGAGTTTTGGGGGAGGTGAGGAAGAAGCTGTTTATTCCCAATGAAAGAGTGAACCCCGGCTGTATTCAAAACCGGGTCCACTCGGATGCCGCCACTAGGATCTTCACACCCAGATTCCTACGTAGGCAGTGACTTTGTGAAAATAATCACGTGTTTTAAGTCTTGTGTGTTTGTTTTAAACCTCTAACTTATTTTGCTCCATTTCTGTGTTCTTAATTTTTAATTTGTTAATCATTATTATTATTACTATTCTGTTTTGTTTTCTGATGCCATCCCCTTAAAAGTCGATTTATGTACCACACGCCTTGGCATTCAGGAGATCCCATGCATCAAAGGTAGTGTCTCGTTCTCGTCAGCTGGTCACTGTTGCATGCATGTCTGTGATTAACCACCTGTCGCCGGCCCTGGCCCTCCAGCCACATCCTCACTAACTGTGTTTGTGCGTGCATGGGGCAGTGGCACACACTGGCAGCAGTACTTCCGTTAGCTGCGTCATGAGCGGGAAGGAGGATGAGACACCTGCTCTTCACCGGCTGGAGTGCATGTGGTCATTGTGCTCCAGGTTCCTTGGGTCGGGACCGAGCTGCTCCTATGTGGCTGGGCACCCCAGAGAGGGGCAGTTCAGCAGCCCTCAGCTCAAATCAGCAAGGTGCAGTGCTGAAACACCACTGATGACCCTTCGGGACTGCCTGTTCAGGGGACCCTCTGCCGTTTGAGCTCTTCGAGTGAAGATTATGAGTATAGACCCCAAGTCACATTTGGCATCTTTGAAGTCTATAAAAGTTTTCTTGTTGGCCAGGTGTGGTGGCTCACACCTGTAATGCCAGCATTTTGGGAGGCTGAGGTGGGAGAATCACTTAAGCCCAGGAGTTTAAGACCAGCTTGGGCAATGTAACAAGATCCTGTCTCTACAAAAAAAATTTTTAAACTTGTCTGGGCAAGGTGGCACACGCCTACAGTCCTGACTACTTGGGAGGCTGAGGCAGGAGAATCACTTGAGTCTAAGAGTTTGAAGCTGCAGTGAGCTATGATCACATCCCTGCACCCCAGCCTGGGTGACAATGAGACCCTCTCTCAAAAAAATCTTTTATATAGTTTCTTTGTTTCATTTTCTTAGAGGCAATAAAGAGAGTCTTATGAATAAAGGTAAATCCCTAACCTTTGCCCCTGTGGTTGCCCATGGTTTGTTCAAAGCATCTAATGCTCCCTTGAGCCCTTGGCACCCACGTAGGCAGGGGGCTGTGGCCATCCAGTCCATGGACTTGCACTGGATTGGCCCATTACCTCCTGTGTTCTTGATGGCACTGGGTGCAACAGCCCTGGCCAGGCCACAACCTCTCTTCTTCCCAGTGGCCAACAGCTGCCTCTGCAGACCCCAGAGTCGGTCCAGGTACACCTCCACAATTCTTTCTTCAGACTGTATTTGACTTAAAAGAGAAGCATCCCTGTTCTCTCTACTTGGGTGTCATTTCTTGGAAGACTCTCATGGATACTGCTCTTCTAAAGAAAGTGGCCCTTGATACCAAACAGGAAAATAAAAGGATCCTGATTTCTCTCTTTCCTTCCCTTGTAAGCCTCCTAGAAGCAGGAGGCTTGGTGAAACAGCCTACCAGTGTTTTTACTCCCACAAAGTTTTAAAGAGCAGACATCTTTATTGGGGAAGCAGGTGATCTCAGTGATAAAGGAGTGTGCGTCCCTTTACTGTTTTAACTGCCTAACAGTCGGTCCCCACTCACCTCCTGTCCCTGTGCAGAGGTGGGGAAATGTCTCACTCTGCGGATCTTAGGTGTGCCTGTGACACTGAGGGCTGCTGCAGGCTGGGGACTCTGCAGACCTCATGCCCTCTGCCTATCAGCACCCCCGTCCTGCTAGCACTCTACAGAGGATAGCTTGTCCTGTCTGCCTGGGCACCAACTCCAACATGGGGGACAGACCTCTCCAGGCCCCCGCTGGCCTGCCGCCCACCCCGTCCTAGGCCTCCGTGCACCTGACTGAGGAAATTTCTCTTGTTCTCTCCAGCCAAGAACCTACACAGAGGAGGAACTGAATGCCAAGCTGACCCGGCGTGTGCAAAAGGCAGCTCGGAGACAGGCCAAGCAGGAGGAGCTTAAGCGGCTGCATCGAGCCCAGGTAAAACCATGGAGGATGGGTCCAGGGCACATGCGCGGGAGGATTGGGCAGCATCTTCCTCTCCACCAGCTGCTCCCTGCCGCACAAGCCAGCGCAGAGCAGAGCAGTGGGAGACAGGCCTCCCTGCCATCCAGATCACCTTTGGCTGGTGCAGCCACAGAGGCCCTGCCTTGGTGGAGCTGTCAGTCAAAAGGGAAGAGCAGGCCGGGTGCGGTGGCTCAACGCCTGTAATCCCAGCACTTTGGGAGGCTGGGGCAGGCAGATCACTTGAGGTCAGGAGTTCGAGACCAGCCTGGCCAACATGGGAAAACCCCGTCTCTACTAAAAAAAAACAAAAATTGGATGAGCACGGTGGCTCACGCCTATAATCCCAGCACTTTGGGAGGCCAAGGCGGGTGGATCACGAGGTCAGGAGATCGAGACCATCCTGGCAAACACGGTGAAACCCCGTCTCTACTAAAAATACAAAAAATTAGCCAGGCGTGAACCTGGGAGGCAGAGCTTGCAGTGAGCCGAGATCGTGCCATTGCACTCCAGCCTGGGCGACAGAGCAAGACTCCATCTCAAAAAAAAAAAAAAAAAATTAGCCAGGCATGGTGGTAGGTCCCTGTAATCCCAGCTACTTGGGAGGCTGAGGCACGAGAATCGCTTAAACCCAGGAAGTGGAGATTTCAGTAAGCCTAGATTGCACCATTGCACTCCAGCCTGGGCGAGAGGGCGAGCCTCCACCTCAAAAAAAAAAAAAAAAAAAAAAAAAAAAAAGAGCCCTGCATTGAGTTTCCCGAATCCCTTGTTGTGGAACAATCATTGTAAATCACCTTGTTCAATTGTGAGGACTGTCGCCAGGATTCCATTTGTGGCCCCTCAGCCTCTGATAGGCCTGGAATTTTTGTGGGAAGAGGTCAGAGCTCTCTTCCCATTCTCCAGCTTGTCTTAAGGCTGCACAGACCCTGAATCTAGACCATTGTAGAGTTCTCTTTTTTTTTTTGTTTTGAGGCGGAGTCTCACTCCATGGCTAGGCTGGAGTGCAGTGGCGCTGAGCTCACTGCAACCTCCGCCTCCCTGGTTCAAGCAATTCTCCTGCCTCAGCCTCCCGAGTAGCTGGGATTACAGGCGCCTGCCACCACGTCCAGCTAATTTTTGTATTTTTGGTAGAGACGGGTTTCACCATGTTGGCCAGGATGGTCTTGATCTCTTGACCTCATGATCCACCCGCCTCGGCCTCCCAAAGTGTTGGGATTACAGGCATGAGCCACCGCACCCAGCCTTCTCTTTTAAATTTTTCTTGTAAAGATGGGATTTCCACTGCACTCTTCAGGAACGCCCTCCAGCACTCTAGCAGTCTTGCCATGAGAACAGTCTGAGGTTCTGGTACTCAGGTTCTGTACTCCTGCTACAGTTTACATCCACTTCCTGTCTCTACAACACTCTGGGGAGGGTGGTCACGACTACTTGAGCCATGTCCACACGCTTTGGTGCTGACTAGCAAGGCCCGGAGCCTAGCGTCTGCACAAGCTAGGTGGTTCTGGTGCAGGTGGTCTCCACACCACACCCTGAGCGCACCGCCCACAGACTACAGCCCTTTCCAGAGCGGCAACTCATTTGTTTCCCCTCATGCGGGTGTGGAGTTGTGTGTCCCCCTGAAGCCAGGCTGGAGAGCCGGGTGCTCAGGCTGTGCTGTCTGTCGTAGATCATCCAGCGGCAGCTGCAGCAGGTGGAGGAGAGGCAGCGGCGGCTGGAGGAAAGGGGCGTGGCTGTGGAGAAGGCGCTCCGGGGAGAAGCAGGTACTGCCGGGCTCCCTCCTAAGCTCTGCTCCTGGAGGAAGCCCTCCCTCCCGCCGTGGTAGGCTAGTTCTGCTTCACCTCACCTGGAATTCAGCTCCTTTTCCAGCAGGATTTTCTGGGGCCCTTCATCACTGAGATCTGGGGCTTCCTGTTAAGCAAAAGAAAATACCCGTCTGAGACAGCCCCAGGCCCATCCTGCTCCACAGCCCCTCTGGGCTGCTGTTTCCCGCAGAGCGAAACTCAGTCCCCAGCATGTTGATGGCGAGCGCTGGCTCTTCCCACTCCTTCCCGCCCCTCCATTTACTCTAGGAGGGAATAACTGAGAGTGAGGGAGATTGAACCGCAAGGAACCATCACAGAACTGCACTGAGCAGGTCCCCAGCCTGCACCCCACAGGCTCCCTCCTGTCGTTAGTTCCCTGGGACCCTCCTGCCCACAGAGCCCTAGGCACCACTGGTGGGGGAGCACGTGGCCACCCTCGGCACACACGCATTTCCAGAGGGCACCCGGGCCCTGTGTCTGCTGAAGGCCGGTCACTCAGGGTAGGGCTGGAGAGGCTCAGGGCACGTGACTAGCCGACGTGGAGCAGACTCCGGGGAGTGACTGGCAGGGCCCTGTGCTTGTGACTGCTGCTCCTGGCAGGGAAGCACTGGAGAGTGTGGTGCGCTCATTCCTGCCTTTCCACCCAGGGAACCTGCGGGGCTGCACTCAGCATAGTTGCGCACAGAGAATGCAAGGGAGTGTCTGAGGCGTCTCTGGCCCCACGGCCCAGGAAGTCCTGTTGGTTTGGGACCTTGAAGCTGCAGGGCCAGCCCGGGGAGTGCAGTGGCCACTCTGCCTTCTCAAGCATCCACAAATCTTCGTCTAGTCTCTGGATGGGGAAACTTCCATCTCTTGATAGCCTGCGGGTTCAGCATTCAAATCGTGAGCTGGGGATGAAGAAAAGGAGTGTCCTCTTACTTCCTCACTCTAGTGTGGCAGAGGGGAGCAGGGTGCCTCTGCTGACAGGCGGGCTGTCTGTGAAACAGAAGAACTGGGAGGAGGCAGCCAGGAGCAGGGCCAGCTGCTGCCATCTGATCTAGCTCAAAGACTGACCCATGGGTTCCTGGGAAGTGCCTGGTGTCAAGATGAATTCCTATGACCTGTAGGACTGAAGTTTGTGCGGTGGGGAGTGAGGGAGTCGAGAATGGAAGTAGGTCTCCTTTGCCAGGCCCTTTAAGGCCTGGAAATTGCACCTTATCAGTCTCCTCAGTGATGACCTTCAGGTAAAGAGAGGGGATGGGGAGAAAGGTGAGGATGTGGATGTTTTTGGTTTGGGCTCACCTGATGCTGTTAACGCATGAAGCCCAGGCTACCAAAGGAAATGCAAAAGCTTGAAGCACTTAGCGTCCGATAGGCCAAGACGACTGGGCTGTGTTACTGTGAGACAAGCACAGCAAGGAGATTTGGGTTCAACTGAGAGGGTCTGAGGTTTCCCGGCGAACCTGCAGTACCCCTCCCCACTGCCCTCCTCAGTTAAGCCTGAGCCCAGATGGAGTTGGCCCCAGCCCACCTGTGCCCGACTGCGTCGGGGCCTGCAGGGCCCTGCCCTCATGGTGTTTCTCTTCTTGCAGAAGATAGCAGGAGAGAGCCTAGGCCCATCTTCATTCCTTCTTGCCCTTCTCCGCAAATTACTTCTGCCAAGATGGATAGATCTCAACACACAGGCAGAATAACTCAGCAGTGTGTGCACCCACATTTCGTGGTTTAAGCCCTTCAGGAAGAAGACAGCACCCTGCCCTCCTTACTCACAAGGTGGAGGTGGTGGTGCCATCGAGGTTGGTGGCTTCCGTAAAGCACTTGAGTGCCCGTGGCCTCCAAGAAGTCTGAGTGTAAAACTATGCTTCAGTGCCTCTGTCACAGGCCCTGTTATTCAAGCTTCTGCCAAAGGGCTGGAAAATAACATGCTGTTGAAGATTGGCGTAGGATTTTGCCAGAATTCTTTCTTCTAGTTGTTAGATACATCTCCTCAAACATATACAACCCAAATGCCATCTAAGTCAGTGGTTTTCAAGCTTGTTTTTTTAGCAGCAGAACCCTTTTTACAATATTATAAGTTCAAGTTTAAAGTCAAAAAGAAGCACTCTAAAATGTTGATAATTAACACAGATTTGAAAATACAGGTTATAGGCCGGGCGCGGTGGCTCAAGCCTGTAATCCCAGCACTTTGGGAGGCCGAGACGGGCGGATCACGAGGTCAGGAGATCGAGACCATCCTGGCTAACACGGTGAAACCCCGTCTCTACTAAAAATACAAAAACTAGCCGGGCGAGGTGGCGGGCGCCTGTAGTCCCAGCTACTGGGGAGGCTGAGGCAGGAGAATGGCATAAACCCGGGAGGCGGAGCTTGCAGTGAGCTGAGATCTGGCCACTGCACTCCAGTCTGGGCGACAGAGCGAGACTCCACCTCAAAAAAAAAAAAAAAAAGAAAATACAAGTTATAGCAGAGAGTTTGGACATGACTGAGTCCCAGCATCCAGCCAGTACACACAAGAACTGTAGTTGCTATAAGTGAAAACAGGGCTTTTTTGTTTGGTTGGTTTTTGGATTTTTTAACAGCTTACTTAGAAATCTCAGGATATCTGCAGTTTACATGATGTAGATACTAGACATTTAAAATGAGGCAAGAGCTTTTTTTTTTCACAGTTGGATCGTAGCAGACCTAACAGCAGTTCCTATTCCTCATGACAAACAAGAGGCTCCCAAACAGTAAACAAAAACCCAGCTATGCTAGAATACCACAGCAAAACGTGTTACCCACCTAAATGAAGGGACTCGCTGACAGGCGTGCGTGCTGTCACTGAGCTGTAGCTCTACTGGACAGACCCTGAATGGTGGCAGGTGAGCACGATGCTGCAGGCCAGAATTTACATAATGAATAAAATGTCCTCTTCACTAACACATTCCCATGGAGTTCAGTCACTGACACACAGAGAGAGGCGGAAACCTGATCCTGAGGGTACCACAAACTCAAGCTCACCTGGCAGCACAGATTATTGGGTTCATGGTCTCCAGTGAGTGAAAAATTGGCATATAAAACATTTGGGCTGGGCGCAGTGGCTCAAGCCTGTAATCCCAGCACTTTGGGAGGCCGAGGCGGGCGGATCACCAGAGGCCGGGAGTTTGAGACCAGCCTGACCAGCATGGAGAAACCCCGTCTCTACTAAAAATACAAAAGAATTAGCTGGGCGTGGTAGGATTACATGCCTGTAATCCCAGCTACTGGGGAGGCTGAGGCAGGAGAATTGCTTGAACACGGGAGGCAAAGGTTGCAGTGAGCTGAGATTGCGCCATTATACTCCAACCTGGGCAACAAGAGCGAAACTCTGTCTCAAAAACAAAAACAAAAATATTTGAAGGTGGTGTGTCTTGTTTTAATAAGGTCTCTTAAAAGAGCTACAAGTGTCTGTACATCAGGTATTTGGGAGACCCCTTGGAATGCCTTTGGAAGAATCTTTAGGGTTCCACAGAAGCTTGAAAACCACTGTCCTAGTCCAAACTCCTTCCTTTAGGTGAGTCTTCAGCAAATATCTCTATCCAAAGATGTTTCTGTTCTGTTTTTCAAGATGGGCCTTAGTAGGTCTGTTGGGATATTTCTTTGTGATGCATTTGAGAAACTCTCAGGAATTTTCAGGAATTATGGTTCCTACCATAAGAATATAAGAATTTACAAATATATTATGTTCCTTCTCTTACGTGAATTGAATACATCCCTTCCAAGGCTGGTCTCACGTCACAGTTCCCCGTGGCCCTGCTCCTCCTTGGCAGATGCCGTCTGGGAAGCCCAAGTGTGCGTGCTACTGCTGCTCTCTCTCCTGCTTCTGCGTCCCATTCCTCTCCTTAGTCTCTTGGCACCTGGCTGAGCCCTGAAAAAGGCAGTGGCAGCTGGGCATGATGATAATCTGGAGTCTTCTCATCATGGCAGTCCACCCTTCCCTGGGGACTGTAGACAACTGGCTAGAACCTGCTACCATCTCACTTGGTGGTCTCCAGCTTCCATCGCCGTCTGAGGCCGTCAGACTTTGTTAGCCAAGCTACCTTTCCAGAGAAGGGCTCTGGCGTGGACCTGCCATCCCATTCTCCATTTGTCTAAGGTATGACAATGTATGGCCAGGCCGCAAGGATTAGCTTCAGCGCCTTTGATCCTAGGGCCAGGCCACAACTTAGGTAATTTCCAGTCCTGGGGCACCTGGGAAGGCTTTTTGTTACAAAACCACCGGCTCAGCCTTGAGCATGCGTTGGAAAGCTGGGGCAGGACCGCATTCTACTACTGTCTGCTGTGTCACTCTCAAGGGGAGGCCCTCAGGTGGGACCGGAGACTGTGAGGATCTGCATTCAGAATGCGGGGTTTGGAGAAAAGGCAACACCATGGCGGCCGAATGCTGTGCTCTGTGTCTTTATGATTCTGGGGAGATGAGGACCGCCCGCTCAAGCCCAGCCTCTTGGCAGCGCCCAGTCTGCATCTCAGGCATGGAAATTACATAGTGCTCTTGACCAGACAGCTGCGGAACTACCAGGCTAGGAGTGCCCTGGGCTGGCAGACCTCCAGGAGCCTTGGGGCACGTGCCTGGGGGAAGAACTCTGCATCAGTCTCTGCTTGTTTCCTGTTTTTAAGAAGGCCAACTGAATTTGGAGGCCTAAGCCTCGAAACAGGATCCCCTTCCTTTCAAACCCATTCGGCAAAAGTGGGTGTGCAAGGCGTTTGATAGAGTCAGCAGTGGGGTCGTGGGAATTCCTGGGAGAGCACCGACTTTGTGAAACCTAAGGATTGCAGAGCTTCTGTAGGATGTTTGCCTCCTGCCTCCAGCCCCTGAGGCTGGGGCTTCCAGTATCACAACTGACAAGCAGGCAGCCCCACTCTATTAACCATTAGTTAGAGAAGGTTCAGTCCCAGGGGTGGGAGTTCCCAGCAAAGCCAAAGCCTCTGTCCTGGATGATCCCTGGCGTGCGTGGGATGTGTTGATAGTGACTGTTGACTCCCCACGGTGGGTTTAATTTACTGCCCTCCTCCCACAGCCATGCAGTATGCAGATACGGCATGTGTGGACATGCGGTGTGTGATGCACTTAGGCACGCATGCTTTCCAGCCGTTCCTCTACTGCCTCGCTGTGTCTGTTTCTTACGCTCCATATCATTGATTGCTTTGGGTGTGGGGGGACAGGAGGGTTACCTGGTGGAATAACTCTCTCTTCACCGATTCCTTGTTGTAGACTATTGGGGAGAGTCTTATTACAGTGACCTCATCGACTTGCATCTGGGTGGTATGTATGGCAGCATCTGTGCTGACACTAACCCCGCTGACACCCTTTCTCCACCTGCGCTTCCCAGCCCCTGCTCACAGAAACCAAGAGAAATCAACCCAGTAACCAAATGGCAAAAGCACAGACCCTTTTCCAGCTCAAAACAGCAGCGTGCTGATCTCCCCCCTGCCCACATGTGCTCCAGAGGAAGATCTGAGCTTGCTTTTGCTGCCTGGGGTCGTTTTCATTTTTTGTGATAAAACTTTGCCTACCCCACTCCACCAGCCTTGCATCTGCATCCTGGTCCCCTGAATACACACAGTCCAACACAGCTTTTGCCCTGAATCTCATCCCTTACTGCTTGTAGGAGTCATATCTGCTAGGGAGCTCACTGCCTGCCACCCTTACGCAAAGAAGAAAACATGCCAAGACCTCAGCCCGACCATTTCCACTGGGGTGTGCTCTCATTTCTCCCCGAAGAGCCGAGTGCGAGGGAAAGGCTTCTTTGTTGTGATTTCTGCCCAGATTCACCAGATTCAAAGCCAGGTTGACAGGTGCCCATAACAACATCGCTCCCTCCTTGCTGTGTCCTGGGGCTCACTTTGTACTTCCTTTCAGTGAGGACAGAAAAAGCTCAAGGCCATGGTTCTCACAGTGTGGTCCCTGGACCAGCAGCAGCATCACCTAGGAGCCTGTTAGAAAGGGACAGTCCTGGCCGGGCGCAGTGGCTCAAGCCTGTAATCCCAGCACTTTGGGAGGCCGAGACGGGCGGATCATGAGGTCAGGAGATCGAGACCATCCTGGCGAACACGGTGAGACCCCGTCTCTACTAAAAAAATACAAAAAAACTAGCCGGGCGAGGTGGCAGGCGCCTGTAGTCCCAGCTACTCGGGAGGCTGAGGCAAGAGAATGGCATAAACCCGGGAGGTGGAGCTTGCAGTGAGCCGAGATCGCGCCACTGCACTCCAGCCTGGGTAACAGAGCGAGACTCTGTCTCAAAAAAAAAAAAAAAAAAAAGGGACAGTCCTGCCCCAGACCTGCAGAATCAGAAACTCTGGGGTGAGGCCTGGTTATGTGCTTAACAGACCTTCCAGTGGGTTCTGATGCCCTCTAGAGCAGGAGAACCACTAGCTTAGAGGTTGCAGTATGTTTGGCATCTTGCCATTTGTACTAGTTCAGAGGAATGACTGATCCCTGTGTCTCATTTCTAAGCTTTGGGCAGCTTTTCTCCTGGGCAGCTGCCATTGTGTCAAGGGGAATGCTGGGGACTCTGGCTCCTCCTCCCTGTTCCTGTGTCCGTGATGTGGCAGTCTACCCACTTCATCTCCCCGTGGAGGCTCCATGCCTAGAGGTGGTCTTCAAACAGAAGAATGGCAAAGATAATTGTCTCATGTTTTACCCTGACCCCATTCTTTTAAGAGGGTCACTTCTTGGCCCATTCATTTAAAAACCAATGTCATAATTCTGTGATTCCATCTATCAGACAGTGCCACATCCAAGGCGGGGCTCTCGCCTCCCTGGGAAGATAGACTGTTGCTGTCTATGCTTCCTATGTTCTCCGATCCCGCGCTCCCACGCACCCACCCCCTTGGAGACTCCGTCGGTGTCCCAGGGCTTCTGGTGTGTTCCTGGACCTCCACACTCAACGGCCACTGGTGCTGCAGAAGGGCCGGTGCTTCCATTCCAATTAACAGACCCTTATCCCGTCTCATGCCTCTTGCCTCCTCCTAATAGCACCTCGAGTGTTCATGTCCATGCTAAGCAAATTTCCATGTGTGAAAAAATTCACACCTGTTATCCCAGCAATCTGAGAAGCCAAGGCAGGTGTATCATTGGAGCCCAGGAGTTTGAAACTAGCCTGGGCAAGATGGTGAAACCCCTGTCTCTATAAAGAAATTTTCAAAATTAGCTGGGCATGGTGGCGCGTGCCTGTAGTTCCAGCTACTAGGGAGGCCACGGTGGGAGGATCACATGAGCCCAAGAGTTTGAGGCTGCAGTGACCTGTGATTGCACCGCTGCACTCCAGTCTGGGCAACAGAGCAAAACGCTGTCTCTTAAAAAAAAAAAAAAAAAGAAAAGAAAAGAAAAAGAGATTTGTTTACATTCAGAATCTCCTGGAAGGGGCTGTCAGAACGCATTTCTTTAGGATTGTATCCACCCTTCCCTTGCAGTTCAAGATGCCATTAATGCACCCATCAACACACCCATCGCATCTCCTGCTTTGTTTTTTTATTTTTTGTTGGTGTTTGTTTTTTGAGACAGAGTCTTGCTCTGTCACCCAGGCTGGAGTACAATGGTGCGATCTGGCCTCACTGCAACCTCCGCCTCCCGGGTTCAAGTGATTCTCCTGCCTCAGCCTCCCAAGTAGCTGGGATTACAGGCGCCTACCACCCCACCCGGCCAATTTTTGTATTTTTAGAGGAGGTGGGGTTTCACCATGTTGGCCAGGCTGGTCTCGAACTCCTGACTTCAGGTGATCCACCTGCCTCAGCTTCCCGAAGTGCTGGGATTACAGGCGTGAGCCACCGCGCCTGGCCCGCATCTCCTGCTTTCTTTACCCACCTTGTTTGAGTGAGAAGAGGTAGTGAGCTGCTTTCTCCTCTGGGTCCCCAGACTCCAGCTACTAGCTTTTTGGATTTAGAATTCCAACAAGTTCCAGGAGGAAATGAAGTAAATAGAAAAAGGAAACTCAGGGTGCCTTGTGAAGTACAGCACCCCACCACTGACACTCAAAACCCTTTGGAGGTGAGCTCGTCAGCCCATCACTTCCCCTCTCCCAGACCGTTATGCTGCGTGAATTCAAGCCTTCTTGGGTTCTGCTCACCACATGGGGGCTGCTGCTATAAGAGGACATTCCCCTCTGCAGGGAGTCTCTTGTGGACTTCAGGCCCTGTTCTCGCCACGCCCGTGAGGATGACGTCAATGCCAGAATTAGGTTTCTTTTCTGTTTCTGCTGTTTCATTCTTGGAGCACTTGGTAATATTCGTTAATTGGAAGGAAAATCACCCTTTTGAGATCTGGAGCCTCATATGTGAAACCTGGTTGCCCCTCTGTGCCTGCATCCCCAAAAGGCCACCCCGAAGCCCCATTTCTGTGCCATAGCACCCGTCTCATTTCTCCCGTGGGCAGAGCAAAGCTCCAAGCAGCCCTCGGAGCGCTAGGAATGCCACCTCCTGCCCCTGCCCTGTGCTCTGTGTGTCCTACTCCAGGCTCTTTCAGTGGCTCTCAGTGAACTACCTAAAGGCTCTGAAAGTCTCTTTTTTCAGCCACAGGACATAAAGAATGAAAATTTCCCTTCTTCGTATAGCTGGACCTTGTGATTTCCAAAGAAATCATTAAAAAGACTCAAAACAACCTTTGGGCCAGAGAGGAAGGGTCCCCAGGTGGCCACTCCCCTTCTGCCTTCTTCCCTGGGACCCTGAACAGGCCCAGCCCAGCCTGCTGTATTGCACTAGAACAGACAGATGACTGGAAATGTAGAAGAAAACCACATTTCTTCTAAAACCGATTGAAAACACACACACATAATTTCTAGTTTTCGGGGACCTCATCTCTTGATTTATATATCTCAAAGGAAAATTTAAAGAACACGAAAGGTTTAGAAATGTAACATGAAGGACTGGAGGGTGGCCTCTTGCTATTGTGAGATGGGGGTGCAGGGGTGCCTGCCCCTTGCCCTTCTGAGCAACCATCTTCCTGTTCTGTCTGCTTCTCTGAGTTTCATGTTGATAGATTCTTGGTTTGCCTGACTAGTCCACTGTCAGCCTGGCTCTGCTTTGCTTAGGAACTTTGGAACCTGCGCGGTTTCTCAATGTACGTGTATGTGTGTGTGTGTATGTGTGTATGTGTCTGTGATTGTAATTCTCACATGCATTTGTTTGGTTTTTTGCCTTTACTCTTCCTCCCAACCTGGAGCTTTATCTCTGCACTAAGTCTGTGTAGCGCCAGGTGTCTCCCAGCCCCGCTATGTGTATGCTAGACTGGGACTGCTGAACCACCCTCACCCTGTCATGACAGCTGCTCGCATGTCTGTAGTATTGCACACCAGCCAGCTGGGACCCCTGTCAGGGCCATGCTGTTTGTCGTCACTCAAGGTTTTAGACTGGACCTCAGCCTTGCAGTGCCAAGGCTGCCCCCAGCCAGGAGCATGGCACTGGTGGTGCCCACCAAATAGGCTTCCTGAGTTGGGGACTCAGAATAGCCGAGTGCCTTCTTAGTCAGCAAAACATTTGGTCAGTCTTCCCTCACACTTCCCAGGCTGCATAACCTGAGCGAGGCAGAGTGGAAAATCTGTGGTGGCGCCATTCCATAAACCTGAGCCGCCAAGGAATTCCAGCCCTGAGCACTTCGCTTTCTGAAAGTTTTTGAGACAGGGTCTGGCTCTGTCACCCAGGCTGGAACCCACCCAGTGGGTTTGCCATCTCAGCTCACTGCAACCCCCACCTCCTGGGTTCAAGCAATTCTGCATCAGCCTCCTGAGTAGCTGGGACTACAGGCATGCGCCACCACACCCGGCTAATCTTGTGTTTTTAGTAGAGACGGGGTTTCACCATGTTGGCCAGCCTGGTCTTGAACTTCAGACCTCAAGTGATCCACCGGTCTCGGCATCCCAAATGCTGGGATTACAGGTGTGAGCCACTGCACCTGGCTGCCTTCTGAAAGTTTAATCCAGTCAGTTGGGCATAGCTGTGACAGGTAATGCCCCCGGTGTTTCCTAGGAAAAGGTGACAAAAGCTCTTTGGTGTCTGTGACAGGAGTTAGATAAAAAGGCATTGCTCCAACACTATATTTATCATAATATTTGTTATTATTTATAGTGGTACTATCTTTAGCAGTCAGTACAGTGGCATTACCGCCAAAATAAGTGTGAGAAATGAGAGTCCACCCTGGTAAGCTAAGGGCTGCACACGGCTGCCCAGAGAGGAAGGAAAGTGGGGCCTCAAAATATGCCTGAGAAATAAGTGAGCCTCTTTCCTGGCCCTGACGCCTTGGAGTGTGATCCTCAGAGACCCAACGGAACTGAAAACCAAAAATGATCTCTGTCTATGCAGGATGTTCCAAAAGTGTGGCTGAACGGGGAAGACGCTAACCTTGGGGCTCCACAGAGTTTGTGTGCATGAAACACACAACAGCATATCAGCAGGGAGGGTGTGGGGCCAGCCTCCAGCTCTTGAAAGGCTGGTGTTCTAAAGCGCTTGCAAGCTGATTATTTGGAATTCTGTATTTTCACATGGAAATACAGTGGTAAATGGTGGCTCAGTTCATAAAAAGCCCGTTTTCCTCATTACACCTCTGTGTATGGTACTAGTCTGGTGACACGCCACAACCTAACCCGTGTTCCCTGGGGAAATGCAACATTCCAGGCTGGGACCTCTGGTCTCTAGAAGTCTCCCTAGTGGGCCTCATTTGGTCTACTGAACATTGCTTTAGGGACCTCCCCAGCTCTGTGGTGATGGTGCCTTTGTCCAACCAGGGGGGCTGGGAACCTGTCTAGTGGGCAGAGACGGACACTGAGATGAGGCCGGTCCCTAGGGCCAGTTGTTCAGCAACCTTGGAGAACAGCCCACCAACTGGCCTGCCTGCTGTGGCTGTACACACCTCTGCTTCCCAGCAGAAGTTCTTTCCTGCTTTGGCTGCCACGTGGTTAGCATTGGTGGCTGGTGCATTTGGGGTGCTCAGTAAACATTTCTGGTATAAATTATTAGTCTCCCACATTGTCCTTACCACAAGCCATGATTCACGTATGACATTTCTGTTTTTGATATCAGCATCAATGTAGAAGCCAGTGGGTTAAATATAACCAGGCAGAATTGAATGATGGAGTTCCTTAGAAATGCAGAGCGTCAAGCCAGCACCCACCACCACACAGGTTGTCACTGGTGATTGTTGGGCTGTGAACAGGGTTGGGCCTTTGTCTTGGCCCCTCTGGGTATTACTTATTTATTTACTTTTCAGAGATAGGGTCTCACTCACCCAGGCTGGGGTACAGTGGTGCAATCACGGCTCCCTGCAGCCTTGACCTCCTGGGCTCAATCAGACCTCCCACTGTAGCCTCCTGTGTAGCTGGGACTATAGATACTCACGCTACCACACCCAGCTAATTTCTGTAGAGACAGGGTCTCACTGCATTGCCCAGGCTGCTCTCAAACTGGACTCCAGCAGTCCTCTCACCCTGGCCTCCTGAAGTGCTGGGATCACAGGTGTGAGCCCCCGCACCTCCGAGCTTTCTGACCATATCCTCACCAATCCTTGTGAGCAAGGCACTCAAGCCTCTTGCCCCCCAGTCTCAGGGCTATAGCTCTTGGATTTTGAGTACCAGAAGGACTAAAGTAGGCCCTGCCTGCCTTTCAGATGATCATGGAGGCTCAGTGTGCGGGCTCATCTGCTGGCTTGTTTTTCCAGCTGCCCAGGTGTCTTGATGCAGTGTGCAAAGGTGAAGAGTCTTGGTCGGAGAGAACGTGGGACTATAGAAGGACAAGTACAGAGAAGGGGACCTGCCCTACAGCTGGCCACTCTTTTCCCCACCCTGTCGGCCGTTCTACCCCACACTGGGTCCTGGGTCCATGAGAGGCAGGGCTTGGAGTGAGGTGCTCGGGTGCACTCAGGGGCAGGTGGTAGTGTAGGGGGCACCCCGACTGAAGAATGCCAGGCCTGGATTCAGGTCCTGCCTTCACTGTCTCCCCGGCACAGACAAAACAGCCTCTACTTACCCTCTGAGGGCCTCTTCAGAAGACGAGGCAGGAAGGGACATCGGGCCTCCCTTCCAAGTGTGACATTCTGATCAGGGTCTGTGGGACTGCTCTTCCTTGAGCTGCCTGAGACGCCAGCATTTGTTAGATTTGCCTGGAGTCCGTGTTGGCCTTAAAGAGGGCAAGCTCTGAGTTCAGAGTGGGCAAGAAGATTTGGCTTCTTTTCCAGGCTCTGCCACACTTAACTCCTTTGAGCCTCAGAACCCTCATTTGAATTTGCCCCTCCCGGCAGCCACACCTGGCCGGTGTGAGGATCACGTGGGCGGTGCATATGAGGGCCCCTTGAAACCAGAGAGTGCTGTCCATGCTCATCTCATGCACTGCTCTGGACAGGCCTCACTCCCTGGTGGTGTACTGTTGCTTTTGAAATTTGGTGACAGGCACTGCCTGCCCGCCACGGGTCAAGCGAGTGGCACTAAAGAGCCAACCCCAGGTCACACGTCCAAAGGAAGTGCTGCTTCAGAGGGAAAGATGGAGCAGATGTGCCCACGAGTGTTGGGTACTCAGCAGAGTGCTCCAGAGAGGAGGGGTCCTCTGACCAGGACCCGCTCACTGCTCGGGAGCTCAGGAGGGGTGGCCGGCATCCAGGGCACGCAAGAGTGCTTTGAGAAGTGGTAAATTATAGCACCTGTTAGCAACAGATGGAAACCCGTTACCCTGACGTTAAGAAAAACCAAAAAACTTCCATTTGCCATAAGCTTGACAGCATCTTTGTTCTTAGAATCAGTGAACCAAATCTTCTGTTTCTTACATCCCCCTAAAAGGCAAAGCATTTACTATAAACCCCCCACCCCGGCCCCATGCATGCTCAGGTTGGGTTCCAGTCCGGTGGAACTCCCCTTGTTTGATTAGTTTTTCCCTTCCACTTCTTCTTTTGAAAATTGTATTGATAGGGTGTTTTTTCTGGTTATAAAAGTAGCCTCGTTCGTTGTGGAAGTGGTGGAGCGTACAGGGAAGTCCGAAGGTAATCAGTGCAGCGTGGACTCACCGCCACTGACATGCGCTTCCGCCTCTTGCTAGGAGAAAGCCTTTTTGGTTTCTTTAAATGCTTGCTTTACCTGATGCTCCCTTTCCCTAATTTCATTTCATAATTTCTGTTCTGTCCTCTGTATTGGGAAGGGCGTATGAGGATGTGGCCTACATAAAAACAGCTGAAAGCTGTATTTTGTGCTGTCCAGAAAGCAGAAACACGTGTTGTAATGTATACCCTTGCAGGCGCCTGCCTCTTCCTTTTGGATGTGTTGTGGACGTGTGTCACATGGGCGCTGTTCCACTCCACAGCGTGGCCTATTCACCTGTGACACCAGTCGCAGGAGGTGGCAGGGAGTGTGCACGGACGTATTTGATGGGATTCATCCAGGTGTTCCAAGCCTCAACACAGACTACACTTTGAAGCCGAGGTTGACTGTAGGTCGGCTGTAAGGCAGAGAATAATGTTGCGGAAAGAAACCCTCCCTCGTACCCGTGCATTCGGCTGGCTGTGCCGTGTGTATTGAGCACACTGTGTACAGTCAGCGTTTCACACACATGCACGCTGTCCCTGGCTTTGCTTTCGAAGTTGTACCCAACAGCAGATTCAGTGTGCCCAAAGCACTATGCACCACACTGGAAGGGTTCAAAGGCAGAAAACCCCTGTATTCATGCAGCGGCACCGCAGAGGGGCCTCTCAGCCAGCCGTTTGTCCTGTTGGCCTTCTGTTGAGTCAAGGCTATTTCTTCAACCCTGTTCTCTGTAAACCACACACTGCCCTGCTCGTGGGCTGAGGCCCCGTGTCTTCCTGGGCTCTGTTGTCCCTGTGTGTGCTCTGTGGTTCTGTGATGGTCCCTTGCCAAACTCCTCTCCCTCGTCCTTGAGTAGGCATCAGACCCCAGATCTAGAGATGTCTGTGCACACTGGCTCTCGGTGCCCCGCCAGCACTCCTCCCAGCATTGTTCCTGTAAGTTTCGCCATGTCCTGTCAGCCTACTCCTTTGGTCTCACAGTCCAGAGTGTGGCAGCCCCCAGCTGCAGCATGAGGTCCCCGCACAGCCATAGAAGGACCAGAAGGAAGAAGGGGGTGGCCGGCTCTCCCCATGCCTGGGGGAGAGAGGGGACAGTGACACGGACGGGTGGAAGTCACCTCTGTGTGTGTACGTTTCCCCAAAATTGTTCTGGCTCAGAATTTGAAGCAGCGCAGGTGTGAGCGTCCTGGAGGTCCATCACAGGATGGGGTGCTGCCCTCACAGACAAAGAGGCCCCCCTTGCCCTGCACTTGTCAAGGCCAGCTTTGCCTCAAGCACATACCTGTGGTGACATCTTAGAGGATTCCATGTGGGTCTGGGAGGTGACCCCAGGTTGTCACCTACAAGCCTGGAAGCCATGTTGGCCACTTACTGAATGCAGTCTTTCTCAGAGCCAGGCAGACCTATCCAGGGGCTTTGAGGAGGGGGCCCAAGGCCCCAGAGGCCACTGTATGACAACCCAGATGCCACTGCCCTCCTGATAAGGAGTAGAGGCGGGAGGGCCCTGTGGCCCGACTGCTGCCATCATGTAGGGGACACGTCATCCCACTTGGAGGAACTCACACCGCTGCTCTGAGCCCACACCCCCTCTGTGATGCTGCCCGGAGCTGGGTCTGCTCTCATTCAGTTCCATGCTGAAAAAAGGACTTAATTCATTTGTAGACTTTGTTTCCCTTGTTTCTGCTTCTCCATTTCTTGTATTTTTTTCTTTTCCTCCTGTTGTTCCTTTCTCACTTTTTATGCTTTTTGTCCTCTGCTTGTTTTTATTCCACCTTCTCCCTGTCCCTCTCCACTTCCAAATTCCTGCTCCTCTTCTCCTCTTCCTTCTTGTCTTTCTCCGTCTCCTCCTCCTCTTCCTTGTTTGGTCCTTTTGAAGTTGAGCCCAGTGGCGGGACTCCACGACGTAGACCTCTCTCCTTCTGCCCTTGCTGTGTCCAGGAAGGTAACGTAACCTCGCCAACCCCATCCCTGCTACCTCGGAGGGGGTGTAGCCACACTAGTCAAACACAGAGCCAGAACCCACCTACCTCTCTCTCTCTCTCTCTCTCTCTGTCTCTCTCTGACCCTCAATGGTCCTGTTACAAAATGTCATGAGTCTGTGGCAGTTTCTAAAGGTACAGTATCCCTTTGACTGTCTATGGGGAGGACCAGGGTGCAGAGTGAAGCCAGAGAGCCTCCAGGTCTGGGCCCTTCAGGGCTGCAGCATTGGCTGGCCTTTCATGGCTGGGGCCTGTAGGTCTCAGATCCAGATAGAGGGGCAGGGATACAGGTGAGGATCCTCCCGCCTGTGTGCAGCGATTTGGATGGGAGCGTCAAGGAATACTGTCCTTACAAAGACTGGTCTACACAAGCGCCCTCGGGCCCCTTTCCAAACAACCACTGAAAGCAAACCTCTCTACCTCGTGTCTTGCTGAGTGTGTGTTTTTTAAGTTTGTCTGATTTGAAGTCTGTTGTGGTGATAAGATTGTCGTTGAAAGGCATGTGGGGGGTGTGGCCATGACTAACCCTGCTAACTCTTACCTGCCATCCACAGCGCTCACCCGACTCTCGCCCACACACCACAGCCCCTGCCTGGCGGCCGTGGGCGAGCTCACCGTAGCTAGTGAGCGCTGTCCGCACGTCTCCGGTGGCATTTTCTGTGTCTTCGCGGGGAGGTGGGCAGCGGGAGAGTCTCCCTGGTGCCGCCGCGGCTGGGCGCACTGGACAGCTTGCATGCCGGGGCCCCTCCTCCACGGCTGTGTGGGCACATTGTGCAGAGACGCTCCGAAAGCAATGCATGGAACTGAGTGGGGACTGGCTTAAAAGCCAAGACCCAAGCCTATTGGATTGGGTGAGGAGAGCGCTGGTCCCCTGACCCTCAGGCAGGCACTCCACAGTCACGGGCTGGACAGGCCGGGGGTGTTTCGTCCTTCAGAGGAGGCTCAGGGGCAGGAACCCCCTTGGGAGCAGAACCGCATGGGCACTAGGGCACGGTACAGACACTCACCCCTGCTTGTTGAACATGATGCGTTTCTGCCTCCTTGGTGTGGCCACTGGGTAGAGACTAACTGTCTAGCAGACACCACTGCAGATAAGAGATGTGTCTGTGTACCATGTGCCAGAAAGGCAGGTGGAGAAAGGCAGCTAGCAGTGAGGGAGGGCTCGGGCTGTGGCTGGCCCTTCAGAGGCCGTGTTCCTCACACTCCTGGGCTTGTCTTAACTGGCCTAGAACACACCCTGCCAAGCGACGCGGAGAGTGCAGGGGCCTCTGAAAGATGTCCCCGTCTAGTGCCCCTTAACCTGAGGCCCACGGACGGGCCACAGGAAGCCCAGGAGCAGCTGGAACTCTGCATCCAATGGTTTGCTCTGCACACATAGGCATTTTTCTAGGAAGAGAGTCCCTAGCTTTTATGAGATTCTCAAAGTGGTTTGTAATCCAAAACTATTGAAGAACCACTGACACAGCATGTGTTTTAGGCGGGACCACACTTTTGCCATGAACTTCCGTGCTCCGAGGAGAAGGACCTCGTTCCCTCCTTGGGTGGCTTGGTCCTTTGGAGACTTCTTCCTTCTGTCCTCCTGCCACAGTGAAGCCAGCGGTCAGGCCGCCCCTGGGGGCAGTTTGGTATGGGCACCTGTTGGTTCAGGCAGCCTGAGCTAGCAGGCAGCCACCAGCCACAGGCATTCTATTGGACGGGACCAGGGCAGGGCGTGGCCACCTCCTTCCATCCCCAGGGGCTGCTAGCGTTTCTCTGCTCTTGGTGAGAAACCCGGTGGCCATCCTGAGATCCCTGCGTCCAGCATGCGGGATCCCGCGGGAGGCATCCGGAAGCTTGATAGGCCACAAGTTAAGGAGTGGTGTCTTCTCTGCCTGGTCAGGAGGTAAACAAATGACAAGGCATCTATTCTGGTAGCCCCTGGAGAGGGGAGTGGCCCAAGAAAGAGCTGAGTTAATGAGCATGACCTGAGGGCAGGGTGCAGTTTACAAATTCACTTTGCATTGTTTCCGAGAGTGGTTTCCTCCCAGGAGACCCAGCATCTAGAAAGTGCTAAATAAACATTGAATGGGAAGAAAGAGAGAAAGCGACATAAGTCATCCTAGGAGAGCACAGGGAGCAGGAGGGGCAGAAACCAGGCCCGGGGAGAGCAAGGTCCCCACTGGCGAGGTCGCTGACGGGTGAGCAGGGACGGCAGGACACGGGGAAGCGCAGGCCCCGGGGAGGGGGCGCCAGGGCCCCATGGCTGCAGGCAAACCTTGGGCCTGGCTTGGGAGTGGAAGTTCCGGCAGCATCTTGCTCGGCCCTCTTTGCACATTTGCCCCGTGTGATTCCTGCGGGCCAGGGTGGGCACGGCACTCCCTGCACCCCACACGAATGTTCTCTCGGCAGGCATGGGCAAGAAGGACGACCCCAAGCTGATGCAGGAGTGGTTCAAGCTAGTGCAGGAGAAGAACGCCATGGTGCGCTACGAGTCGGAGCTGATGATCTTGTGAGTGGCCTTGGGTAGGGGGTGTTGGTGCCATGCTTGTCACAGCAGGCATAGAGGTCCTTCCGGATTTGGGGGTGAGGGGTGGTCCCCAGTCACAGTGGCTGATCTCCCTCCTGCCCTCCCTCCTCAGTGCCCGGGAGCTGGAGCTGGAAGACCGGCAGAGCCGACTGCAGCAGGAGCTCCGGGAACGCATGGCAGTGGAAGGTGAGTGGGGTGAGGCACCCATGGAGCCCGGGGTGGGTGCCACCTCCAGGCCCCTCACCTCATGCCTTCTTCTCCTTCAAGATCACCTTAAGACTGAGGAGGAGCTGTCTGAAGAGAAGCAGATTCTCAATGAGATGCTGGAGGTGGTGGAGCAGAGAGACTCACTGGTGGCGCTGCTGGAGGAGCAGCGGCTCCGGGAGAGAGAGGAGGACAAGGACCTGGAGGCTGCCATGCTGTCCAAGGGCTTCAGCCTTAACTGGTCCTGAGCTCACACCCAGCGCTCCATTTTCTGTTGGCATCCGCCTGGCCGGGTAGTGGCCTCCAAACCACCCGAAGCCACGATCTGAGGAGGCCTGGCACCTCCTTGGAGTTTATGCTCAGATGCCCGTGTGCTGCTTGGAAAGTGGTCGAGTCCCGCATGCAGTGGGGAGCCCCAGGGACAGTGGTTATCTGAGACGGTGCCACCTCCTGGGAGGAGGCCCACCTGGACCTCCCGCTCAGAGGAGGAGCACGGTGTGTATGGCATGACGCAGGGGCCCACCCCGCACGCTCCCTGAGGATGTGCTGGCTATGCCTCTTTCTTCCACTGGCACATTTGGTAAGAGAGGGAAACAGCTCCCGTCAGAACCACAGTGCGCCACCACAGCCTGCAAGGGCCACTGTCTTCTTCATGCTCCCTGGAGCACCACCAAAGAAACGTAAACAGTACCCCACGAAAGCAGGGTGCGATTGAGACCCAGGATGGGGAGGTGTCCAGTCATGCCCACGCCAGCATCACAGGAGACATGGAAGTGTGGGCAGGCTCCGGAATTGATTATGCAAATTAGGAGGACGCAGGAGGGGTGTGCTCTCCAGCCGAACACCACACACTGGACCCTAAGTGGCCAAATGCCTGGGCCTCTCGCTGGCTGCGGCCTGAGGCCTGTGGGTTGCTGCATTTTGCTTGTAGTTCACAACCATTTTGACACTGGAAAATGCTGACTTTGGGGGACAGGATGAGGCCCTACATTCTACGCCCCCAGTTGGCAGACAGGCATTGTCCCTGTTCCACATTTATGCTGGGGCGGGAGATGGCCTCTTCCTCGGTGTCTTTCCTGTGTTTGCACATTGAAATGGAGCTGACAACCTGGCAAGACGCTCAGCCGCTTCAAACCCTTTTTGTCAATTAACTTATTTTTTTAATACTTGAAAAGAAGTAACTTGGTTTGTATTTCTTTACTAGAGACACTGATCACTTGATGCCCGCGTGCGGGAGCCACAGCGGCATCTGCTGCGTCCCACACGGCCTGGTCCAGGGCTGCCCGGCGCTCGCCACGTGCATCTATTTATTAGCCTTTCTCTTCGTATCACTGGCCTGGCTGGCATCAGGGAGCTGCCCAGGACCCCCGTTGGGTCCTGCTCACAGCTTTCTGTCCCCTCCTGCACCTGGTGCCTGCCTCACCCTGGCGCTAGACCGTCTGGACCGCTCACGTGATGAGGGGGCATTTCCGTTCTGTTTTGGACCAAGCTAACAGCAGAGCCACCACTCTCACCCTCCCAATGAGAATTCTGGCTCTGCAGAACTCACCCTTTTCTCAGTTTGGGTGCCAGGGCATCACCTTCCTCCACACGTATGTTAAAGACGGTTTCGGGATGGGCCCTCGTCCACACTGGCCAAGAGGGTACAGGGTGGGACCCTGGAATCGTGGCTGGTGAAGTCCCTCCTCCCAGCCTAAGATTCACCCAGACGGAAACGCAAGAGCTGCAGTGGATGCTGGGATGCAGGCTGGCCTCTCTCGAGCAGATAAGAGACTCCCGCCCTCCCTCCCAAGGGTGATGGGCACCTGCCTTGTGCCGGATCTTCATGGGGCCATGAAGGGTGGCGAGCCCCGAATCACTAGCTCCTATAGCCAAACCGTTCCTTTCTCACGGTTCTGCACCAGCCTGGCTGTGTACAGCTCATCAAGCCACTGAGCTAATTGGGGGTGGGGTGCTTGTCCATCAAAGCAGTTAGCACATAGTCCAGCCAGGAGCCCCCCGGGCTAGACCCACCTGCCCCTAGGGGTGCTCCAGCCACCTGCCGCCTCCCTGGGCTGGGGCCAGCTGGGAGCAGAGGCCTGGCCCCTCCAAGGCATCCCGTAGCGGAGCAGGCCGAGGGGCCGTGCTGACCTTGGGCTTTCCATGGGAACCACACTGTGCCTCAACTTGAACATTCATCCCAACTGCAAAGGAGCAAAGAACCTGTGTCATCCCTGTTCAGAAGCTGCCATCTCTCTCCCGTGCACATCCAGGAAGTACGCTGCTGGTGGCTGCCATGGCTCTGATTCTCCTCTACCCGCTCTCATGTGAGGCAAAGGTCTCCTTTTCTCTTCTCTTAAAAAAGGGGAGAGGAGGGTTCCTAGATTCCATCTTCAAACCCCAGTCTTCCCATAAAATTGGACGTGGGAAAAGACCTTCACTGCGGTGTGGCCTTTCCCAGACCTCTCCTATCGAAGGCCACAAAACCAGTCCAGGCCCGGCAGAGCTGCCTTTGGCCCTTGTAGCTCCTGCTGGCCCCACAACGGGGAAGCAGTTTGCAAAGTGGCTCGGAAGGAGTGTGGCCTAGGAATCTGCTACAAGTGGCCGGGTGTAGCAGGAGAGCCCAGCGTCACCTCCTGGTCCTGGACAGCCTTAACACTGTGGCATCCTCCGCAGCACACACAGCGGCCTGCAGTCTGGAAAGCGGACCCAAGCCTTTGCAGAGGGGCGCCATGGAGCTGCAGGCCCGCACAGCAGCCCCAGCCTCCCACTCCTGACTGTGAGGACATCGGTTCTAGGAGAGCACTTTTTTTAAAGCTCCCATTTTGTAACCACTTTGCAGTTGACTTGAGTACTCTGGTAACTTGCTGTGTGAAGCGATCTCCAGCTGTGAGAACGTGCAGCTCCAGGCAGGTTTTCTTTCCAAGAGTTAAGTCTTCCCTTGAAGGCCGGGAAGCAGGATGGATACACATGTATCATGCACATAAAGTACCAGGCGCAGGAGCAGCCCAAACTCGAGGCTGACTAAACTGGAGGCTGAACACTGTGGAGGTCTGCATGCAGCCTCCCTGGAGCCGCCCCTGGGCTTGAGGGTGCCGCACCCGTGGGCTTCCAGGCCTGCCCAAGTGGTGCCTTCAGGCCTTTGCCCCTGGCGGCCATCCTTAGGCCGATTTTGACCAGCAATGATAGACTCTTCTTAACCCTTTCAAGAAAATTTTTTCAGTGGGACAGGAAGGAGAGTTAAACATTTTTTTAAAGGTGGTAACATCTGACCCATGAAGGGTATGGGTCTGTTTTACGCTAAATAAAAGTTTTTCAAAGAAATAGTGTGTTTTTTACGTCATTGTACTGTATTTTTCACGTGGATGGTGTAGGTGCAAAGTACTATGCATCTAGCTTGTGCCTGGGTGTGTGCAAGACTGTTTAAAGAATGCATCTTTTTTTTTTAAGTTTGTGCTTTTTTTAGTCCTCCATAATATCCTGGCTCAGCCACCAACTGCTGTCACTTGAGTAAAAATGTCTTAGGCAGCCAAGTTGGAGAAGCAGCCACTCTTCAGACGAAGCCCAAGTAACCTGTGGAGGAGAAGTGGGCTCTTCGAATTGGAGATGCTCCAAGTCAGGGCGATGCTGTGGTCCTGGCAGCCCTCCTTCCAGCCCTGCCTGGCTCTGTCCTGCAGCACAGCTGACCCGGGAGCCCATGGCATGCATGGGGTCTACAGCACCCATGCCAAAACCTTTCAGATGTTTCAACAATCTCGAGGTCACTCAGTAGGGTCACTCCTCTTTAGCCTGAAAATTGTCCCCAGGAGATGGCAGGGAACAGTCCTGGCCAGCTCCTCTTTCTTTGTTCTGAGAAGCCTCTGAGGCACCTCCAGCTCTCTCTCTAACCCCTCCCTTGGTGTGTTGCATTGTTGGGAGCATGGCTGGCCCCGTGACAATCCAGAGGCACCGTGCAGGGAGGGAAAGACCGCAGTGGCTGTGTGCACACGAGCCGCGGCGCCCACAGGCCGGCTGGAAGTCACTCGTGGAAGCTGGCTCCCAGTCCTTCCAGCTGCATTCCCACCTATTCCAGAACAAAAGCCTGGCCGGGACAAATGTGGGCATGTCAGGTAGGACAGAGGACAGAAATGAAAGAGCAGCTCAAAGTGCATATCCTGTGGCCCTAGAGGACATCCTGTGCGAAGAGAGCTGGGTCACTTGCCTGCTGGGAAAGGAAACAGGGCTTGGTAGTCACCTGACCCCCAGGCTCTTGTTCCTCGGAAGGGCTTGCTTGTCAGAGCTGCACCAGGCAGGCTTCAGCTGCAGTTCACGGCCACCTCAGGTAGCAGGAAATGATGAGTGTTACTTTAGGGAGGACATCAGAAAGGAAGGCAGGCTGGGCCAGGCCAGTGCCACTGTCAGAAGCACACGAAAAGGTCACGCCGTGGCGCACGCCTGTAATACCAGCACTTGGAGAGGCCGAGGCAGGCAGATCACCTGAGGTCAGGAGTTCAAGACCAGCCTGGCCAATATGACGAAACCCCGTCTTTACTAAAAATACAAAAATTATCTGGGGGTGGTGGCACACGCCTGTTATCCCTTGTTACTGGGGAGGCTGAGGCAAGAGAATTGCTTGAACCTGGGAGGTGGAGGTTGCAGTGAGCCAAGATTGTGCCACTGCACCCTGGGTGACAGTGAGACTCTGTCAAAAAAAAAAAAAAAAAAGTATAGCCTTTATCATTTTTAATTTTTTTTTTTTTTTTTTTTTTTTTTTTTTGAGACGGAGTCTCGCTCTGTCGCCGGGGCTGGAGTGCAGTGGCCGGATCTCAGCTCACTGCAAGCTCCGCCTCCCGCGTTTACGCCATTCTCCTGCCTCAGCCTCCCGAGTAGCATGGGACTACAGGCGCCCGCCACCTCGCCCGGCTAGGTTTTTGTATTTTTTAGTAGAGACGGGGTTTCACCGTGTTAGCCAGGATGGTCTCGATTTCCTGACCCTGTGATCCGCCCGTCTCGGCCTCCCAAAGTGCTGGGATTACAGGCTTGAGCCACCGCGCCCGGCCTAAATTTTAAAAATTATTTTAAAACAACACACAAGATGCTCTTCTTCCATGAACCGCCACATCTAACAGCTCCAATGTCCCTCCTGAACCCTGAATCCTCACACAGTCCCGTCTTAACAATCAGCCAACAATGATGAAGGGACAAGACGTGCCATTTTATTCCATTTTATTTTATTTTATTTTATTATTATTTTTTTTTTTTTTGAGACGGAGTCTCGCTCTGTCGCCCAGGCTGGAGTGCAGTGGCCGGATCTCAGCTCACTGCAAGCTCCGCCTCCCGGGTTTACGCCATTCTCCTGCCTCAGCCTCCCGAGTAGCTGGGACTACAGGCGCCCGCCAACTCGCCCGGCTAGTTTTTTGTATTTTTTAGTAGAGACGGGGTTTCGCCGTGTTAGCTAGGTTGGTCTCGATCTCCTGACCTCGCGATCCACCCGTCTCTGCCTCCCAAAGTGCTGGGATTACAGGCTTGAGCCACCGCGCCCAGCCTTTATTCCATTTTATAAGCTGGCCACACTGGCCCATGTACTAGACCTCTCCACTTCGTGTCCCCTGCTCGGATGACCCTCCCCAGTGATGCCCAGTGAGGAGGGTGAGATGCCATACTACCCAAACACTGGTTGGGGGGCGGAGCCATCTGCCACACAGCCCAGGAGCCTGTGAGACCAGGCCCATGGCCGCCCCAACAGCCTGTGGCTGCTAGGCTTCACCAGGAGCTTTTTCAGCAGCCCCCTTGTGTGCCCCCTGCCCCAAGCAAGGTCTTCCTGCAGCTGGGGCTTTGCTGGGGAAGGTGGGCTCCAGTTGCTGTGGGTAGGCCACGTGTGCTGCACACACAGCCCCTTTTCTGCCCGCGTGGCCTCCAAGCCACAGAGTGCACATCCAGTACTGGAGCAGGCTGGGTTCCAGCCGTGGGGGCCAGGGCAGGGTGGCCCAGGACTAGGTGGACGGGGCTGAGGGCCTCCCTGCACAGTCAACACCTGGACCGTGGTGAGGCTGCCAGCACTGAGTGGTCCTCAAGCCAGGGCCAGCATCCTCCGGATCCGGTGGGTGCATGTGGAGCCACCTCGCGCAGCTGTGACACGAGACCAACTGCAGCTGCTGGTGTCTGCCCACCTGCAAGAGGGCAGCAGGGAGAACAACTTAGGTGAGTACCAGCTCAGGGTCCTGGCGGGATATGTTCCTGTCTCTTCCCCCGGCGTCAGCCTGGTCACATCGCTTACCTGGCCGTTGCCTCGAGTTCCTCCCACCAACTTGGGACTAGTGACCAACTTAGGATGAGGAAGCACATAGGAAGGCTGGAGGTTCTGGAGTCAGGGCACATGTAGATGCATAGATGCCTCGTGATGGGAGAACCCTAGGAAGACTCAGGAGGCAGCCCCCTGCAGCTCCAAGCCAGCCTCCCTGTTTCACGAACTTGCTGGGCCCCTGTGGAGTCAGTGTTCCCAGAGCGTTCGGCCAGCCCCGTCGCCCCCAGCCACCCCTCCACCCAGGCAGCAGGTCAGAGCTGTTCTCCCAGCAGCAGCTCCAGGAACAGGCCATGGGGCCCTGGGTCTTCACAGGGCCATCATCAAGGATGAGGATTTGTCCAGATGGATGCTGGAGTGTCAGTGCTGAGGGACTGCTCAACCCACAGGCGCCAGGTCCAGCAGGCGAGAGGAGCCTCTCAGTGGCCAGCCCCCATGAGTGTCCAGGGCCTGCATTTGTTTTCTTTTCTCTTTTTTTTTTTTTTTTTTTTTTTTTTTTTTTTTGAGACAGTTTTGATCTTGTTGCCCAGGTTGGAGTATAATGGCGCGATCTCGGCTCACCACAGCCTCCACCTCCTGGGTTCAAGTGATTCTCCTGCCTCAGCCCCCTGAGTACCTGAGATTACAGGCATGTGCCACCATGCCTGGCTGTTTTTGTATTTTCAGTAGAGGTGCGGTTTATCCACGTTGGTCAGGCTGGCCTTGAACTCCCGACCTCAGGTGATCCGCCCACCTCGGCCTCCCGAAGTGCTAGGATTACGGGCATGAGCCACTGCACACAGCCCAAACCTGCCTCTCTAGTCCCTGGTTGTCTCCCCAGCAAAGTGGCTGCCAGGTCTTTCTTGGGAGAAAAGGAGAAAGAGGCACCTAGCAGCCAGCAGCTCCCTTTCCCTGGAAGGTCTTACTTCTTTTAAAAATGTTTTTAGGCCGGGCGCGGTGGCTCAAGCCTGTAATCCCAGCACTTTGGGAGGCCGAGGCGGGTGGATCACAAGGTCAGGAGATCGAGACCATCCTAGCTAACACGGTGAAGCCCCGTCTCTACTAAAAAAAAAAAGTACAAAAAAAAAAAAAAACTAGCCGGGCAAGGTGGCGGGCGCCTGTAGTCCCAGCTACTCGGGAGGCTGAGGCAGGAGAATGGCTTGAACCCGGGAGGCGGAGCTTGCAGTGAGCTGAGATCCGGCCACTGCACTCCAGCCTGGGCGACAGAGCGAGACTCCGTCTCAAAAAAAAAAAAAAAAAGAAAAATGTTTTTAGAGGCTGGGCATGGTGGCTCACACCTGTAATCCCAGCACTTTGGGAGGCCGAGGCAGGTGGATCACGAGGTCAGGTGATCGAGACCATCCTGGCTAACACAGTGAAACCCCATCTCTACTAAAAAAATACAAAAAAAATTAGCCGGGTGTGGTGGCGGGCGCTTGTAGTCCCAGCTACTCAGGAGGCTGAGGCAGGAGAATGGCGTGAACCCGGGAGGCAGAGCTTGCAGTGAGCAACAGAGAGACTCCACCTCAAAAAAAAATGTTTTTAGAGAATTAAATACCTTTCAAAAATGCATCTTGGACCAAACTTGTTCCCTCGGGGGGCTGGGATGTGCCCATGACCAGGGCTCTGGGACGCCTCCCGCCCAGAGGGCTCTGGGATGCCTTCCGCCTGGAGGCCCAGCACAGGGACCACTTGCCCCGTCAGGCCACCTCCGCTGGCAGCTCCTGCGGGTCCCGGCTCCTCCACGGCCAGTCATTCCTGACCGCCCTCTGCCCTCTGTGTCTGTAGCTACTGAGTTGCCGCTGCTGGCTGGTAAGAGAATTCTTCCTGTCCTTCCCTAATGGTGTGGCCATGTATTTTAACAAGAAAAGACAAGCGGGAAAATGGTCTTTTTCCCCAAGCTTCTTGCCCACGTCAAGGGCAGGCCTGCTCCACCAGCATCTGCCAATGCTTTTTCATCTCCATCGTGGCTAATGGGAGGGGTCGCTGCTGTTGGAGAGGGTGGGATGGGAGGAGTCTCAGAATCAAGATGCAGGGCAGGATCAGGGATGGAAAATCAGAAACCCACTTATTTCAAGCCAGGATTGTGATAAGAAGGACTTCGGTGAACAGCCCTAGGGCGAGGCCCACAAGCAGAAGCAATCGGATGGCACCAAAGAGAGCACCAGCCCCCAGAACCTTGCAGAGCCCTGAGTGAGGGGGGAAGGCCTGCTGGCGTTCCCAGGCACAGGCATCCTATCCCTGGCCCCAGGGAGGGTGTAGTCTCTGCTCCCACCAGGTCAAGGTTTGGAAGAGGGTGAAGAACTTCGTGCATGAGACAAGGGGCATGAGAACAAGGCCCACCCCCAGCATCCTCCCTGCAGCACCATCCTCTCCTCCTCCCTGGAGAGTTCTCCAAGGCCCTGGGGAGAACTAAAGCACAGTCACGCTCTTGGCAAGGCACCGTAGCAGCAGAGCATGTAGGTGTAAGCACGCGCAGTAGAGAGGAGATTTGGTGTAGAGAAAGAGATTAAGTAGGGCTGAGGCAGTTATGAACGTCATAGTTTTAGATGCATTTTCAGGTGCCAAAGAATCGCCCTTGGCTTTGAGAGCTGGATGGTGAGCTCGGCTGGGGTTGGGAGCCAGTGGCACATGTACTATTGAAGCTGGCTTTCCCACACAGGGCCCAGGGGTGGCAGCGCCCCACCCCGGGAAGTCCTCGGGGTGGGTCCACCATTCAAAACTTTGGATCCAGCGTTCAAAACTGAGATACAGGCTAAGAATCCCTAATGCAGGATTGCCTTTGAGCATCATGCTGGCAAAGATTCCAAAATGTGAAAAATTGAAACATCTCTGGTCCCAAGCATTCTAGATAAAGGGATATGCACCCACCTGAAGCCCCTCCTTTCTCCATCAGCATCTCTAAAGATGATCCCAAGAGCCTTCCTCCTCCCTCTCTCCAGGAAGATCCTTTACTGGGGGCCACATGCCTGTGAGAACCAAGGGCTAGACCAGGCCTCTGCCTGGCTGGCTGACGCTGGACGTGGCTCTCCAAGCCTGTTTCTACCTTTGAACCAGGAAAAGAACATCTGTTTCTCTGCCCTGTAAACAGATCCTAGACGCTGTGAACTTTGGGTTTTGTGGGGTGCTGAGCCATCCCTCTGTGGCTGCCTGAGTTGGTCCCATACAGGCGTCCCTTCCCTGAAGGCTGATCCGGCCCTTCCCATGGCACACGTGGGAGCAGCTCCTGCCCAGGCCAATGGCCGGAAACACCACAGTGGCTCCTCTGGCTGGAGGAGGACGACACTTGGGCCTCAGTGCAGTTTGTAGGAAAGGAAGGATGCCACGGGGTCAGATCACATGTGAGGGAGATTTGGTACAGAAACTAACACAGGAATTAAGGTGGCAGAAACGTCACGTAAGGTGAGGCATGTGTCTCCTGGCCTCTCATCTATCTCAGGTCTGAACTTTGCACAGCATGAGGCTGCAGTGCTGAGACTCAGCCCCTCCCCGGGGGGCCCACAGCCTATGCCACTCACTCTACACGTGGCATTCTTGGTTTCTGCATCTTTGAGCAGAATGCTAGACACAGTGGTGGTTTACCCTCTGCTCAATATCCCTTTAACAAATCACCATGCAAAACATTCCAGCTGGGGGAAAAAAAAAATCAAAAAAAAAAAAAATCAAAAAAAAAAAAATGCAACAAAGCAAAAAAAACAAACAAAAAAAAAAAAAAAACAAAGAAAACAAAACATTCCAGCTGGGTACAGCCCCCGCCACGCCAGGACCCCATACCGGGTCCTCCACTCCCTTCCCTCTGCTGGGTTTGATTTGACCAACATCCAGAGTTCACTTCAGAAAGGGCAGGGTGAGAGGAAGGATAGCATGGGGGTCCCTGGCCTGGGCCAGCCCTGGTGCAGACGCCAGAGGGCCCAGCTCCCCCTGGGAAATCCTGCTTGCCCTGCCCCCCCACCCATTCTGAGCCACAGCCAGACTCTGGGAGGGCTGTGCTCAGAGTTTTCCAGCCCTTGGGCCTTAGGAGGTAGCCCTCCAAAAGTTGGTGGCGAGGGCTCACTAGCAGCTGAGGGGTGTTGGCATTAGATAGAGCAATCCCACGGAAAAGGCTGCTTGAAGCAATATGGGAAACCCCAGACTGGTCTTTCTGCAAAAGCTGAGTCATGCCAGCCTCCCAGAGCTTCTGCGGGGCCACACCCGCCCCAGCAACGGGGCTGGGGAATCCCTGGGGTCTACTTGCCGGTCGGTGGGTGGGACTGGTCTTCACCATGGCCGTGAACACGATTTTCACCCCCCTCCACACCGCACTGCCCGCCTCTGGTCCTGAATCTTGCCATCTCTCCCTTCTCCTCCAGCAAGACTCTTGCCCTCACAACCCACCGGCCCTTCAAGGCCCAGCGCCTGGGGAAGGCACCACCTGGGCAGGGAGCCACACAGCCAGGCACCACCAGCCAGGCTGTCAGGGCAGAGCGCTGAGTCTAGGCAGAGAGGGGAGCTCTGTGGTCGGTGCTAACTTGGCCAGGAGCCACCAGCCCCTGCGCTGTGGCCCTTTGATGTTGGCTGAGAGCCCTGGGCCATCCCTGCAGCCCCAGTTCCTGGGGTACTAACTTCAGGGAGGGCTCTGTGCCCCTGGCCTCCCTGCCACGCGATGGTGTGCGTTCACTCTGATTTTCTACCCCAGGTCTCAGGCAGGCATTGTCGGTTTCTGTCCCAGAGATGAGGGGAATGGGGTGGCCAGGAAGAAAGAAACCCTTCTCTCCAGCAATCAGGCTCCCGCCAGTACTGGGGTAGGCTCCATTTCAGGGACCAGGAGGCACCATGGAGCCCATGGGCTTGTTCCCAGGGGAGCAGCGGCCTTGTGCAGACCTCGCCTCCTGCGGTGTGGGGGGATGAGATGCCTGGAGGGACAGGAGGGAGAAATGGCCCACTTGGTAATAGATATTACCGAGTGTCAGCCCTGGCCAGCAGGGGACAGGCCAGCTCTGCCCCTGCCTCCCCAGCCCTGTCCTCAGGCCAGGAGGACACTGGCCCCTCCACTCCTCATTCCTTCTGCTTCTGAGAGCACCTGAGCTTCAGTGAGAGCACAGCGGCCTGGCCGGGGAACAAGTGGCACCTGCAGCGAGCCCACCATCAAGAAGAGCATGGAAGTGTCTGGGGCAGATGGTCGGGATAGAGGCTTCAGGGCAGGGGGAGGCGGTGGGGGCAGCTGGCGGGGAGGGGTGAAATTCCAAGGGTGCACTGAGAAGGGGGCTGGGGTGGAAGAGGAAAAGGGCAGGGTGTGGCAGCCTCTCCGCTCTTGTCTTTCTCCCCATGCCCCTTGGGAGCCGCCATCCAGCCCCCTGCCTGAAGCACCCACAGGGAGTCCATCCACCCCACTCCCAGCAAATGGAGCTGTCAGGGGCCTCCGACCACACTGCTGGGTAATCACAAGCCACGCTTCCTGAGCGCATACTGGCTGCCTAAGACCTTGCATTTCATGTATTCACAGCCCGCCTCTGAGGAATGTACTATCATCTCCTTAATGACAGGACATCGGGGCCCAAGAAACTTGCTCTGGGGCCTCGGGACAGGAGGAGCTGGCGGCCAGCTTTTCTGGGGGCAGCCCTTGCCAGTTATAGCCATGAAGCGCGTCAGGGATAGAGCTGAGAAAACAAACTCTGAAGGCTGAGCTCTTAACCACCAAGCTAGGGGCCTCCCGCGCTCCTCTTGACCTCCGTCCGCCCTGGGAGGCCACCCAGACCCCTGTGCCCATGCTCCCTCTGCCCTCCAGATGCACAAATGCTTGTGGTCAGAACCACGCCCTGCTCTTCAGTGCACTAGTGTCCCTTGTAGAGTTCTCTGTCCTGACTTCTGCCCCGTCACTTGGGAGTGAGCTCTGTGCACTGTCTCTTCATCTTCACCCAGGGATGTGAAGGGCTGATGACTGTGGAGATGCTGAATGGGACAGCATCAGTCTCGGCACTCTTGGGAGGAGACCCTCAGAGGAAAGCCGGGACCCCGTCAGACTGAGCTAGCAATACACCAGCCCCGGAGCTCCCAGTCTGTTACTGCAGCGTGCCTGCAGAAAGAGTCTGCCATCAAGAAGATGGTGGACTTCTTTCTCCAGGTGCTGCTGCTACTGCTTTGGAGCAGTAGGAACGCTGCAATCTCCTTCCACAGAGAATGTGCTCTCCAAGTGCATGGAGTGCCTCAGCCAACAGGCTCAGGCTGCAGCCACAGAGGCCACGTGCTCCAGGCACTGAGCCAGTGGTATGGGGGTCTGTCCCTTGCTCCTGCAACAGCATCCTTGGCCCTGAACTGCTGTTGGTGTGGCAGCAGGGCCCTATCAGATCTGCTTCACAGCTGACCAGTTCTCCTTCCCTCTCTCCCCTCCCAGGGGTCCGATCCCCACTGTGACCTGAAGGCTGTCCCTGTCCAATCCCGCCCCTTCCTCTTGGGTGTCACCTCCCACCCAGCTTTCTCTCAGCATCTGCTTGCCTGAGGATGGAAACTGACTCTGTCCTGTGCTGAGTAATACCAAGAGGAAACCCAGAGGACTTTTCTTTTCTTTTTTTTTTTTTTTGTTTTCATTTTAGAAACAGGGCCTCACTCTGTTGCCCAGGCTGGAGTGCACTGACAGGATCACAACTCAGCACAGCCTCAACCTCCCGAGGTCAAGTCATCCTCCCACCTCAGCCTCCTGAGGAGCTGGGACCACAGGCACACACCACCATGCCTGGCTATTTTTTTTTTTTTTTTTTTTTTTTTTTTTTTTTTTTTTTTTTTTTGAGATGGAGTCTCACTCTATCGCAGGGGCTGGAGCGCAGTGGCCGGATCTCAGGTCACTGCAAGCTCCGCCTCCCAGGTTCCCGCCATTCTCCTGCCTCAGCCTCTGGAGTAGCTGGGACTACAGGCGCCCGCCACCTCGCCCGGCTAGATTTTTGTATTTTTCAGTAGAGACAGGTTTTCACCGTGTTAGCCAGGATGATCTCAATCTCCTGACCGCATGATCCGCCCGTCTCGGCCTCCCAAAGTGCTGGGATTACAGGCTTGAGCCACCGCGCCCGGCCTACCTGGCTAATTTTTTATCTTTTTTATTTTTTTGTAGAGATGAACATCTCACTGAGTGGCCCAGTCTGGTCTTGAACTCCCAAAGGACTTTTGAACAAAAATGCTCAAACTCGTTGTTCACCATGGAAATGCAAAACCAAAATAACACAGAGGTATCATTTTATACTATTAGACTGGCAAAGGTTTGGAGGCTAGATCCTGCCCGGTGTTGGTGGGGATGACGCAGGGTGGCCAGCAAGCCCTGCTGTGGGATTAAAGTGTACCGCCGGGAAGACCTCACCACAGGCCCACCTTAGACAGGAGCTCTGTCCCTACGGTTCGGTCCCCAGATCTCTCTCTAAGGAAACCCTTATTTAGGCTCAGAGCGCCGTGTTTGAGGATATGAATGAGAGTGGTTTGTCATGGTGGCAAGTTGGAGGTCACTGGGGTTCCATGTTTTGGGAAGCAGGTGGGCGAAATGCGGAGCCGCCCACAGTGGGGACGCCAGGGCACTGGAGCCACATGTGCAGCAACGTGGGGGGACCCAGGATGGAGCTGGGTGGAGAAAACGTGTCAGCTCACGCACACGACAACAGCACACTTGCCCCTGAGACTGCACAGGAGCCAGTCCGTGGCGCGGAGGGAGCCAGCAGTGCTGTCTCGTTCGCCTTCCGCAGTCCATCTTCCAGCCCTGTGCCGTCCTCACACGAGAGTCCCTCAGGTGTGCGGCAACCTCGACTCTGCACACCCAGCCTTGGACACCCACAGCACAAACAAGGACCCTCCCAGATCTGTCCCCAAGCCCCTCCCCTGGCCTGTGTGCGGGCGTCTGAGCGGGTGGAGGCCAGCCCTAGGCTCTGCTTCCCTGTGAGCCAGGGTCTGGGCCGAGTCTGACCTGGAGGCCCAGGGCCACAGCCGGAGAGGTCACATCATTCCAGGAGTTCCGAGGAACCCAACACAGCCCCCCTGAAGCTGGCTGTGACCTGGGCCTGTCAGAAGCAGCCTGAGAGGAGGGTCGCAAGTGACCCAGACCTGGGAAGGAGGGAAAGGTTTGAATTTTGCAAAACAAAACAAAACAAAAAAACAAAAAAAGTTTGCCCTTTTCCCTTGACCATGGGGGGACAAGATGCGCGTGAGGCCTCCCGACCAGGAGAGGAAGGCCACCTGGCGAAGCTGCAGTCCCAGCATTATCTGTATGTTAAATTGATGTTTTAAATCAGAGTTGCATATCCAAGTAATTGAAGAATAAATAACAAGCACGGGGGCTGGTGATGGGCTGGGCCAGATTCTCTGCAACCCCCTTTCCAAACCTCTAGTTCTGTGAGGACCAAAAATGACCACCCCAGACTTTTCCAGAAACAGCCTGGGGATTCTGAAAGTTTCCCAGAACACAGGCAGTGAAAGGGAAAGACGCTCAGCCCTTCCGGTGTGGCCGGGTGGCTCAGAGCAGGAGGCGATGCAGATCCGGGGGCCCGAGTACCACAGACTGGAGGCTTGCACAGGAGAAGCGGGTTTCCTCACAATTCTGAGCCGGAAGGCAGAGCTAAATGCGCAGGCAGGGCTGGGTTCCCTGGACGCCTCTCTCCGTGGGTTGGAGACAATGTGTTGTTCTCCCCGGGCCCTTTCCTGTGCGGGTGTCCATGTCCCCATCAGGACACCAGTCAGATAGGAGCAGGGCCATCCAGTGACCTCACTTAACCTTAATCACCTCCGGAAAGTCCCTATCTCCAAGCACAGTCACGTTCTGAGGTCCTGGGGGGTCAGGGCTTCAACTTACGAATTTTGAGAGCACTCAAGTCAGCCCATAACGGTGGACTTTGAAATAATCTTTTAGGAACTGGACTCCCCGAGAATGCTTTAGAAAATGCCAGCCTCGTTCTGTTGCAAAGGGGGAACTGAGGAAGAGGGGGCTGAGTTTTCACAGGAGGAGGAGCCCAGTGGCAGGAAGTGACAGTGAGAAACTGGAGCAAAAAGCAGAACCAAAGGCCAAAGGTGACTATGTGGTCGCCGGTTCGCCTTCCCCGTCAAACCTGGCTGGGTTTGGTGTTTCATTTTCATTGCCAAAAACATCATTCAGGCCGAGTGCAGTGGTTCATGCCTATAATCCCAGCACTTTGGGAGGCCGAGGTGGGAGGATTGCTTGAGCCCAGGAGTTGAAGACCAGCCTGGGCAACACAGCAAGACCCTGTCTCAAAAAAAAAAAAAAAGGCCAGGTGCGGTGGCTCATACCTGTAGTCCCAGCACTCTGGGAGGCCGAGGCAGGCAGATCACCTGAGGTCAGGAGTTCGAGACCAGCCTGGCCAACATGGTGAAACCCCCATCTCTACTAAAACTACAAAAATTAGCCAGTCATGTTGGTGGGTGCCTGTAATCTCTGCTATTCGGGAGGCTGAGGCTGGAGAATCACTTGGACCCAGGAGGCAGAGGTTGCAGTGAGCGGAAATTGTGCCATTGCACTCCAGCATGGGCGACAGAGCTAGACTCCATCTTAAAAAAAAAAAAAAAAAATAGCCAGGCGTGGTTGTGCACGCCTGTAGTCCCAGATACTTGGGAGGCTGAGGCAGGAGGATCACTTGAGCCTGGGAGGTCAAGGCTGCAGTGAGCTGTGATTGCACCACTGCACTCCAGTATGGGTGACAGAGCTAGATCCTGTTTTAAAAAAATAAAGTCATCATTCTCTCATGTATGTGTATATTGTTTCATTTGTTAATTAAGGTATAATTTTACATACAGTAAAACTCACCATTCTTAGTGCAGAGTTCTCACAAAAGTGTACAATTGTGTGGCATCCACCACAATCCCTACATAGAAGAATCCCATCATCCCCAGAATTTCCCTGGGCCCTTCCATAGCCCCCAAGTCCCTCACCCCCTGAATTGTTTTCTGACACCCTGCCCCCCTTTCTTTTTGAAGTGGTTGGTTTGCAGGAAACATCACTTTCTCTCATTTTACAAATACTACAGATAGATTTTGAAGCCCAAAGCATCACGGAGGCAGCAAATCAGGACAGGAAGGATTGAGGTGGGGTGACTCTACCCCGACTGTAAGAAGCACTTGAGAGACCTGCAAAAAGTGAACAGGAGAGGCAGAGACTGGGAGCGCCAGTTGGTACAGGTCCTGCCCTGCATGACAGGGCCAGTGGCCCCCACAGTGATTAGGATAAAATCCAACTGCTCACCCAGGCTGCTGGAGCCTCCCTGCCTTCAGGCCACCCCACTGGCCCCTTGCCCACTGTGCCCCAGTGTCCAAGCTCTCGCCTACCCTGGGAGGGACCCCTGAAGCTTCATGTGCCCAGGTGCACGTACCTCTCTTTTTCCCATCTGGGCGCCTGCTGACTTTGCACCATGAATTTGAACACCACCCTGCAGATGACCTGGCCTCAGCCCATGAAGTTTCCCTTTCGTCCTCTGCAGGGCACCAGCCCCTAACGCCATCTGACCGTTTCCCTGCTCACAGGATCTTCCATTTGCTTAACCCCGGAAGTGCGAAGCCTGAGTGAAGAGCATGCAGGAAACAAGCCCCTGTCCTCGTGGAGGCTACATTCCGAGAGGGGAGGCAGGCAACACACACACAAACGTCTCCATAGTATGTCATGCTGCGATGCCGGCTGTGGAGGAAAATGAAGTGAGGCCCGGGGAGAGCCAGAGGCCATGGGGCTGCCGAGGAGGAGCAGGGACAGGGCAGAATTTGCTTAGAGCAGGGCAGGTCACGTGGGACTCTGCGGGGGCACTGAAAGGAACTTGGCCTTTATTCGGAGGATGTTAAAGGGTGAGTGACATCCTCTGACCTTTTATAAAAGAAGCAAGAGTCTAGAGAGCCCAGGTAGAAGTGAGGGCAGCAGGTGGAGGCCCCACAGCAGGCTCAGGGAGTGAGCCCACGCGAGGGCGTGGAGCAACTGGAGGCTCCAACAGGGCTGGTGGGAGTGCCGAACGGTGTGCATCACCTTGGAAAGCAGGCAGTTTCTAATACCATGAAGCTCGTCCAGCCCTATGTTTCGCAGTTCCAGTGCTAGGTATGGCACTCAAGAGAAGTGAAGACGCCCACAAAAGGCTCTGCACAGCACTGTCCGTGAGAGCTGCATCTGAGGATGCGTGAATTGGCCTGTCATTCCAGCATTTTGGGAGGCCGGGGCGGGAGCATCGCTGGAGCCCGGAGTTCGAGACCAGCCTGACGCCTCCAGAGGTGGAGACCCCCCCTCCCCCACCCCCCCGCCTCCACCTCTACAAAAAACTGAAAAAGAAATTAGCTGGGTGTGGTAGTGTGCGCCTGCAGTCCCAGCATTATCTACATGTTAAACTTCTGTTTTTAATCAGAGTTGCATATCCAAATAATTGAAGAATAACAAGCACAGAGATTAGTGAGGGGCTGGGCCAGATTCTCTCAACCCACATGGCTTCACTCATTTTCCAAACCCCTGGTTTCGTGAGGACCGAGAATGACCATCCCATACTACTCCAGAAACAGCCTAGGGATTCTGAATGTTTCCCGGAGAGTCATTAGGAATTATCCCAGCAGCGCTGGAGTAAGTGGCTAACTTAAAGTTGGACGACACTGTCTGGAACAGTCGCGTAAGGGGTAAGGGTGGAAATCCCGGTTCTCACTGCGCTGCCGGCTCCCCGCCCCGCTCCACCGCCCCGCGCGGGCGCGGGCTCCCCGGGTCCCCGCAAGCCGCCGGGGGCGGGCCGGGGCGGGCCGGGGCGGGCCCGGGCGTGGGGGGCCGAAGGAGGAAGCGCGCGGGGCGCCATAAGGAGGAAGCGGGTATTCGGCTGTGTCCGCGCGCCTGAGAGACGCTGCCTCGGCCCGGACGCGCCTGCGCCCCCGCGGCTGGAGGGTGGTGAGTGCCCCCGCGCCCCTACCGGGGTACGCGCCGAGCCCCAGCCCGGGACCCCTGCCTGCCCGCCTGCCCCGGCGTGGAGCTCAGAGCCCGCCGCCCGCCCTGGGCCCGACCGCGGTGGGAGCCGGAGGAGGGGAGGAGGGGGTCAGAGCCCGGCCTCAGCACCGACCCGCGGGCCGCGCCTCTCCCGCCTCCCCTCCGCCCGGGCGCCCTCCTCGGCGCGGCCTGCAGGTCGGTGCTGAGGGTCGGGTCCGCCTCGGAGGCGGGGAAGGCTTTGTTGTGTCCTCTCCACGTGGCCTGGGGACTCAGGGGAGGGGTGCGGGGCGCGGGGAGGGCGGGGGAGGGGCCGAGGCCAGCCCCAGAGAGGAGAAAACCCGGGGGCCTGGCCGGGCGCAGGCCGCCCTTCCCGGCGGATCGGAACCCCCGCCCACACCGTGGTCTTTCCAGCACCGCAGACACCTGCCGGCTCCTCCCGAGCGGAGCTCAGGGCTGACCAAGCGCGGTGAGAGTGGCCGCCTACAGGGACTCGCCCGCGCCTTAGAGCGCTGGCAATGATGTGCGGATCCTCGCTGCTGCTGCTGGGAAGCTGTTGAGTGGCTGAATGACCCCAGGGGACCCTGGGAGAGCCCTGAAGCCCTCAGCCACCAAGTGGCTGGACTGGCAAGAGTTCATTCATTCATTGAACAAATACGAATGTGCAGCCGGTGCTGGGGTCATGATGGCTCTGGTGGGCAGCGAGGGGCCGGCCGGAGGAGCACAGTGCGGGTTCTGTAAGTGGGCTGAGGGCTGGGCCTTCTGGGGCTGGACCGGCCTTCACCTGCAGGCGGGGTTGGGGCAGGTGAGGAGCAGATGGACCCGCCCGGAGCTCTTCCACCTTCCCGTGCTTACACCCCCTTCCTGGAACCTTATCCACACCCTCAGTCCTCGCTCTTACTGTGGGGGAGCTGCAGAGGATGTGGTTCTTCCACATTCCATCTCCACCCGCGCTGGGCAGGCTCTGAGATGGGGAGAGCTCTCCTGGGCCTGAATGTGTGCCGTCCTGGGGCCCTGCAGTCCCTTGGGAGTGATGACTGAGACCAGATTCCCTGAGCTGGGGTCTTAAGGGCGTGGGGAGCGCAGAGGGATCCTCTGGCATCAGGAGTTGAGGTAGACAGCTCCAGGGAGGCACTGCTGGGAGGAGGACCCTGGCCAAGCCTCTGCCTGCGGCCCGGAGTGTGTGTCCCTGCCCCTTCTGCCCCTCTTGCCCGGGGAGGGAAGAGGAAACCAGAGGTCAGCAGTTCGTGGCTGGGGTTTAAAGGCAGGGATCTCCCAAGACAGGCACAGGGAGCATGAGGAAGCATCTAGTGTCTCTGTTCGTGAGATGTGAGAGTGGCGACTGAGGTGAGGGGTGCAGAGACCTGCCGTGGCTGGGGCGAGGTGCTGTTAGTGTTTCTGGGGAGGTTGGGCAGGATAGACGGTGGCTATCAGGTGGTCTCAGGGTTGTGCAGGAGCTTGCCAGAGAGGGAAGCGGAGCGTGTCCCCAGGGTGGTACGGGGGGGGGGGTTCTAGGGGGAGGGTGCCTGGGTGGGAAGAGGTGTCGCATGCCCAGCTCAGAGGACTTGCCTAGGGGTGCTCACAGGCTCAGCCGACGTGAGGAAGTTGATGGAAGGACTGAGGGTCCCACTCATTTGCAAGTGAGAACTGCCTGCCCAGCAGCCCCAGCAGTGCCTGGGCCCCTGGACTGACAAGGATGGATGAGGGTGATGGAGGAGGATGGACATTTGATGCCGGAGCCTGCCTTCCAGGCAGAAGGGCCGTGAGTCATCCTCTCCCCAGTGCCAAGTGGAGGGGCTGCGTTATTCGTTTTCAGGGCTGAGCAGGTCCTCGATGTGACGGAGGACTGCGCACGTTGTTTCAGGCGACACGGAGCACTGGCTCTGTCAGCCCATGAGAGACCTCGCTCTAGAGCTGTGGCCTCTGGAAATGCCTCCTGTGGTTGACATCTGGTCACCACTTGCCAACTGGGGCTGTGGAGGGCAGCGCAGTCATGGAGTGTCCCTGAGAGCAGCTGGGCGTCTGCCTCTGCCCACCCCACAGGGCCTCCCACTCACAGGGTCTAATTAGCAGCTCCATGGCTGCCATACCTTGCAGACCGCCGTCAGTGGCCACATGTTTCCTTGCCCCAAGCCAATGACAGGTCTGAAGAAGACACTGGTGGAGCTGAAGCCCAGGACAGAGACAAGCACCTGTGTGCCGGACGCTCATGGAGCACTTGATGTGTGCTCACTGGCTCATTTGGACGTCACAGTGGTCAGACTAGGGTAGTATCCCCATTCTCCAGATGGTGAAACTGAGGCAAGGAGAGGCTAAGTAACTTGTCCGAGATCACAACTGAGGGAGTCGGACTCCAGGGTTTCGGCTCTGAGCATCATGCACGCTGCCCAGACTTCCCCTCCACATGTCACACCTATTAGGCCACCGGGGGTGAGGAGCCTTTCTGTGGCCTCGCTCCCCTCTGAGCCTCTGGGAGGGAGGCAGCCCAGGTTCCAAGGCAGCGAGTGATTTGTGCGGGAGAAGGGAAGCTTCCGGGGCAGGGGTTCAGAACCCTCCCAGTGGGGTTTTCCCCAAGAGCCACTGCTGGCAGGTTCCTACAGGCCCATCCAGCCCCAACACAGCCTGCCTCTTTTCCTTCTCTTCCTCCTTTTCTCTTTCTGCCTGTGTTGGTCCAAAATGGGGAAGTTTCACATAAAAGGCAAACGGGCCACAAAGCAGCTATTTCTAGAGGTGCTGCTGCCTTGCAGATTGAATTCTTGGTTGGCTTTTTAGGTGTTTGTTTTCGGGGTCCTTTTCTGTAGAAGAAGCTATCAACTAAGAAAAGGAGGAAGTGGCTTTGGGAGGCTGAGACGGGAGGCTTGCTTGAGTCCGGGAGGCTGAGGCTGTAGTAAGCTGTGATTGCACCGCTGCACTCCTTGAATCCTATCAGCTTGGCCAGGGCAGGGGTGGGAAGTGGGGTTTTAAAGGGGAAGGACTACCATCTGGATCACAGACCAGACCTGAAAGGGGACTGGTCACTTTTAGGCACGTAGAGTAACTGGAAAGACACGCTTAGTGGAAGCCGTGGGTGGCCTCTGTGGCTGCTGTGGCCCCAGGGGAGGAGGAGATACCTGTCTTCTGGGGCTGGGGCTCAGTCTGGCTCCGGGTCCGGATCACCAGGGAGCTTTCCGCAGAGCATCCTGCCTGGGCTTTGCCTGGTCTGCATGGGACCCTCAGCCTGTGGCTCAGCCCGCTTCTATGCTCACAGCCATGCAGGCGCTGGGGGCAGTCCTTGGCTTCCCTCCTCGTTGGCTTAACAAACCCCCTTTCTTCAGAAGAATGAAAGTGTGTGCTGTGGCCTGGTGGACGAGGCCGGGCTTGGGGGTTCCAAATGCCCTGTGTGCTTGGGGACAGCTGCTGAACCTCCCCACTGCTGTCATGGCCCTTGGCCAAGAGCTTTCATCCGAGGCCGGCAATAGTTGCTCTGTTTCTGTTATGGGGTACCCCTGCGTCTATGTTTGGTTTAATTTGTGTAACTGAATGTCTCATTTTATTTCTCACATTCATTCTGTGAAGTTCCCCTGTATCTGGGTGCGTGTTCAGGTGACTACAGCGCTGGGTCCGGGATGGGCGGTGTTCCAGGAGCTCCTGCTTGGGTCTCTCCCATTCTCCCCCAAAACCAAAGAGAAGGGAAAACCCTCTATAAGTGGATGTCATATGTCAGGTGCTTTTTCTGACACTGCATGTGATTGCACAAGGCAGGGAGTGTCCCCTTTTACAGATGGGGAAGGTGAGATCACATTGCAGGTTCAAAGTCTGACATGACCCGTCCACCTTTACAGCTTCCTTCTCTGGGCTGGGAGTGCCTGAGGGCTTCTTTTTTTTTTTTTTTTTTTTTTTTTTTTTTTTTTTTTTTTTAGTAGAGACGGGGTTTCACCGTGTTAGCCAGGATGGTCTCGATCTCCTGACCTCATGATCCGCCCGTCTCGGCCTCCCAAAGTGCTGGGATTACAGGCTTGAGCCACCGCGCCCGGCCACCTGAGGGCTTCTTAAAATGCAGATGGACTTGGGGGATTGGGCTTCTCTGGGGTTCCAGTGTTTTCTAGGGAGAGCCATCTGGGGTCAGGGCTGGGGTGGGGACAGCAGGAGAACAGGACAGGAGTGGCGACCCAGGGCCAGGGAAGGGAGTAGGCAGGGGCAGCATATGGGGGTGGAAAGAAAGGGGCCATTGGCACGAAGGCCCCTGGGAGGCAGCAGCGCATCCCTCCTGGGGGTCAGTCCAGGACAGTGGCCATCCCTGAAGAGCTCTGGTCCTGTGACAGTGAGGCTGGGCCTGAGAGCACTGGAGGCCAGCGGGCAAGTGTACCATCCCCCCGTCCAGTGGGGCACCACGTGACCAGGCCTCGTGTCAGGACTGGGGGTGGCTTTTGCACCAGCTGGCATCTCCCTAGAGACAGGAAGGTGGGGTGCCTCCTGGGTTCAGCTGAGAACTCTGAGCTTTGGGTGGTGGAGGTCACTGTGCTTGGACTGGCTGCTGCCTGGGCCCAGCTGCCTGTGTGTGTGGAGTCAGTAGAGGGACCACAGCCAGGCCGGGCACCGTCCTGGCCCCGGAACCGAGGCAGTCGTGCTGTGAGAAGATAACATTGCCTTGACAACTGTCCCCAGGATCCTTTCAGCAGGCACTTCCTTGCTGTGCCCTGGAAAGGTGGGGTGGCAGTCTGGATGACAGCACAGCCTTAGGGTGCTTCTCTGTGGCCCACACGCCCTTCCGGCGCGATGACCACCTCCGTTCCTGTTTCCCCAAGCCCCACTTCCCCTGAAATCCAGGCAGGGAGAGATGGGGCCTGGCTGTGAGAACCCTGGCCCCAGCTGTCACTATTTCCCCAAAAGCCTTTTCTCCCTCTGGGTATCCCTGAGGACCCTTGCAGACATCCAGCCCCAAACCCGGCCAGCTGAGCAGGGAGCCCAGCTGGGGGCCTTTGTGGAAGGGTCACCCGTGTCCTCACACCAGCAGCCAGCCGCTCCTGGGTCATCAGCCCCTCCACAGGAGAAGGGAGGCGTTTCTGCCAGGGGCCGGGTGGCATTTCTGCCAGGCAGGAGCACAGCATTGGCGCGGCACAGGCCCTGCTGTGCTCTGTGAGGGCTCTGCCCTGACTTGGACTCTGTCTGGGACGTGCTGACAGCCTTATTCTTTATTTATTTATTTTTGAGACAACTCTCGTGTGTCGCCCAGGCTGGAGTGCAGTGGTGCAATCTCGGCTCACTGCAAGCTCCGCCTCCCAAGTTTCACGCCATTCTCCTGCCTCAGCCTCCCGAGCAGCTGGGAATACAGGCTACCGCCACCACGCCTGGCTAATTTTTTGTATTTTTAGTAGAGACAGGGTTTCACTGTGTTAGCCAGGATGGTCTCGATCTCCTGACCTCGTGATCCGCCCGCCTCAGCCTCCCAAAGTGCTTTGATTACAGGCGTGAGCCACCACACGACCCAGCCTTGTTCTTTATGACAGAGTCTACAGAGAGTTCAGGGAGGGGCGGACCAGGGGCAGACAGGCTCACCAGGGATTCTGGAGTAGCTGAAGGACACCTGCCGTCCGCTGCCAGCCACCATGCCCCACCCAGAAGCCCAGGGCCTGCACACGGGAGGGAGGCAGGACTCCCAAGTCACGGAGGCCGAGAGCATCGGGGTCCACTGACTTCCGGGGCCTGTGGTGGAGCCTCCGACCTCTGGGAGGGGGCCCCAGTCACCTGAAGAGGCCCTTGCCTCCTCATGCCCCCTCCTGCTGGCTGCCTTTTCAAAAACCATTTGTTTGAGCCATACTGCACATGCCATAAAATTCACCCATTGAAAGTGTACAGTTCAGTGGCTTAGTATATTCACAGTGTGCACCCATCACCACCACCTACAGGCAGAACATCTCAGCGCCCCAGAAAGAAGCTCCACACATACCAGCGGGTCCTCCGCAACCCTGGCAGCCCTGATCTTTCTGTCTGGATTTGCATGTTTAGCACCTTTTGTGCTAATGGAATCACATCACTAGGTGGCCTTTTGTGACTGACTTCTTTCATGTAGCATATTTTCAAGGGTCACTCATGTTACAGCAGGTGTCTGTGTTTCATTCATTTTTTATTTTGTACTTTTTGTAGAGACGGGGTCTCACTGTGTTGCCCAGGTTTGCCTCAAACTCCTGGGCTCAAGTGATCCTCCTGCCTTGGCCTCCCAAAGTGCTGGTCCTCTGGCTACCAGAGGCAAATTCTAGCAGCAACGGAACTTTTCACTTCGTGGAGCCTGTTTCTCCATTTTCTCTCTGTGTCTCGGCTTCCCCCGCCCCTGCGTCTGTGTTCTCTTGGTTTCTGGCTTGTCTGTGGCCTGGTGGCATCAGTGATTGAGCCTTGGTTTGTGGTCATATTGTTGCTCATCTTTGTAGGCGGATGACAGAGATCAGTCCTCTGTGGCCAGATTTGGAGAATCTGGATGATTGGACTTCGTTCTCTGTGTCCTTAGCCTCTTTGAGCTCAATTCGATGCAGAATTTTGTGTCCACCAGGAAGAACAACTCTTTGATACCTGGTCCAGGGAGTTTTCCAGTTTCTGTGTTTACTTTTGCCCTGGGGCTGAAGTTGTAATTCAGAAAGGCCTTTGCCTCTCACTGAGCGAATGTGGAAAACTTTTCTTGAGTCACTGGGTAAGGTCACGAAGTGTCTTGAATTGGAGGAACTCTGTTCTGATTGGTTTGAGATTAGTTTATATAAGTAAATATTTCGAAGATTTGCAGAACATAAGAAAATCCTACTTCTAATAATTTATTTATTTATTATAATTTTTTTTTTTTGAGATGGAGTCTCACTCTGTTGCACAGGCTGGAGTGCAGTGCCGTGATCTCGGCTCACTGCAACCTCTGCCTCCTGGGTTCAAGAGATTCTCCTGCCTCAGCCTCCCGAGTAGCTGGGATTATAGGCGCTCGCCACCACGCCTGGCTAATTTGTTTGTATTTCTAGTAGAGTCGGGGTTTCACTGTGTTAGCCAGGATGGTCTCGATCTCTTGACCTCGTGATCTGCCCCCCTCAGCCTCCCAAAGTGCTGGGATTACAGGCATGAGCCGCCACGCCCAGCCTATTATAATTTTTTTTGAGATGGCGTCTTGCCCTGTCACCCAGGCTGGAATGCAGTGGAACGAAACTTGGCTCACTCCAACCTCTGCCTCCTGGGTTCAAGCGATTCTCCTGCCTCACCTCCCAAGTAGCTGGGATTACAGGTATGTGCCACCACACCCGGCTAATTTTTGTATTTTTATTAGAGACAGGGTTTCACCATGTTGGCCAGGCTGGTCTTGAACTCCTGATCTCAGGTGATCCTCCTGCCTTGGCCTCCCAGAGTGCTGGGATTACAGGCGTGAGCCACCGCGCCCACTGTACTTCTAATAATTTTAATGCATTAGACTTTAAATTTAAAAGGAAATTCTTGGCCAGACGCTGTGGCTCACGCCTCTAAAACCAGCACTTGGGGAGGCTGAGGCAGGTGGATCACGAGGTCAGGAGATCGAGACCATGCTGGTTCACACTGTGAAACCCCGTCTCTACTAAAAATGCAGAAAATTAGCCAGGTGTGGTGGCGGGCGCCTGTAGTCCCAGCTACTCGGGAGGCTGAGGCAGGAGAATGGTGTGAACCCGGGAGGCGGAGCTTGCAGTGAGCTGAGATCGCCCCACTGCACTCCAGCCTGGGCGACAGAGTGCGACTCTGTCTCTAAAAAAAAAAAAAAAAAAAAAAAAAAACCAAAGTGAAAGATTATTCTTTCCTTTCTGTGTAATCCACCTGGATGGCAGAGGTTCTGTATAGCAGAATCATTTTTGATGCTTTATGTTGACTTTATTATGTTCGTGCTTATTTAAGGGGGAAGAACAAAGAGCAAAGGTTCTTCAGTTGTGAAAGATCAGATTTGTTTTGTTAATGGATAATCAAGTCTTCCCTCTCAGACACCGCGATCCTGCCTTAACAACTGTCCAGATTGCCTCTGAAACAGTCCCTGAGGCTCCGAGTGCCCCTGGAAAATCACAAAGATTTGATCATTCACCTCATAAAAAGAAAAATACTACAAACATAATGAGATTTGTTTTCAGTGTTACTTTGTAAGACCCGCACAGGAAGAGTGCTTGTCAAATCACAAGAGACGCTGGCCGCCGCTCCTTGGTTCGGTGTGTACGTGTAAATGTTGTTCATGGAAATATTTCGGAAGTTCTGGGCTTGGCAGGAGGCCCCGTGCTTGTCAGTGATCTCCCCTGCTCTGTGTAGGATTTTTTTTTTTTGAGACGGAGTCTCGCTCTGTCGCCCAGGCTGGAGTGCAATGGCGCCATCTCGGCGCACTGCAAGCTCCACCTCCCGGGTTCACGCCATTCTCCTGCCTCAGCCTCCCGAGTAGCTGGGACTACAGGCGCACGCCGCCACGCCCGGCTAGTTTTTTGTAGAGACAGGGTTTCACTGTGTTAGCCAGGATGGTCTCGATCTCCTGACCTTGTGATCCGCCCGCCTCGGCCTCCCAAAGTGCTGGGATTACAGGCGTGAGCCACTGCGCCCAGCCCGTGTAGATATTTTCATTCAGAAATTATCTGAATGAAATATTCAGAAATACCTGGCCAGATGCATTAGAAAATCGTTATGAAAAGAGACTTTGACTCTCCCCATGCTGATGTTGCCATGTGGGAAAGGATTGCCCTGTATTTTCACTGGTGACTATTCAGAGCCTCTGGGTCCAGGCTTCCGCACTGACCATCGCCTCAACGGCTCTCAGACCACCCCAGCGTGCCGGGCCAGGGCTTCGTGAGGGGTGGGAGCAGGCTCTGAGCCCCGCAGAATGCGATGGGCCACTAGGGAATTGAATTGTGGTGGTTTGCTTGGAATATAGCTGACGTTTCATTTCTGTTTTCTAGCTATAAGAGGAAATGCTTTCTCATTCGTAGTGTCTGTAATCCGTAATGATTTAGAAGGCTCTGCTCTGGTAGATGGATATGAAACTTTTTTTTTTTTTTTTTTTTTTTTTTTGGAGACAGAGTCTTGCTCTGCTACCCAGGGTGGAGTGCAGTGGTGCGATCTCAGCTCACTGCAACCTCCGCCTCTGGGTTCAAGTGATTCTCCCGCCTCAGCCTCCTGAGTAGCTGGGACTACAGTTGCCCATCACCTCACCTGGCTAATTTTTTGTATGTTTAGTAGAGATGGGATGTAGAATAGAGATGTTGGCCAGGTTGGTCTTGAACGCCTGACCTCAAGTGATCTACCCTCATCAGCCTCCCAAAGTGCTGGGATTATAGGCGTGAGCCACTGCGCCTGACCAGATGTGAAACATTTTTAAATGATATCACTTTCTTAGTGAACCCCCATTTTCACTGTCTCCTTATTTTTTGTGCTGATATAGTTATTTGCATAGGTTCGGTAAGAATGTGTCCTTTTTAAAATTGAAAATTGAAATTTAAAAAAGTTTAAACTTTAATAATAATAATGATTTTTAGAGATGGGGCCTCACTGTGTCGCCCAGGCTGGCCTTGAGCTTCTGGGCTTTCAAGCCATCCTCCTACCGCAGCCTTCCGAGTAGCTGAGGTTACAGGTGCACACCACTACACCTGGCTCTGGTTTTTTGTTTGTTTGTTTGAGACGGGGTCTCACTCTGTCACCCAGGCTGGAGTTCAGTGGCGCAATCTCGGCTCACTGCAACCTCCGCCTCCTGGGTTTAAGCGATTCTCCTGCCTCAGCCTCCCGAGTAGCTGGGACTACAGGCGCCTGCTGCCATGCCTGGCTAATTTTTGTATTTTTAGTAGAGATGGGGTTTTCTCTGTGTTGACCAGGCTGGTCTTGAACGCCTGACATCAAGTGATCCATCTGCCTTGGCCTCCCAAAATGCTAGGATTACAGGTGTGAGCTACTGCGCCCGGCCCACACCTGGCTCTTTTTTTTTTTTTTTTTTTTTTTTTTGAGCTGGAGTCTTGTTCTGTTGCAAGGCTGGAGTGTAGTGGCGCGATCTTGGCCCACTGCACCCTCCGCCTCCCAGGTTCAAGCGATTCTCCTGCTTCAACCTCCTGAGTAGCTGGGACTGCGGGCGCCACCATTCCCAGCTAATTTTTGTATTTTTAGTAGAGACGGGGTTTCACCAAGTTGGCCAGGATGGTCTCGATCTCTTGACCTTGTAATCAACCTGCCTCGTCCTCCCAAAGTGCTGGGATTGCAGGCGTGAACCACCGCGCCCGGGTCACCTGGCTGTTTTTTAAGTGTATATTTTTTATCGTGGTAAAATAGATATAGCATAAGATTTCCCATTTTAAGCATTTTTAAGCGTACACTTCAGTGGCATTCAGTACAGTCTCATTGTCATGCAACGTCACCCCCCAACCATCTCCAGAACTTTTTCACCTTTCAAAACAGAAATGGTACCATTAAACGCTAACTTGCCGCCCCCAGCCCTTGGCAGGTGCCTTTGTACTTTCTGATCCTTGTGAATTTGACTACTCTGGGCACCCCTTGGAGATAGAACCACATGTATCTGTCCTTTCATGACTGGCCTAGTTCACCCAGCATAGTGTCTTCACGTTCATCTGTATTGTAGCGTGTGTCCATCGTATGTCACCCCATGTTTTATTTTTCCACTCATCCGTTAGACATCTGGACTATTTTGGCCTTTTGTCTGCTGTGACCATGGATGTGCAAATGTATGTTCCAGGCGCTACTTTTCAGTTCTTCAGCGTAATGCCCAAAAGCTGAATTCTAGGTCAAACGGTAGTTCTAGGTTTAATTTTTTGAGGGACTAGCTTCTGTGCCTTTTCTCAAACCGATATATAACTGGGTAAGTTCCTAGTGCAGCTGGGAACAGCATTCCTTCCCTGGAATGCTGTATTTGTGAAGGACGCTGACCAGCCACTTCTGGAGGAACTGAGGTGACCGTGGACCAGTGCCTGCGAGGTCTCGGCCTCCTCAGAAGAGTGGCCCGGCCTCAGCTCATAGCGTGGCAGGAAGGTCACTTGCCAGCAGCTGGGGAACTTAAGCTCTTTGAGGCACCTCAGTAAGAGAGATAAGAGACTGACTGTACAGACAGACATGACTAGACCCCATTACCTTCAAGGACCCCCGGGAGGCCACAGGCCAGCTTGTGGAGCCAGGTGCTGTCACTAGCAACCACCTGGGAAGCCATACAGTAACTAGAATCTATGCTGTCAGCCTCACATGGCCAGGGCTTGATTGACTGGCAGCTTCCTCAAGTTTTGTCTCTGCTTCCATCCAACTTGAGACCAAGTAGAGAAGCCACTGGTGCACCTAACAGATTGAAGGCTAGCTTCCCTTGGAGCCTCTGCTGGGCAAAGGCGAATGACAGCGGCCGAGTCCCTTGCTGTTTCGAGCTCTGAGAACACATCCTCATGTCGCCTTGGGGTGGGCTTCACTTGCACAGGCACCACAGGAGAAACCTGCTGGAATTGCTTTCTTTCTTTCTTTCTTTTTTGAGACAGAGTCAGGCTCTGTTGCCCAGGCTGGAGTGCAGTGGCGTGATCTTGGCTCACTGTAACCTCCACCTCCTGGGCTCAAGCAATTCTCCCCCAGTAGCTGGGACTACAGGCAAACGCCACCATGCCTGGCTAGTTTTTACATATATTGTAGAGACTGGGTTTCGCCAGATCGCCTAGGCTGGCCTTGAACTCCTGGGCTCAGATGATCTGCCTGCTTGGCTTCCCAAAGTGCTGGGATTACAGGCATGAGCCAGCGTGCCCGGCCAAAGCCTGGTGGTTTCTTAGGTTTGGTTTCCAGCCCTCAGAATAGCAGATTGTCGATGGTGTTCAAGGGCAATCTAAGATTCCTTCTGAAGATAGCCAGGGAGAAGCTGCTTTTGTGCCCTCGTTGCTGTTTGATACTGCATGGCCCTAAATTAGTCAAAGAAGCACAAGGAGGCTTAGTTGAATTGAACTCTCTCTGCACTGTGTAATGGTCAGGGCAGTCTCATGAGTCCCTTCTTTTGAGTTAAAGAATCCTTTGCGGCCAGCATGGTGGCTCACACCTATAATCCCAGCACTTTGGGAGGCTGAGGGGGGCGTGGATCACGAGGTCAGGAGTTCGAGACCAGCCTGGCCAGCATAATGAAACCCCATCTCTGCTAAAAATACAAAAATTAGCCGGGCATGGTGGTGCATGCCTATAGCCTCAGCTACTTGGGAGGCTGAAGCTGGAGAATCACTTGAACCCAGGAAGTGAAGATTGCAGTGAGCCGAGATTGCACCACTGCACTCCAGCCTGGGTGACAGAATGAGACTCCATTTCAAAAAAACAAAAAAGGAAAAAAGAAATGCGACTGAACTTTGCCCCGTGGAAAGCGACCAGTGCCTTGTGGCTATTGGGCCCAGTTTTGCCTCAGTTTGTGAGCGCATTCCCAGTTTTCCCATTGCCTGTGCACACAGTTCGTGGACTCCTTTGAATGATTTCAACATCGCTGTTTCCCCTGTTAAAAATGAGTTGAATAAAACCTTTCACATGTGTTCATTTAAGAACAATAACAGGCTGGCATGGTGGCTCACGCCTGTAATCCCAGCACTGTGGGAGGCCGAGGTGGGGGTGCAGATCACGAGATCAGGAGTTCGAGACCAGCCTGGCCAACATAGTGAAACCCCATCTCCACTAAAAATACAAAAATTAGCCAGGCGTGGTGGTGGGCACCTGTAATCCCAGCTACTCAGGAGGTTGGGGCAGGAGAATCACTTGAATCTGGGAGGCGGAGCTTGCAGTGAGCCGAGATCACGCCACTGCACTCCCACCTGGACGACAGAGCGAGACTCTGTCCCAGAGAAAGAAACAAACAAAGAAAAAACCAAAAAGGAAATCACCTTCTCCAAACCCTTTATTTTTCTTCTCTTTTTTTTTTTGTGAGATGGAGTTTTGCTCTTGTCACCCAGCCTGGAGTGCAGTGGCACGATCTCAGCTCACTGCAACCTCCGCCTCCTGGGTTCAAGTGATTCTCCTGCCTCAGCTTCCCCAGTAGCTGGATTACAGGCACGCGCCACCAGACCTGGCTAACTTTTGTATTTTTAGTAGAGACAGTTTTTCACCATGTTGACCAGGCTGGTCTCAGTTTCTTGACCTTGTGATCCGCCCGCCTCGGCCTCCCGAAGTGCTGGGATTACAGGCGTGAGCCACTGCGCCCGGCCTCCAAACCCTTTATCTTTCTGAAGACACCAAGGCCCAGAAAAGTGAAATGTCAGGAATTCCTTCCCTGCCCCTCTCCTCTTCTGATTAATTCTTGGGCATTCTTCAGCCCTGACCCAAATGGCACTGCCCCTTCTCTGGGTCATCAGTCTAGGTCACAGTGCCTGTGTGTTCACACTCCCTGGTTGGCGCGTTCCTTGGCGCTGCACAGAGCATGCCATGAAGTTTGGGAGGTGGATGGACGTTCCTAGAGTAGCACATGCTTGTTTTCATGGTGTCCACTGTATTTACAATGGTATATTTCTGTAAATAAGCTCCACTGGGCCAGGGACACATGGATCATTTTTGCCATTGTCCCTAGCCCTGAGTACAGTGCCTGCACTGCCAGCAAGCCCAGCACGTCTACCGGTGGGAGAATGCCACCCCAAAGCCACAGAGCGTGTCAGTGGTGGCCAGGGCATGAGTCGAGCTGGTTGTCCTGGCTTTGGGCTGGCGTGCCCTCCTGTGCAGCGTGTGGGTGACCTCGAGGTTGCATAGTGTTTAGGAGGTGTGTGTGCCTGGGGAACATAGTGACAGTCATTTGTTACTTAAGAATAAATTTAGCTGGGTGCTGTGGTGCACACCTGAAGCCCCACCTACTCAGAAGGCCGATGTGGGAGGATGGCTTGAGCCCAGGAGTTCAGGCTGAGGTGGGAGGATGGCTTGAGCCCAGGAGTTCAGGCCGAGGTGGGAGGATTGCTTGAGCCCAGGAGTTCTAAGCCAGCCTGGGCAACATAGCAACACTCCATCTCTTAAAAAAAAAAATTCAGGCCGGGCACGGTGGCTCACGCCTGTAATCCCAGCACTTTGGGAGGCTGAGGCGGGCGATCATGAGGTCAGGAGTTCGAGACCAGCCTGCTCAACATAGTGAAAGCCCGTCTCTACTAAAAATACAAAAATTAGCCAGGTGTGGTGACGGGCACCTGTAGTCCCAGTTACTCAGAAGGCTGAGGCGGGAGAATCGCTAGAATCAGGGAGGTGGAGGTTGCAGTGAGCTGAGACCACGCCATTGTACTCCAGCCTGGGTGACACAGTGAGACTCTGTCTCAAACAAAACAAAACAAAACAAAACAAAAACAGAAAAGAAATTCAGTGAGTCAGCTCTCGCCTGTGAGTGGGACCAGTAAGGCAGGGATGATGTTGGCCCAGGAGGACTGCCCTTCAGAGATCTGGCCCTTACAAATCTTCCTCTGGGAGCACCTGTGTGCTGTGCCTGTCCCCATGTGGCCCACGCCTCTATCTGACCGACTGCGTGGTGCTTTCAATGAGTTCCAGGACATTTGGCTTCCAGAGTGCATGGGAGGCCCACGGGCCTCAGAAGCAAAGCTGGCATCTGAGCATACTCCTGAGCATACTCGTGCGGGCCTGGCACCCCCCAGCTCAGCAGCAGCGAAGTGGCCCCTGCCCTCCCTGGGCCCCCTGGAGCCTCAGCCGTGTCTCTGAAACCAGGGCAGAAGCGCCTTCCTGGCGAGGCTGTGGTGAGGATTGGCGGGGAGGCCTGCGGAGGGGGCCTGGCAGTGCCTGCTGGGGTCCTTGTTGTTAGAGATGGTATTTGTCACCCCCGTCCGGCAGAGTCCTGGAGACTGGGGGAATGGCACATGCAGGGCTCGGCCCCTCACCCTGCTCACCGCTAGGGCCTCGGGGATCCTGGCTGTGAGCGTCCTGGCATGAGGGCAGCCTCACTGAGGTGAGGCGGGGGTATTTCCCGTTCCCCACCTGCCTGGCTGTCTTCCCACTGGCCCTTGGAAGAGAGGGGCGTGAACTCCTGGCTGCCTGAGGTTCCTTCTTACTGGCAACTTTGTTTAGGAGTTGGGATGGGGGTAGGGCCGCTATTGACTGGGGAGCCTCTGTGGTTTCCAGGGAGTCTGCATCCACGCCCTCGGAGTCCCACTCACAGCTGCAATTGACTCATTGGATTTCTTCTTTTTTTTTTTTTTTTTTTTTTTTTTTTGAGATGGAGTCTTGCTCTGCCGCCCAGGCTGGAGTGCAGTGGCCGGCTCTCAGCTCACTGCAAGCTCCGCCTCCCGGGTTCACGCCATTCTCCTGCCTCAGCCTCCCGAGTAGCTGGGACTACAGGCGCCCGCCTCGTCGCCCGGCTAGTTTTTTGTATTTTTTAGTAGAGACGGGGTTTCACCGTATTAGCCAGGATGGTCTCGATCTCCTGACCTCGTGATCCGCCCGTCTCGGCCTCCCAAAGTGCTGGGATTACAGGCTTGAGCCACCGCGCCCGGCCTGGATTTCTTCTTAAGTGACAAATGAAGCCAGAGGTTACCCGATGCAGGGCTGGTGCTCCGCCTGAAGTTGACCAGCCAGGCCTAGGAATGCCGCTCCCCGCTCCTAAAGCCCTCCGAGGCCACTGACCAGAGGAGGCGGCCTCATGTCCCAGGGTATGGGGCCCCCAAGGTCTGGGCCATGTGGCCTCAAGGCACAGCCCAGGGGAGCTGCCCTCACTCTGTCCTGTCCCAAGACTGCCACACCACCTCGCCCCTCTGTTATCCCATATGATCATGGATTTGATAGAAAATGTCCCATGGGGGAGCAGGCGCGGTGGCTCACGCCTGTAATCCCAGCACTTTGGGAGGCCGAGGCAGGCGAATCACGAGGTCAGGAGATTGAGACCATCCTGGCTAACACAGTGAAACCCTGTCTTTACTAAAAACACAAAAAATTAGCCGGGCATGGTGGCTGGTGCCTGTAGTCTCAGCTACTCGGGAGGCTGAGGCTGGAGAATGGCGTGAACTCAGGAGGCGGAGCTTGCAGTGAGCCGAGATCGCACCACTGCACTCCAGCCTGGGCGACAGAGCAAGACTCTGTCTCAAAAAAAAAATTTTAAAAGCCCCATCGGGGTATTCATCCCAGCCCTGTCTTTAGTGGTGACAATGTAAGCTATTTGCATGCCCCACACTGGGGTTAATGGTATTCGCTGTGTATGTGACACACTGGCATGCGTTAGTGGTTTTCCTCTGTGATGTGACAATGTCAGTATGGGTCAGTGGCGTTCTGCTGTGTGTGACACACCAGTCTGGATTAGTGGGTGTTCCACCATGTATGTGACACCGGTATGGTGTTCGCTGTGTATATGAACACACTGGTGTGGACTTCAGCCCTGAGCGCTAGCGACACTTTGAACTGGATGGGTTGTGGGACTGCCCTGAGCATTGCAGGGTACTCAGCAGTGCCCCCACTGCTACCTGCAGTGAAAGGAGCATGCGCCCCGTAAATGTCTCCAGACAGCACCAGATATTTCCTGGGTGTGTCCAAGTCGCCCTGGCTGAGAAGGACTGCATGAGACACAGCGTTAGAGTCTGGTGGGAGACTCGCTGCAGTGCCAAGGTGGCCGCAGTCTGCTTGTGACATGGGCGTGTATCTGAGTCTGAAGGAAGCTGGTTTTTGTGAGCTGCCTCCCGAACTCGGAGATGACAGTGGGCACTTTCCCCACAGAGACCCCTGAAGCTGTTCCTTGGAGAACAAAGTGGTGAGGCGCGGGGGCTACAGACCTTGAGGCGGAAGCTAGGGTCTGGTCCACTGTGCTGTGGCCTGGGCAGTGGCCCTGGGAGGTGCTGTGGCCTCTGTGGCCTGTTTCGTGGGGTGGGCTCTGTCTTGCGCTTTGTCTCATGTGGGTGCAGGCTCCCCTTCCTCCCCTGTGGAGCCGGCAGATGGCCCCGGAGCCGGCCCTGGTGCCTCCCTGTCTGTCATGCAGCTCAGGTCCCTTCCTATGAAATGCACGGCCACACCCAGCGAGGGTTTCTCCTGGGCTCCCCAGTGGGAGAGTGGGGTACAGCCTGCAGCGGTGCAGGGCCCCCAGGCCTGTGTGAGCCTCAAGGTGGGGAGGTGGGTGAGGCGCCTGTCAGTGCTGCTTCCTGCCATCTCCTCTGCCTGGGCACAGGCTCTCTCCTCTGTTTGCTTTTTATTTCCTGTGTATTCAGGAACCATGTGAAATTGCCAGTGCCTGGTTTTGTCCTACAAAATAGCCATTTCATTTGGTTCAACCTGATACTGTGTCTATACACACACGCACAGGCAAATACTTTTTAAAACAGGATCATTCTATTCACAGTGTTCTGTAGAAATTTGTGTTCAGTCTTTTTAAGACACCTTACTATACTGATGCCAACACAGAGCTTTTTTTTTTTTTTTTTTTTTTTTTCTGAGACAGGGTCTCATTCTGTTGCCCAGGCTGGAGTGCAGTGGTGTGATCTCTGCTCACTGCAACCTCCACCTCCTGGGCTTAAGTGATCCTCCTGCCTCGGCCTCCTGAGTAGCTGGGCCCACAGGGTTTGCATCACCGTACCTGGCTAATTTTGTATTTCTGTAGAGATGGGGTTTCACCATGTTGGCCAGACTGGTCATTTTTTTTTTTTTTTTTTTTTTTTTTTTTTTTGAGACAGAGTCTCGCTCTGTCACTCAGGCTGGAGTACAATGGCATGATCTCGGCTCACTGCAACCTCCACGTCTCAAGTTCGCGCCATTCTCCTGCCTTAGTCTCCCAAGCAGCTGGGACTACAGGTGTACATGCACCACCACGCCCAGCTAAGTTTTGTATTTTTAGTAGAGATAGGGTTTCACCATGTTGGCCAGGATGGTCTCCATCTCTTGACCTCGTGATCCACCTGCCTCGGCCTCCCAGAGTGCTGGGATTACAGGCAAGAGCCACTGTGCCTGGCCCAGACTGGTCATTCTTTTATTTTAGAGCCAGTGTCTCCCTCTATGCCTAGGCTGGAGTGCAGTGGCACCATCCTAGCTCACTGCAGCCTTGAACTCCCGGGTGCAAGCAATTGTCATCTCAGATCAATCTTAGTCTCGAGCTGTCACCTAGGCTGGAGTGCAATGGTGCAATGTTGGCTCACTGCAACCTCCGCCTCCTGGATTCAAGCGATTCTCCAGCCTCAGCCTCCCGAGTTGCTGGGATTACAGGCGTGTACCACCACACCCAGCTTATTTTTGTTTTTTCTTTTGTTTTGTTTTTGAGACAGAGTCTCTCTCTGTCACCCAGGCTGGAGTGCAGTGGCATGATCTCAGCTCACTGCAGCCTTTGCCTCCTGGGTTCAAGCGATTCTCCTGCCTCGGCTTCCCAAGTACCAGAGACTATAGGTGCGTGCCACCACGTCCAGCTAATTTTTTCTATTTTTAATAGAGATGGGGTTTCACCATGTTAGCTAGGATGGTCTCTGTCTCCTGACCTCGTGATCTGCCCGCCTTGGCTTCCCAAAGTGCTGGGATTACAGCCGTGAGCCACCCGCACCCGGCCTATTTTTGTATTTTTAGTAGAGACGGGATTTCACCATGTTGACCAGGCTAGTCTTGAACTCCTGACCTCAAGTGATCCTCCCGCCTCAGCCTCCCAAAGGGATTACAGGCATGAGTTACTGCATCTAGCCGGAAGATTTAATTTTTTAATTGTCAAATACATTCTCTCTCTCTATAAACATCTTACATTTTATGATAATAAAATAATTTGTGAGCCGACGGCCCTGTTTCCCTGATGCCTGAGGTCTTCCTGGGGTGGCATGGGAGGGCTGAATTCAGGTGTGGGGTTGGCCACAGGGCACTGAGTGCCTGGGCGAGTATCTGGAATGAGGGAAACAGCTTGACTCCAGCCAAGAGGAAAGAAACCCAGGATGCTCTGGTCAGGCCAGGACCTGGGCTCAGCCACCATTTCTGGAGCCCAGGCCAGCTGCGTTGTCCTTCCGAGGGGTGCTGACCAGGGCTTTCCAGGAGCAGCCGCCCACTCTGTGTGCGTCCTCTTCCAGGTCGCCGCTGGGACATCGTGGACCAGGAGTGAGTCGGAGCTGCCGCGCTGCCCAGGCCATGGACTGTGAGGTCAGAGGCCAGATCCCCTGCAGGTGCCTTGTGGGGGGTGGGGGGTGAGGGGTAAGGGCTGGCATGTCCCCCAGCATGCCTCTCTGAGGGCTGAGGCTGAGCCCACGTGGCCCTTACCACAGCTCTGCACAGACGAACCCCGCCCAGCCCGTCACTGAAGCAGGCAAGAGGGGGGAATTCCTCCCTTTCCCTGTCCTGCACCTTCCTTGCACTCCGCTTTCGGTGCAAACCCTCCACACAGCGCCTGGGGCTAACCGCAAGGGCAAGGGGGCTTTTGGTTTAAGACCATTGACAGCCATAGGCTGTGGGTCCCAGCACTTTGGGAGGCCAAACAGGAGGATTCCTTGAGGCCAGGTGGAGGCTACAGTGAGCTGTGATTGTGCCAGTGCACTGCAGCCCTGTCCAAACAAACAAGCAAGCAAACAAACACAAAAGAGATTTAAAAACAAGAAAGTGGGCTCAAGCCTGTAATCCCAGCACTTTGGGAGGCCGAGGCGGGCAGATCACGAGGTCAGGAGATCGAGACCATCCTGGCTAACGTGGTAAAACCCCGTCTCTACTAAAAAAAAAAAAATACAAGGCCAGGCGCGGTGGCTTAAGCCTGTAATCCCAGCACTTTGGGAGGCTGAGACGGGCAGATCACGAAGTCAGGAGATCGAGACCATCCTGGCTAAACAGGTGAAACCCCGTCTCTACTAAAAAATACAAAAAAACTAGCTGGGCGAGGTGGCGGGCGCCTGTAATCCCAGCTACTCGGGAGGCTGAGGCAGGAGAATGGCGTAAACCCGGGAGGTGGAGCTTGCAGTGAGCTGAGATCCGGCCACTGCACTCCAGCCTGGGCGACAGAGCAAGACTCCGTCTCAAAAGAAACAAAAAAAACAAAAAACTAGCTGGGCGAGGTGGTGGGCGCCTGTTGTCCCAGCTACTGGGGAGGCTGAGGCAGGTGAATGGCGTGAACCCGGGAGGCAGAGCTTTCAGTGAGCCGAGATCGCGCCACTGCACTCCAGCCTGGGTGACAGAGCAAGACTCTGTCTCAAAAAAAAAAAAAAAAAAGTGGGCATTAGATAAGTACTTCATACAATTCTCTCAACTGTAAAAGCAAGACAACAATACTTATCTTGTCTAACCCATGCCATTGCTATCAGGAGCAAATAAATCAATAAAGGTCAAATAAAAGTGCTGTAAACTGTAAGGTGTTTCAAAACATTTTTAACCCACTGGATTTAAATTTCCCTTCATAGCTGGGGGAGGTGGCACATAATCCCAGTGACTTGGGAGGCAGAAGCGGGAGGATTGCTTGAGGCCAGGAGTTTGATTGAGAAACCTGGGCAACATAGTAAGACCCTGTCTTTATAAAGATAAAAGCGGTGGAGTTCTGGGAGGGGAGCCAGGAGCCCCCGCGGTCATTGCCCTGCCTTCAGTAGGATGCTCCCTAAAGGATTCCTTGTCTCTCCTTCCCTTTAACTGGTCTGGGGAGAGAAAATCACAGCACACCGTTCAGGAGCCTGTCTCCACCCACTGCATCAGAGCCTCCTCCCGTCCCTCCTGCCGAGTTCTGCAGCCTCTGCAGGGCGCCCGGCACCGGGGCCTCGCGCTGTCCTGGCAGCCTCTGGGAACGCATCTGCGAAGTCTAATGCCTTGGCGCTTAGTGACTGGCGGCCTGTGTCGCGGTTTCTGAGCATGGAGAGCACCCAGCACCCAGGAGGTTCTCAAGCTGCCCCTACTGAGTGTCCTTTCCAGAGCTGGGGATGGTGTGGATTTCAGCGTGGTGGCTGGAGGGCTGAGGCAGTGGCTCGAGTTTGATGTTAGTTACGTGAACAGAGGAGATTGCAGGAGCTCCCCCGGTCTTGATCCAGGCTTCTTGTCAGTGTCCAAAAGACCACTCTGTGGGTGCCACCGTCCCTTCCCACCTGCCCCTGCTGTTCCGGCTTCGTGCTCCGGAGGCCTCGGCAGGCGGAACGCCGCCGTCACAGTGCGGCGCCCTAACTCGCCGGAGGAGGCGCCTGTCCTCCCGCCGTGCCTCCCTCCGCCCCGTCAGTGAGGGGGCTGGACCGTCAGTAACGGGGCTGGACGTCGCCACGCGCAGCGCTCCCCTTTCCTGCCTTCGGAGGGAGAAAGCCAGGGCAGCAGTGAGGCAGCCCGCCCGGGTCACAGAGCTGGGGTCACAGCGAAACACTCCGAAAGATTCTTTCAAATTATAGGGTTCAGCTTTTTTTCCCATCAGAACTTAATTCTGTTTAGATATTTCTTTTTTTCTGGTTTGTTTTGTTTGTTTTGAGATGGAGTCTCGGTCTATCGCCCAGGCTGGAGTGCAGTGGCGTGATCTTGGCTCCCTGCAAGCTCCGCCTCCTGGGTTCACACCATTCTCCTGCCTCAGCCTCCCGAGCAGCTGGGACTACAGGTGCCGCCACCACGCCGGGCTAATTTTTTGTATTCTTAGTAGAGACGGGGTTTCACCATGTTAGCCAGGATGGGCTTGATCGCCTGACCTCGTGGTCCGCCTGCCTTGGCCTCCCAGAGTGCTGGGATTACAGGCATGAGCCACCGCGCCCGGCCAGTTCTGTGTAGATATTTCTTTTTCTTCCCCTAGTAAAAATAAAATAAAATAAAATACAGTAAAATGCACATAACGGAAAATTTACTGGGTGCGGTGGCTCACACCTATAATACCAGCACTTTGGGAGGCGGAGTGGGTGGATTGCTTGAGCTCAGGAGTTTGAGACCAACCTGGCCAACATGGTGAGACCGCCATACCTACAAAAACTACAAAAATTAGCCAGGCATGGTGGTGCATGCCTGTAGTCCCAGCTGCTTGGGAGCCTGAGGCAGGAAAATCACTTGAGCTTAGGAGTCTCAGGCTGTAGTGAGACAAGATCGCACCACTGCACTCCAGCCTGGGCAGCACAGGGAGATCCTGTCTAAACAACAACAAAATCAGTGTTCCTAATTTTCCTTTAAAAAGTGTGGAGAACTTTGCATTATTTTGCTTGTCAGTATCTTCCAACTGCTGCCTCTTTGATTGTTTTGATATTTGATAAAACAAAGACAATGAGATTGGTTTTATTTTTGTTTGGTGCTATTTTTTTGCCAGGTTTGGGGAACAGGATTTTTCCAATTTATGAAACTGCATTGGGTAGGGTAGGTACCATCTTTTTCTTTTTCTTTTTTTTTTCCTTTCTGAAACAGAGTCTTGCTCTGTTACCAGGCTGGAGTGCAGTGGTGCGATCTCGGTTTGCTGCAACCTCCGCCTCCCGGGTTCAAGCAGTTCTCCTACCTCAGCCTCTCAAGTAGCTGATACTACAGGCACGTGTCACCACGCCCAGCTAATTTTTGAATTTTTAGTAGAGATGGGGTTTCACCATGTTGCCCAGGATGGTCTCAACCTCTTGACCTCATGATCTGCTCGCCTCGGCCTCCGAAAGTGCTGGGATTACAGGCGTGAGCTACTGCACCCGGCCATTACCATCCTTTTCTTTGCACTGGAGCTGATCTTACTATTTCTGCCTCCATTAGACCACTTTTGTAACATGCCTTGCAGGATTTCCTGTCTGGATAATTTATCTTAACATATTTTTTTCCTGTGATCTAAAAGATAAACAACTATCAATTCTTTTATCAAAAGTGGATCTAGAGGCCGGGCACGGTGGCTCACGCCAGTAATCCCAGCACTTTGGGAGGCCAAGGTGGCAGATCACCTGAGGTCAGGAGTTCCAGACCAGCCTGGCCAACATGCTGAAACCCCATCTTTACTAAAAATACAAAAATTAGCCAGGTGTGGTGGCATGTCCCTGTAACCCCAGCTACTTGGGAGGCTGAGGCAGGAGAATCCATTGAACCTGGGAGGCAGAGGTTGCAGTGAGCTGAGATCGCACCATTGCACTCCAGCCTGGGCAACAGAGTGAGACTTTGTCTCCGAAAAAAAAAGTGGATCTGGAAGATCAAAAAAGGGCATGGTTCCATATTGGCACAGCACAAGCTCTATTCTTGGAATTAAATGACATCCATTTTCCAAGCCCACTCCTGTCCTGTGGGGCCAGCCCAGCCTGTCCCTGAAGCACTGGTCCAGACAGGAGCCTGTCCACACAGCTCTCCACCCACTGGGCCCAGTGCTTGACTTCACGGTCACTCGCAGCATCTGGACCTCCTCTGGCAGGTGCCATTCTTTCCTCTCCCTCCCTGCCCCCTCAAGTCTTTATTTTCTGTGGGAACTTGAGTTCGATAGCCTGACCTGCCATGGTGGCAACGCCGCTCTGCGTCCAGATTCTGGATGCCTGTTTACCAAGCGCAGGTCAAAAAGAGGTCCTTGGGCAGCGGCTGCCTGCATTAGCTTCTCGGGGCTGCTGCAGGCAATGCCAAGCAGGAGAGTGGCTTTCAACAACAGACGCCGATTCCCTCCCGGTTCTAGAGGCCCGAAGGCTGGAATCCCATGTTGCCCGGCTGCTTCCTTCTGGGGCATTCTCCCGGCTCCTGTGGCTGCCTCTGTCTTCACATGGCGTTCTCTCTGTGTGTGTCTGCTTAAATCTCCCTCTCCTTTCTCTTACAAAGACACCAGTCATTGGGTTTAGGACCCACCCTAATCTAGTACGACCTCATGTTAACTTGACTGCATCTGCAGAAACCTCATTTTCAAATAAGGTCACATTGGCAGGTACTTGGGGTTAGGACTTGCACACTTCTTTTTGGGTGACACAGCTTAGCCCACAGCACTGTCTGTGTCCTCTCTTCTCTCCTCACCAGGACTGTCGCTTGAGGCAGGAATGAAGCACATCCTGTTTGTGAGCTGTCTCGTGCCATGCGGCTGCTGCATACAGGAACTGTTAGGAATTGATGCAGTGGAATTTTGCATACAATTTTTCCTGTTTTCAGAAACAACTTTGGAGAAGTAAAGGCTGAATAGCAATACACAAGCACCTGATTTTATTTTTATTTTAGATTCGGGGTACATGTACATGTTTGCTACATGGGAATATCGTGCACTGGTGGGGATCGGGCTTCCGGTATCGCCTGGAGAGGGACTGTGTCCGTGCTGCACCCCCCCACCCCCCGCCATAAAGCGCCCAGTGCCTGTTCACTGCATCTTCGTGTCCATGGGCAACCATTGTTTAGCTCCCACTTATAAGTGACAACAGTCAGTATTTGATTTTCTATTTCTGAGTTCGTTCACTCAGGGTAATGGCCTCTAGCTCCATCCATGTTGCCGCAAAGGACATGATTTTATTCTTTTTTATGGCTGCAGCAATACACAAACTCCATATTTTAAGCATTTTTTTTTTTCTTTTTTGAGACAGGGTCTCACTTTGTCACCCAGGTTGGAGTGCAGTGGTGTGATCATGGCTCATTGCAGCCTCAAACTTCTGGGCTCAAGTGACCCTCCCACCTCAGTCTCATGAGTAGCTGGGACTACAGGTGCATGCCACCTTGGCTAATTTTTATTTTGTATAGAGATGGGGTCTTGCTGCCACGCTGGTCTCAAATTCCTGGGCTCAAGCGATCCTCCTGCCTCTGCCTCCTAGAGTGCTGGGATTACAGGTGTCACTTAGCAAAGCATTAAAACAATTTGCTGACGGGCACTGTAGCTCACGCCTGTAATCCCAGCACTTTGAGAGGGCAAGGGGGAGCAGATCACAAGGTCAGGAGTTCGAGACCAGCCTGACCAACATGATGAAACCTCGTCTCTACTAAAAATACAAAAATTAGCTGGGTGTGGTGGTGCACGCCTGTAATCCCAGCTACTCAGGAAGCTGAGGCAGGAGAATCATTTGAACCTGGGAGGCGGAGGTTGTAGTGAGCCGAGATCACACCACTGCACTCCAGCCTGGGTGACAGAGCGAGACTCCAGCTCAAAACAAAAACAAAAACAAAAAAAACAATTTGACCTGTAAGAACTGTCCTCTAAAAGTTTTTGGTTTTTCTAATGAAAAATATTATGGACTTAGAGGATAGAAATAAATCTCTGCCTGCACTTCCATCTTCCCTCCCGCCCTTCTCTGGCAGCCCAGGAGGTCTTTTTGTGTCAACCTGGGCAGATCTCAGCGACCCCGCCCTTCTTTTTGTTTTGTTCTCTCTTCCACCTTAAGTCTTTCTCTGCTCTGGGCACACCCAGCTGCAGATGCTACAAGGGTTCACCTTTGTTTGCAAGAATACAGCCCCAAACACAGTCAGTACCCCAAGAACAGTCCCTGCCATTTCCCGCGGCACAGATGCTGGCCAAGCTGCAGCTGCCAGTGCTGCCCAGGGAGCTGGAGAGTTGTCGGCCAAGAGCCCAGCCCCTCCGGGTAGAGCAGGAGCCAGCCCCACCACTCCCTGTGGGGTTTGGATTAAGGACACATCCACCCAAAGTAAACCAAGCTTGGCCAAAGGCAGGTGCCCAGCTGTGGTCACCACTCCACAGTAGTTACTGAAAATCTTCCATCTGCCCAGTACCCTCCTGAGCCCATGAAGGAGATGAGGGGAAAAAAAGAGACTCCACCTGTTGGAAGCACAGCCAGGAAAGGTAGGCTCAGATGGCTGAAGCTTGCAGGGGAACCTGAGGAAAGCGTGCAAGCACAGGATGATGGATGATGCCCGCGTGTCACTCACTCGCCTCCCCAGAACAGCCTGTGGCCTTCTCACCCAGTGGAAGCTCCCCAGCCACGTGTTTCAGGAGGTCCAGCAGATTCCTCTGCAGGGGAATCCGTTTCTGCAGAGTCGGGGCTCGCTCCCTGCCATCTAAGAGCAGTGCTGCTTAAAGCCAGGGCTGCAGACCTTGCCTCTGCCTGTTGAGACCTCCTGCAGGGCACTCCAGCCCACAGGGTCCCTCAGCTCTCTGGGGCCTACGAGGCTCTTTTGGGCCTGCTGCACCTGGAGCTCTTTGCAGGAGGGGCCTCTGGCCTGGCTGAGGTCCCGCCTTCCTGACTCCCCTTTCCCCTCAGGTCAGCAATGGTTCCGGCCTCAGGGATGAGTGCATCACAAACCTACTGGTGTTCGGCTTCCTCCAAAGCTGCTCTGACAACAGCTTCCGCAGAGAGCTGGACGTGCTGGGCCGCGAGCTGCCAGTGCCAGCTCCCCAGTGGGAGGGCTACGACGAGCTTCAGACGGATGGCAACCACAGCAGCCACTCCCGCATGGGAAGAATAGAGGCAGGTAGGCGGCCGGCCCCACCTCCTTCCCCAAAGCTGGGCTTTTCTGTCGCCAGTTACTTTCAGGGAGCCTCAGGGCTGGAAGGGACCCCCAGGCTCAGCCTCCGCCTCTGCAGTTTCGGCTACCAGGTAGGTTGGTATCACTTAACCACTTGACTGATTGGTCTCTACTTGATTCCCTCCAGTGCTGCTGAACTCACTGCCTACCATTTTTGGGTGACTGTTAGAAAATTCTTCCTTTCTGATGAGCCAGAATCCCATGTACTGGTCTTGAGTTCCTTGTCTGGACCTACATAGAATGGTGTTTTTATCCAGTTTCCCAAATGTGATTCTGATACAAAGATTGCAAACCACTTGTCTGGAGTATATAATCCAAGGGGTTCTCTCACTTGGCCTTATATCGTCTCAAGGACATGGAGCTTTAAATGCTGGTGCCTGTGTCTTGCCTCCAGAGATTCTGATTGGTTGGTCTGGGCATTGCTGGGTCTGGGCAAAGCCCCCAGGTGGCACTACCGGCGCGGCCCCTGTCTCCCCAAGCAGGCCTGACTGACTGTCCCATTGATGGAGGCCCACTGGTTTCACAGTGACTTTTGCCCCTGTCTATACCTGACACTTTTCCTTTTGTATACATTATGCCCCGTGATTACCTATACAAAAACACAGAAGCATTTGGAACCTCATTTCCAGGTGAGGAAACCCAGGTCCAGCGAAGGGTAAATGACTAGCTCCAGATCACACAGCTCGCGGTCATGTCACCGCCTCACAGCCCGGATGTAGGGCCAGGCCCCCCCTCAAGCTGGGGCTCAGCCGCCCTCGCACTGTAGGGCACAGCTTCCAGGCCACCATGGTTTCCAGACAGTTCACCTTTCCTGTTGCTAATCCCTACGCTCTCCTCCAGCCTCCAGCTCCACTCGCCTTTGCCAAGGGGCTGCTTATGCAGACGGGCTGCCCCAGGCGGAGGTGGGGGGCGTGTGGAGGCTCACCCACTTCCAGATCCAGCCCTATGATGCTGGCTTTCAGTAGTGTGCACGTTGGAATTACATGAGGAACCTTTCCAAATGCAGGCCTTGGGCCCTACTCCAGCTGCCTGCATCAGGCTGTTTTTAGGGGGAGACTGCCCAGAGGATTCTGACCCAGGTAGACTCCCACCCTGGCCCAGGCCTTCCGAGCTCAAGGGTTGCGCTGCCCTCTGGTGGCTGTGGGGGAGACCAACAGCTGACCCAGTCTTCTGCCTCCCACCTGTCTTAGATCAGTGCTTGAGAACGTGGCTGGAGTTCCCCACTAGCCTGGGGTGGGGGTGGGAGGGGGGTGGAGGTGTCTGAGAACGTCTCTGCCTTCTAATCCAGCCAGCATGTCTTCTGGCTGGCTCTGAACTGAGGAGAAACCCCGGATCTCCTTGGGAAGGTCCAGGAAGGGCAGGAGTGGATGGGCACAGCTCTGCTGTCAGCACTGCTGTGGGGGCAACTGCAGCCCCAGTCTGCCCTGGTGTTTTTCTCTCGCTCTTCTCCATGCTGGCCTTTGCCTCTAGACTGACAAACCGGGCTTGACTCAAGTGGCACCGGCAAAAGTGATCATGGTAGTTCACTTAGCCTGACCGGTGCTCTGGTAGGAAAGTGGTATGTGAATCTAGTCCGTGGCAAGCCTGGGAAGAGGGGCAAGGTAGAGACTCTGGCTGCCAGGGTTTCTTTTTTTTTTTTTTTTTTTTTTCCTGAGACGGAGTCTTGCCCTGCCGCCCAGGCTGGAGTGCAGTGGCCAGTTCTCAGCTCACTGCAAGCTCCGCCTCCTGGGTTTACGCCATTCTCCTGCCTCAGCCTCCCGAGTAGCTGGGACTACAGGCGCCCACCACCTCGCCCGGCTAGTTTTTTTGTATTTTTTAGTAGAGACGGGGTTTCACCGTATTAGCCAGGATGGTCTCGATCTCCTGACCTCGTGATCCACCCATCTCGGCCTCCCAAAGTGCTGGGATTACAGGCTTGAGCCACCGCGCCCGGCCTGCCAGGGTTTCTTTGGTGAGTCCGCTCACTTGGCTGGACACAGACGGATCAGGAAAGATTCCTGTTGCTACTGGGCTGGTGGCCAGAGGGAGAGAGGACGTGTCCATAACTGAAGCAAGGTGGATAGGCTTCGGGGACGAGCGAGGCACAGATTCGGTGCTGGGGGAGCGATGAGGTGCTGGAGGAGCTGGGTGCTCTGCTCTGCAGGGAATCAGGAAAACTCTGGGGCTGCAGCTCCAGTTGAGCTGGGACTTGGAGGCTGGGTACATTTTGTTCCTTGGAAACTGGGAAGAGGGAATGACCCTCTTTTAAGCAAAAGCCCAGCAGCTATAAACGCTACAGTGAGGCTGGGTGCAGTGGCTCACGCCTGTAATCCCAGCACTTTGGGAGGCCAGGGCAGGTGGATCAAGGTCAGGAGTTCAAGAACACCCTGGCCAAGATGGTGAAACCCTGTCTCTACCAAAAAAAAATACAAAAATTAGCCAGGCACGGTGGTGGGCGCCTGTAATCCCAGCTACTTGGGAGGCTGAGGTAGAGAACTGTTTGAACCCGGGAGGCGGAGGTTGCAGTGAGCTGAGATCATACCACTGCATTCCAGCTTGGGTGACAGAGTGAGACTCCGTCTCAAAAACAAAAAAAAGAAAAAGAAAAAGAAAAAAAGCTACAGTGAATAGTTGAGTTTGCCTAGGAAGCGTGGAAGTGAAGTCAGACATATTTTGAGCTGGGTCATGACTTGTTACTTAAACAGAGGTGAGTCCTTGAGAGGTTTTGAAGAGAAGTGATATGGTAGCCATACTGTATGTTCCACGGACAGACTCCAGGGAGGCCGTGAAACCCCCAGAGCACAGCTTCTAAGAACGTGCCCACTCCTTGGCACCTCACTTCCCCCAACCCTGCCCTGCTCTGAGGTCTGTGCTGTGAAGGTGGCAGAGTAGACTGGATGGCGGGGAGTGGGACTGTCGTCATCAGATGAGAGCTAACAGTGGCAGAGGGTAGGCAAAACACTTGTGTTTGCAACATAAGGTGAGATTTGACAGCTGACTGAGGGCGGGAGCAGCAGCCAAAACCAAAAAAGCCAGAGGGAAGTTGCAAGCACAAAAAAAAGTAGAAGATTTAATGGGAGAAATAACAATAGCTGGCATCTATTGAACACTTACTGGGAGCTAGGTACAGGCCCATTCATTCATTCATGCAATTAAAACATTTTTTAAGAAATAGGGTCAGGCCGGGCACGGTGGCTCAAGCCTGTAATCCCAGCACTGGGGGAGGCCGAGACGGGCGGATCACGAGGTCAGGAGATCGAGAACATCCTGGCTAACATGGTGAAACTCCGTCTCTACTGAAAAATACAAAAATCTAGCCAGGCGAGGTGGCGGGCGCCTGTAGTCCCAGCTACTCGGGAGGCTGAGGCAGGAGAATGGCGTGAACCCGGGAGGCGGAGCTTGCAGTGAGCCGAGATTGCGCCACTGCACTCCAGCCCGGGCGACAGAGCGAGACTCCGTCTCAAAAAAAAAAAGAAAAGAAAAGAAGCAGGGTCGTGCTCCATTGCCCAGGCTGGAGGGCAGTGGTGTGATCACAGCTCACTGCAGCCTGAACTCCTGGCCTCAAGGAGTCCTCCCACCTCAGCCTCCTATGTAGCTGGGATTAGAGGTACGTGCAGTATACCTGGCTCCCTTTGAAAATTTTTTGTAGAGGCAGAGCACAGTGGCTCACGCCTGTAATCCCAGCACTTTGGGAGGCCAAGGTGGGTGGATCACAAGGTCAGGAGTTCGAGACCAGCCTGACCAACATGGTGAAACCCCATCTCTACTTAAAATACAAAAATTAGCCGGGTGTGGTGTTGGGTGCCTGTAATCCCAGCTACTCAGGAGGCTAAAGCATGAGACTTGCTTGAACCCGGAGGCGGAGGTTGCAGTGAGCTGAAATCATGCCACTGTACTCCAGCCTGGGTGACAGAGTGAGACCCCGTCTCGAAAAAAAAAAGAAGTTTTTTGTAGAGGCAGGGCCTTGCTCTGTTGCTGGTGCAGTCATGGCTCACTGCAGCCTCTAACTCCTGGCCTTAAGCAATCTTCTGTCCTCCGCCTCCCAAAGCGCTGGGATTACAGGTCTGCACTACCACACCTGGTCCCTACAATTGTTTATTGAGCACCTACTGAGTGCCTTGCATTATTTTAAGTGCTGGGTATTTGTCAGTGGACAAAACAGATTAAAAAATCACAGCCCTGGCTGGGCGCAGTGGCTCAAGCCTGTAATCCCAGCACTTTGGGAGGCCGAGACGGGCGGATCACAAGGTCAGCAGATCGAGACCATCCTGGCTAACACGGTGAAACCCCATCTCTACTAAAAAATACAGAAAACTAGCCAGGCGTGGCGGCGGGCGCCTGTAGTCCCAGCTACTCGGGAGGCTTAGGCAGGAGAATGGCATGAACCCGGGAGGCAGAGCTTGCAGTGAGCTGAGATCCGGCCACTGCATTCCAGCCTGGGCGACAGCGAGACTCCGTCTCAAAAAAAAAAAAAAAAATCACAGCCCTTAGGGAGCTTAGCCTCTAGCAAGGGTGTCAAACAATAGCACAGCAAGTGTTGAGGAAGAAACGGAGGCGGCAGGGAGCGTGGTAGTTGAGCTTGGCCAACATGGAGCTGTGACAGTGGTACTCGGGCAGGGGCAGCATGGAGGCTGTGCTCCAGAGAAGCAGGACTGAGCGGCAAGGAGGAGATCTCCGGTTAGAAAGGCAGGAGAGATTCTCCAGGGCCTTGCCGGTGCCAGTGACAACTGGGGTTTTCCTGAGACGGGACTGCGAGGAATGGGGGCTCTTGGCGAGGAATGGGGGCTCTCGGCGAGGAATAGGGGCTCTCAGCTGGAGAGGGCGAAGGTGGGTCCGGGATGCTGTCTGCCCACAAGGCCCCTTCCCCAACGGCTGCCCAGGCCAAAGCCAACCCTGCTGGGTTGTGTGGTGTGAGCCATGAGGCTGCTGCCAGGCTTGTATCTCAGGCGTGGTCGTGACACCTCAGCTTCACTGACCCTGCCCGTGAGGACATGGTGCCTGTGTATGGGAACCTAGGCCTCAGCCGAGGCCCTAAGCTCCGGCACTGCCCAGAACCCAGCTCAGCGCTGGTACCCAGCCCGCCTGCCGTGGCCCTGGTGGAGTGGAGCCCGTGCCCAGTGGGGGCTGGCGCTACACTGTGGGGTGAGGGGCTGGCCTCGTCCCATCGCAGACCTGTCCTTTCCTGGGGCAGGGTGGTGTGGGAGAGGGTATCAGGGCCATCTTCTGAGTCTGCTCTGTCTCTGCCGCCCCTGCCTGAACACGCAGATTCTGAAAGTCAAGAGGACGTCATCCGGAATATTGCCAGGCACCTCGCCCAGGTCGGGGACAGCATGGACCGCAGCATCCCTCCGGGCCTGGTGAACGGCCTGGCCCTGCAGCTCAGGAACACCAACCAGTCGGAGGAGGTGAGTGAGGGCCTGAGGACGGTGTGGGCAGGTAAGTGAGCCTATGGGGACTGTCCCCTGCCTCTCACCAGGCAGCCCACTGTGGCGTGAGGCCACTCAACTCATGACTGTCCGTTCCAGAACTCTGACGAAGTAACTGGACACAGGGCATGGTTCATTGACTTTCAGAAGACTTCAGCTGGTTAACATCGAGGAAACCTGAACCTTAAATCAGAGTAAAGAGTTTAGGGGTAAAAGCCTCTAAAAGATGAAGGAAGCAGGTTTGGCTGACAGAAATAACGGGCACTTTCTTGGGTTGTAGGGAATTTAATAGTGGTGCCAGTGAGAGCCGTAAGCCCTGGGGTGCCACCTGCTGGTCTGCGGGGCTCCTTGGTTGGAACCCACACAGCTTTCTGAGCTCTACCATTTGCTTGGCACTGTGGGGGATACAAGATTGGTCCAGGGCACTGTCCCCAAAACACTTAGTGGGAAGGAGAACTACATCCTCCAACTGCCAAATACAGGCCTGTAGCGATGGGAGCTGAGAGGAGAGAAAGTTCCACTTTTTCGGCTCTACCAGCTGAAAACGCAGGCGTCCTCACCTCCTAGAAATCCAGTCATGCTTCTGTTCAGCAGGGCCAGCCTGTGACGTCCCCAGCAGCTGCCTAGAACGCAGGAGTGGCCGGCACACTCCCATGTAACTCTGCATGTGTGCCAACGGGCCTGACGGTCCTTGCCAGCCTCATGGTCTGTGTCCAGTACCCCCCATGCAGTCCCCTTCCTCCCCTCCATTCAGCTAGGTCTGCACCAATCAAATGGGCCTGGGCCTAAGGTGTCGCAGGTGGTCACTAGTTCTGGACTTGAAGTGCCTTGGGCGCAGGGACGACGAAGGCTGCTTGTATCCCGTCACCGTCTAACAGTGAGCGCGTGGGCTCTCCACACATGCGTGTGCTTAACGAGCTCCCTGCAGGGAGTGATTGCAATCTTCCCTTTCCATTGCCTTTCAGAACTCAACTGCTTCTCATTCTTTCAGCCCAGCAGCCCTGGATACTTGATCAGTACTTACCTTTGAAGTGCTGCTTCATACTGGGGACTGTGTTTCCTTTGAGAGGGAAGAGTATTAGTGAACCAGGTTGTGTGTGCCCCTCTGTGCAGGACCGGAACAGGGACCTGGCCACTGCCCTGGAGCAGCTGCTGCAGGCCTACCCTACAGACATGGAGAAGGAGAAGGCCATGCTGGTGCTGGCCCTGCTGCTGGCCAAGAAGGTGGCCAGTCACACGCCGTCCTTGCTCCGTGATGTCTTTCAAACAACGGTGAATTTTATTAACCAGAACCTACGTGCCTACGTGAGGAGCTTAGCCAGAAACGTAAGAACCCATGAGGTCAGCCCCTTCCCTGCCTGCTGCCCGTGCCCTTTTCTCTGGAAGGTTGAGAAGCCCAGCGGGGCCGCTGCCTCTGATGCCAGCACAAGGGTTACAGGCTGTCCTGCTTGGGTTAGGTTTTGCTGTTGTGAGCAAGAAAGCTAGGTGTGGAAGGTGGTGAAGAGCACCCAGAGTCCTTTCGAGCTTTACCAGCTTACTTTTGGAGACGTGCTCCACTCAGAGGGGCGGCAAAAGCTCATGTCGCACTCCTGGTGGGGTCCTCGCAGCATAAGCAGGTGCAGAGTGGAAGGAAAGGGCTGGAGGGCCCACAATGAGCTTTTCAGACTGCTTGCTTTGTCATAAAAATAAGTGTAATGTGGCCGGCTGTGGTGGCTCACGCCTGTGATCCCAGCAGTCTGGGAGGCCGAGATGGGCAGATCACCTGAGGTCAGGAGTTCCAGACCAGCCTGGCCAACATGATGAAAGCCCATCTCTACTAAAATACAAAAATTAGCCGGGCATGGTGGTGCACACCTGTAGTCCCAGCTACAGCTACTCAGGAGGCTGAGGCAGAACTGCTTGAACCCTGGAGGCAGAGGTTGCAGTGAACCGAGATCACACCACTGCACTTTAGCCTGGATGACAGAGCAAGACTCTGTCTCAAAAAAAAGGTGAAATGTGAACCAAAACGAGTAGTCAAAAAAGGCGGGGAGCTGTCTAAAATCTTTTCCAGAGCACATCTGTCCCATAACCAGGTATGAGAAGTCACAGTGTAAAGGCCGGGCATGGTGGCTCAAGCCTGTAATCCCAGCGATTTGGGAAGCAGAAGAGGATTGCTTGAGGCCAGGAGTTTGAGACAAAACTGAGCAACATGGCAAGACCCTGTCTCTAAAAAAATTGATAAAAATAATTAGCGGCCGGGTGCGGTGGCTCAAGCCTGTAATCCCAGCACTTTGGGAGGCCGAGACGGGCGGATCACGAGGTCAGGAGATCGAGACCATCCTGGCTAACACAGTGAAACCCCGTCTCTACTAAAAAATACAAAAAAAAAAACTAGCCGGGCGAGGTGGCGGGCGCCCGTAGTCCCAGCTACTTGGGAGGCTGAGGCAGGAGAATGGCGTAAACCCGGGAGGCGGAGCTTGCAGTGAGCCGAGATCTGGCCACTGCGCTCCAGCCTGGGCGACAGAGCGAGACTCCGTCTCAAAAAAAAAAAAAAATAATAATAATAATAATAATTAGCTGAGGGCCGGGTGTGGTGGCTCATGCCTGTAATCCCAGCACTTTGGGAGGCCAAGGCGGGTGGATCACGAAGTCAGAAGTTCAAGACCAGCCTGGCCAAGATGGTGAAACCCCCGTCTCTACTAAAAATACAAAAAAAATTAGCTGGGTGCGGTGGCAGGTGCCTGTAATCCCAGCTACTCGGGAGACTTGAGGCAGAAGAGTCACTTGAATCCTGGCGGCAGAGGTTGCAGTGAACCAAGATCACGCCAGTTGCACTCCAGCCTGGGTGACAGAGTGAGACTGTCTCAAAAAAAAAAAAAAATTAGCTGAGCATGGTGGCATGCACCTGTAGTTCACGCCATCATGGAGGCTGAGGCAGCTCGTCAGGAGGCTGAGGCAGAAGGATCTCTTTGCTTGAGGCCAGGAGTTCAAGGCTGCAGTGAGCTCATTGTGCCACTGCACTCCAGCCTGAACAAAACAAGACCCTGTTTCTAAAAACAAACATAGAGTGTTCACAATGCTGCCCAAGAAGGGCCAGTTTTTGCAGTTGCCCCCATGTAGCAAAATCTGGTGCTTCTGTTTCATAGACCCATATGGATATTTTAAGTGGATGTGTCTTATTTGTAAATTTAAAAAATTAGCGAATGGCCGGGCGCGGTGGCTCAAGCCTGTAATCCCAGCACTTTGGGAGGCCCAGACGGGCGGATCACGAGGTCAGGAGTTCGAGACCATCGTGGCTAACACGGTGAAACCCCGTCTCTACTAAAAAATACAAAAAGCTAGCTGGGCGAGGTGGCTGGTGCCTGTAGTCCCAGCTACTCGGGAGGCTGAGGCAGGAGAATGGTGTGAACCCAGGAGGCAGAGCTTGCAGTGAGCTGAGATCCGGCCACTGCACTCCAGCCTGGGCGACAGAGCGAGACTCCGTCTCAAAAAAAAAAAAAAAAAAAAAGTGAATGTTTGGGATTTTATGACATGTCAGAAGGAGTACTTCAGGCTTTGGTTTTTAAGTAAAATAGCATCTAATCCTCTACTGAGAACTCATAAGAAAACATTCCTTATATGCTGTGGTCTTCAGTTATACAGGCATTTTAAAAACAGGAGAATGAGGCCGGGCGCGGTGGCTCAAGCCTGTAATCTCAGCACTTTTGGGAGGCTGAGACGGGTGGATCACAGGTCAGGAGATTGAGACAATCCTGGCTAACACGGTGAAACCCCGTCTCTACTAAAAAATACAAAAAATTAGCCGGGCGAGGTGGTGGGCACCTGTAGTCCCAGCTACTCGGGAGGCTGAGGCAGGAGAATGGCGTAAACCCGGGAGGCAGAGCTTGCAGGGAGCTGAGATCTGGCCACTGCGCTCCAGCCTGGGTGGCAGAGCGAGACTCCGTCTCAAAAAAAAAAAAAAAAAAAAAAAAAGGAGAATGAATATAAATCTTTTTTTTTTTTTTTTTTTTTTGAGACAGTCTCGCTCTGCCACCCAGGCTGGAGCGCAGTGGCCGGATCTCAGCTCCCTGCAAGCTCCGCCTCCCGGGTTTAGCCATTCTCCTGCCTCAGCCTCCCGAGTAGCTGGGACTACAGGCGCCCGCCTCGTCGCCCGGCTAGTTTTTTTTGTATTTTTAAGTAGAGACAGGGTTTCACCGTATTAGCCAGGATGGTCTCGATCTCCTGACCTCGTGATCCGCCCGTCTGGGCCTCCCAAAGTGCTGGGATTACAGGCTTGAGCCACCGCGCCCGGCCCCTGAATATAAATCTTAAATCAGGCATTAAACCCAGCTGAATTGTTGGAAGGAGGTAAGCCTGAGGCCATTCCTGGACAGCTTTTACCAACACCCATGTAAAGGGGGAATGAGTGGGCAAGACGTGTGCGGCTGTCTGTATGGACAGCTTACCAGAGACTGACGGCTGAGGCAGAATCGTGATTCCTCTAACCCAGCAGGGGCCTCCTGACAGTCAATGCCTCGGAGATGTGAATAGCCACCTCACCGCCTGAACAGCCTGTTTTTGCAGTTGCCCCCATGTAGCAGAAAGGATGCACGGATAGGACTTTAGGGCTCTGCAGAACATGTTTTTGCATAAACCCCAGCTTTGCTCCGCTGTGGCACAGAGCTCTGGAACCTAGTTTGTGAATGAGCCTAGCTGATTCTGGCTTTTTCTCCTTTCTTGCTCTAGGGGATGGACTGAACCGACAGTTCCAAAAGTGTGACTGGCTAAAGCTCGATATGGTCACAGCCATGTAGCTGCTTCCAGTGTAGACACAACCCTGGCATAACAACAGCGTTCCTAGAGAAGACGGGCTGGAAGATAGCTGTGATTTCTGTTTTAAAGACAATGTTTTAAGCTTATAACGCATTCTAAAAGAGCCACATTAATATACTTGAATGAAAATATCAATTTACACGTATTTGAATGGCCTTCATATCATCCACACATGAATCTGCACATTCGTAAATCTACACATGGTGCCTTTATTTCCGCTGTGCAGGTTCTCACTTGAAAATTAAATTGAAAAGCAGGTTTCAAGGAAGTAGAAACAAAATACAATTTTTTTGGTAAAAAGAATTACTGTTTATTAAAGTACAACCATAGGGGATGGTCTTACAGCAGGCAGTATCCTGTTCGAGGAAAGCAAGAATTGGAGAGGAAAGGAACATACCCCTTACAAATGAAAAATTCCTCAAAATAGGGACTATCTTAATACTAAGGAACCAACAATCTTCCTGTTTAAAAACCAAATGGCCCAGAGATTCGGAACTGAAGTGCTGCACTCAAACAGTGGGACCGTCCGGCCCCAGTACGTAGGCGCTTGACTTTCTCAATTTCATCTCCCTTTGTTTGAGTCAAAAAGAACCACTTGTGGTTCTAAAAGGTGTGAAGGTGGTTTAAGGGCCCAGGTCAGCCACTGTTTACAAAATCAGGTAACAAACGGCATGCACCTTTTCTCCTTCCATGACATCAAGGCTTTGCTAAAGACATTAAGCCACGGGTGCCAGAAGCTACTGCGATGCCCCGGGAGTAGCCTGGGAAGTTTACAGAAGCTGTAGACTTCCAATTTCTAGCCGTACGCTCGGCTCATCCATGCCTCAGAAGTGCATCTGGAGAGAAGAGGTTTCTATGCATAAAAGATGAAAGAGCAGTTGGACTTTTTAAAAATTCAGCAAAGTAGTTCCCTCTCCTAGGGACAGTCAACACCAAGTCACTTAGGTAGTACCAAAATAAGGAAGAGCTTAGCTTTAGAAACAGTGCGACACTGGTCTGCTGTTCAATGGGAAGCTATGTCCTAGGAATCAGTTTAAAAGCATGACGGTGGATGCTGGGTCTGTATCACACACATTGCTGTGAACAGGAATCTCCTGTGACCACAACAGGAGGCTACTGGAGACGCGTATGAGTAAGGGCACTGACGGACTCATGATTTCTTCTTACCACTTTCCTGTTCCGTAAGAGTTTAAAATCATCAGAAAAGAAAAACAAACTCTATATTGTTCAGCATGGAATACATACCACGCTAGGGCTGGCTCAATTGAAGTGGGCAAAAGGTTGCAAATACTAAAAAGAAATGCTGCCGTGCAGCGTGAAGGCCATGGTTTGGAAATAAATCTTCCTAAAACAATGACTTTTCCTGTTTTGGAGTGGACTTTTAAAAAAGTTTCCTGACCACAATGGAAAAAAGGTTGAACCACGCTACACCTACACACCGTCCATACATCAGCCATTATAATCAGATTCTCACTGGGGGAGGCATTTTATTCCCAAAGGGGCTATACCAGCGTCACCCGGAACTAATGGAAAAGGGCTCTAGAGCAGCAAATGACTGGCCTATCATCGCTCACTGCCTCTCCCACAGCATCTTCACCTTATTCTGTTTCACTTGAGTTCAGACAGTAGGCCGCCATTTTATTACAGCTTATAACAGGCCTTAGTGTAAATTCTTCCAGACCAAGTCTGAGATACCGTCTTGGTTGTAAAGCAAAGCCAACATTAGAAACAGATTGCATTGTCTCAAACACAGCTGCTCCAGTCTTCAGCACCTCCCAGCCATGGTGACTCAGGCATATCCTGGCAGTTGGTGGATTTTGCCCTGTAACACAACCCTTGTGGAGATGACTGAAAGGTGATTTTAATTCAGAGAATGTGTTTTCTTTTCTGTTTTAAAAATATTCGAATGAAGTGATGGAAATTCCTTTGTTAAACATCAAAAGCTTTCTCCTTGAAAAGATGCTTGGTGTATCTGAAAGTCACGTGGGACATTTGGTGCATTCCGAAGGTCAAGGCATTCCGGAACTCTCCTCTTAGGACCCAGCATTAACTGCTGAGATACTCAAGACTTCCTTAAAGGGTCACAGCGCTAGTGCCTGGTTTTATTGTCCAACAGCTTTATTGTGCTGAGAACTGGAATATATAGAGTCCTTTGAATGTTACGATCTTGTTTTCAGAACCTGGAGTCAAACCAATTAAGTATGGACTTACAAAGACAATTGATCACATGAAATGATACCACCTAAGTCAAGGGCATAGAGTTACCATGTGGATAGAAAGATGAGTCCATCGATTATCTTCAAATCCCATGTGTTCTCTCTAGCACATTGCTTCTGACAGAGTAACTCACAGATTTGAAGTTTGTTCCTTTCCCTGATGAAGAGGAGATTGATCAAAAGGTAGAAGACAGGAGGGAAGAGGAGCCAGAATGAGCCACAATGGTCAGTTCAGCAAAGCAGAGCGGCTGCACAGAGGGCCCATGGCACTCACACAGAAAAAGGAAACATGCTGCCTCAGTAAAATGCCCATGTTAACCGAATTATCCAAATCACCAATCAATGCTGGTATTTCTGATACGACAGCATTTGAGCCAACACTAAACTGACCTGAATTAAGGAATGAGTTAGGTAGGAAGAGGCACCTTTAATCTGGAGGAAGAAATGGAAGACTGTAATGGGAAAAATGCAGGTCTAGGAGAAAAATGTTTTCCTTTGATGCTGGCCAAGGACCCCTCTACATAATACAGTTCTCTTGCTGGAAAGCATCAGGGACAGAGTTATTCCAAGCTCTGCAACAGGGAAGACTGTACTTTGACCTTCTTTTCCTGGGGAAAGAGAACAACTGGTAGTCTTAAAATGTCAAAACTTTTCTTCTAAATAGTACATTCATAAACTAGTTTCTTCTGGTGGTGCAAAGAACACTCCCCACAGTGAGCAGGATCACTATACAGTTTCCCCTGAGGAGAGGTGAGAGCGGCAGACTCACCTGGAGGCAGCTGCTACTTTTTAACTGATGACAAGGCCTTGCAAATACCCCCGAGAACAATTTCACTGTGCGCTCGCAGGGAAGCAGCAGTCTGGTGTGGGCTCCTGTGGCGTAGACATCAAATGTGGAAGACCTGATGGTGTTAGCGTGTGAGGATGCCAGGCTGAAGCGAAACAGCCTTGCGAAAAGAAAGGGAAGATGGGATGTGCTAATATTTTAGTGGCATGCACTTTCCAACTCTCCATGGAGCTCTCTTTATAGATGAGGTCACTGAACGTCCCTGTTCTGTACCACAGAACTGGTGTTCTCCAGCCAAGGTGATAACTACCATGATGTGCTGTGGAATGTCCTAGGTTTTCACACCGGGAGGGCCTTCCAGGAGCTGACATACTTGCGGCCATACCTGGTCAACCCTCCTAAGTCCCCAACCTGTTGGAGTGTCTGTCCAGAGGCCCAGCAGTGCTTCCAGGTATTCCCCCACTTCACTCCACAGCCCTACGCTTACGATGGCATACGCAGGGGAGAAGGGACACACTCGAACAAACAGAAAGAGAGCTAGAAATGCATCTGCTGTCTTCACCCCCTTCACTTAGCACTTTGTGATAATTGCTGGGACAGATTGCCTAACCTTGATTATAAGCAAAAATATTTAATCAAGAAAGCTAATGAAAGCTCATCAGCAATGCCTGTGAATTCTGTAACCACAAAGCATCTCACTCAATGTCCACACGGAAAACAGCTACATAATTGGAAGCTGAGACCAGTCCTGGACGTAACCCTCACTCTTGTTTTTTGTAGTAGAACATGCTTAATATTTAAGTGAGCCTATATGGTGACTTTGTACAAATTAAGACTTCCCTTCTTCCAAGGCCCACAGCATGGCGAGCAGAACACAGGCTGCACATCGGAATTTGTCCCGTCAGTCCTTATGCAGTAAACAACTGGCGCAACTGTTTGCAGGGGACCTGCCAATACTGCTTTGCGGGCCAGGAAAATAAAAACTGGCAAAATCATTGCCTTGCCTCTCCTATGCTTGAGGACATTAGAAAAACTAACAGACTCTGGGCCTGGGCACAGTGGCTCATGCCTGTAATCCCACCACTTTGGGAGGCCAAGGTGGGTGGATCACGAGGTCAGGAGATCGAGACCATCCTGGCTAACACGGTGAAACTCCGTCTCTACTAAAAATACAAAAAAATTAGCCAGGCGTGGTGGCGGGCACCCGTAGTCCCAGCTACTCGGGAGGCTTAGGCAGGAGAATGGCGTGAACCCGGGAGGCGGAGCTTGCAGTGAGCCGAGATCGAGCCACTGCAGTCCAGCCTGGGCGACAGAGTGAACTCTGATTAAGTTCCTCATTCTGTAATATGGGAATAAAAGGAATACAAACAGCGATTAGAACTGTGAAGGTGAAATAAGGTATGTGAGAGCACTAGAACCATCTCTGGCATGTTGTAAATGCTCAACTACTATTTGCTAAAATTATAATTATCGACATGAGGTTTTTTTAGGAAAAATTATACACTCTAAACTCAAATGGATGTCATAATCAGGAGATTATCACTAAGGGCAGGTCTTGGTGCACCAGAGAAGAGGAAACATTCTAGTATGCAGTGTGTCGCTGAGATGTTAAATGAGATAATGCTTGTGTGGGAATTTGGGCAGAAGCTCTAAGTCATGTCTGTTAGCAATCCGATAGCCTACAAGGCCGTCTTGATGGATATGATCACCACCTCAAATTCTTGGAAAGATAAGTTTGTGTGGAAAGACGTAAGAAATTAAGAGAAAGGGAAACAACTTCTTAGCTACATTTTATTTCTATAAAACATCTCTTAAAATAATTCAAACACTGAACTGTTCACATCTCATACCTTTCAGGAGAAAGGAAAGGAGCAGGCATTACTTTCATATTATTGAGGGAATCAGCCCAAAGCCTGAGGAAATTAATAGTAGCTGTGAGTCAAAGCCATGTCTCCAGGTTCACGGCTCACTCCCCCAGGACAAGCCTAGGTAGGTAGTGGCTGCATCTGGTACCCCTGGGACAGAAATGCAGGTGAGAAGGGTCTCAAGAATGCCTCGAGGGGGAAATGGGTGACCCAGAAGGTCCACAGTTGTATTTCTTGATCTAGAATGTTCTCTAGAAGGAAATGAGAGTCCCCTTAAGGCACACTGTAGGTACTGACTGATTTCTGTGGGCCCAGAATTATCACTTTAATACAGAGGGGATAAATTGGCATTCTTCTCCCCCCGCCCCCAATAAATCATTACCTTCAACAGAGCAGTTGAGATGAGGTCTAAGGACTAAGAACTTTTCTATAAACAAGTTGGATTTATTCTGAACCTTTCCTTTACCTTCACTTAGAGAGTATGTAAGTTGGAGGCAGGAATGGCCTACTATCAGCTCCTCCCCCAAAAAGGAAGGGGAGCTTGAGAAATCGTTTTTTAAATGTATGAGCAAAAAGCAGGAGCACAGTCCTCATGAGGTAAGGAAGTGAAGGAAGAATGGGGATGCTGCCACATCCTGTTAACTCAGGAGCTGACCAAGAGTTACCTAGAGAAAGCCAATGGAAAACACTAGCTCCATTACCTAGCAAAATACAACTGGCCAAATCACTGTGACTGAGTGTTCAACAGGTGGGGAAATAAAGCAGCAAGTAGCCGCTTCCATACCACATTTCTTCCTTATTCTTTTGTGGGCAGCACAGACTCAAATATCCTAAGCCTCATGAGCACCTCCTTTCAGCAGCTCAGAGATGAACCTGGCTTCGATCAGCGCTTGAATCTGCTCAGCCAGCGGAGGATCCAGAGTTGGCAAGTGTTAATACTGGAACTCCAAGTATTTTATCACTTTTTAAAAATCAAGATAACTCACCAGTTTTTTTTGCTCTTCACCTATGCAAACACAAATAATAGCAATTAGAATACAGAATAATCCGATGCAACTATCAGAGCCCATGAAGAAAAAAATTGTTGCCTCGCTAATCCCATTCCCCCACTCACCTCTAATTACTTAATCCAAGTACACAAAACCCTTAAAACATCACTCCCTCAGTGGGACACTAAAACACGCTACACGATAAAGCTGGAAAGACACACCAACGTACTCCCAGACCTGGTTTTGACCAATTTTTAAACAGTATTGCTTTAGGGAGATTTTATTTGAAAACATAAATTTCAAAAAGAAAGCACATTTAAAACATCAGGTTTTGTGATCAGGGTAGGTAAAGTATTTTTATTACAAATTTCAGGATCTAAAAAATAATTTATTACATTTACTAAGATAAATCTAAGATGACCTTTTTAAACCAAGCCACATGTGCCCTGCATAGTGACGTCGGGACCCTCGGGCATGGAAAGATGCAGGTCTACTCTTCCTTTAGGGCTGGGATCAGCCAGAGGAAAGAAAATTATGCCAATGCTCAACTAGCATATACTGATTAGGACTATTTTGGTTTATGACCCTGGCACTGAAGAATGCAGGTGAAGATGCTGCCATTCTTGAACTCTGAAAGCCAAACTAGAATCCGCAGAGCAGCCTCAGTCTTAAAATTCAAGCTTCTTTTTCCTACTTTTTATTTCAGTGATATTTAGGACACTCTATATTTCATGAGTTATGATCTAACTGGCTCTAAAAGCCCAAGAATAAAAATCCTTACCACCTAGCAAGAGACCCATAGAACTGGTCAGTAGTAAGACTGAGGTCACATATTAGAAAAAACATACTAGCCCAGGATTAAAGACAGTGACCATCCAGCAACAGAGATGTTGCTGGCAACTAACCATAGTGGTGGGTGACCACTGATGAAAAGTGCTGAAGAGACCTCAGAAGGTCATCCGGGTTATCCTCCTGCCTTGACACAAGACAAATGTGTCTCTGTAGCCAGACTTACTTGCAATTGCACTCACAAGTGGGGACCCCAGATCTCTTTCATGTTATTTTCTCTGTATACATATTTCAAAGATTCCCAAAGGCAGCATTTTTACAAGGTGGAGCTGCAGGAAGCTTCGGGGACTTGGACAGGTCTGAGCAGAAGTCCAGAGCAACCCTCCTCCCATGGGATCTTAGCAGGAACCCGGGGGCGAAGAGGAACAGTGCAGTCCCTGAGAGGCAGCTGAGAGTACGGGCGAGCACCCTCACACTCCAGGATGAGGGGCGGGGGGGGGGGGGCAAAAAAAGAGTAGGTGCAGAGCCCAGCCTGCTCATCAGGAAAGATGAAATTCTAAGGGGATTAAGAGCTAACGAGTCAGTAGCTGAGGAGCACACAGCTAAGCTCTCTCAGCTGGGAATTCCTATCCCAATTCTTTCTAAGTAAACCCTCCTCCGCTAAAGCAGTGGATCTCCACAGGGGATGTTCACAGGGGATATGTGGCAATGTCTAGAGACATTTTCGGTTGTCATCTCTGGGAGGGGGTGCCACTGGCATCTAGTGGGTGGAGGCCAGGGATGCTGCTGAACATCCCACCACAGAAAATGATCAGAGTATTACTAGTGCCAAGGCTGGGAAACCCTGTCCTGGAGGGGGGCTTTACCCCTAAGGTTCTCAATTTAGCAGGAGCCGAGGCCCTTGGGATTTAGTCAGACGAATGTGAACGCCCCACCTCAAGCCCTAACACGCCTAACATGCCACTGCCACATTGAGCAGAAGTCCCCAGTTATCCCAGAGTGTTCCACAAATGTCCAGACAGCTGCTGGAGGTTCAAATTCCAGCCAGTACAACTCCAACCTTACATCCTTCTGTCTGTTTCTCCTGAAAAGCCTTCTATTTCTTTCTCAGAGCCAGAGCTACCCCGATGGCCATTGCCAGGATGGCAACAGCAGCAGCGCCTCCAAACAGCAGTATAGACTTGCCCTCAGACAGCGGCAGGGGCTTCATCTCGCCGGCGGGGGACAGTCTAGACTTGCCCTCAGAGAGCGGCAGGGGCTTCATCTCGCCGGGAGGGGACAGCTCTTCCCCAAGGCTCTCTTCCCTTGCATTTGTCTCCTTCTCACTCAGCAGCGTTTCTGTGGGTTCCGGTGCGGGGACCACCTCCTCCACTTCAGTAAGTTCAACTGTTGCTGCTTTCACCTCTTCTTCATCAAGTTCTACAAACAGAGATGTAGCAGGGCTGGATTTCTCCACTGTGATCACTTCTGTGTCAGGTTCCCTTGTCCCCAGCAAGGAGGTGGCAGTGATATGTGGAAGCAAGGGGGCTGGGGCTTCAGGGAGGGCCTCTGGCAGCTCCCCCGCTGGCAAGACCACAGAAGCCAGAGCAGCCTCTTCCATGCCCTCGGGCACTTCTTCTTTCTCCACGTGCACGATGTCAGAATTAGAAGAGTTGTTCTCACTCTTCTCTCCAACTCCGTTGCTGTCTAAGCTTTTCACTTCTTCAGGATCCATTGCAATCTGCTGCCAGGACTCAGGGCCTAGAGAGACTGGTAGGCTTTCTGTGTGCCAGCTCTGGCTAGCTGACAGCGAGACAGGTAAGCTCTCGGACTGCCAGGAAGTGGTCACAGTTGGAGACTCTGGGGGACTGACCTGTCCAGAGTTGTCGCTGGGCAGGATATAAATGTCATTGCTATCTTCTGCAGTGATTCCAGGGTATTCTTCCTCCTCTGACTCAAGACTAAACACAGTGCCCTAGAAACGAAGGACAAGTGTCAATAATAAAAATCTATTTAAAAAATTGACATCAATCTGTAAAGCAAATTCCTTCCTAAACTGAAGTTCTAGGAATGAAACACTGTTTAAATCTACATAGTTTCTGAATGGAATGCATTTATTTGTAGGCCAATACAGAGAAACAATTTTCGACAGGCTTCTGAGCAGTTTCCTTGAAACTAAAAAATCATGAGTTAATTTACATTCAGTATAATTCACATACAGGCTGAGTGCATCCTCATCTGAAAACCTGAAATCCAAAATGCTCCAAAATCTGAGATTTTTTTATTTTATTTTATTTTTTAGATGGAGTCTTGCTCTGTCTCCCAGGCTACAGTGCAGTGGCATGATCTCGGCTCACTGCAACCTCTGCCTCCCAGGTTCAAGCGATTCTCCTGCTTCAGCCTTCCCAGTAGCTGAGATTACAGGCACCCGCCACCATGCACGGCTAACTTTTTTAGTAGAAATGGGGTTTCACCAGGCTGGTCTGGAACTCCTGACCTTCAGTGATCCACCCATCTTGGCCACCCAAAGTGCTGGGATTACAGGAGTAGGCTACTGCACCCAGCCCAAAATTCAAAACTTTTTGAGCGCTGAAATGACATCACAAGTGGGAAATTCCACACTTGACCTCATGTGACGGGTTGCAGGCAAAACAGTCAAAAATCTGCTTCGTGCACACAAAATATTATATATATGTTTATATTATAAATATTGTATATTTATATTATATATTAATATGTTAATATTATATAAAATTACCTTCACTCTATATGTATGAGGTACATACAAAAAGAAGTAAATTTCATGTTTGGACTTTCCCATCCCCAAGGCATCTCATCACATATATACAAACATTCCAAAAAAAAAAAAAATTAAAATCCAAAACACTTCTGATCCCAAGCACTTTGGATGAGGGATACTCACCCTGTATGTTCAATGCAGTAATTAATGCAAAACAGCAGAGAAAACAAAGGCAAGACCTTGTGCTCAAGGAATGTATCACTTAGTAGGGTATAAAAATAATGCTATGTCATAGTGAAAGTGCTATTAAGAGTTCATATGGCAGTGCTGCTTTCCTTAGAAGAAGAAAAAAAGTTCAGATGGGAAAAAGACCTCTTTGGGTAGAGGTCAGAGAAAGCAGGGAGATCACAGAAAGCTTCACGGAGGGACTAGCATTTATATTAGGCATCTGAAGAACAGGTAAGATTTTGGCAGGCAAGGGGTACAAAGAAGACACAATGCAGGCAAAAGCACAGAGACAGAAAAAAAGAGAATAAGGACAGAGCCCTGTTTAATTAATGCAGAGTGCACATGAAGAATAGAAGGTCAGTGAGGACAGGACCATGGAGAAACCTGAATGACAGAGAGCTAAGAAATACGGACTTTATCCAACAGGTGATGGTTTATCACTGACATCTCTGAGGTACAAAATTACAATCAGAGCTTTGCTTTAAAATTCCTCTGATAGCAAAGCCAGAATGGAGAGATGCTGCAGACACAGAGACTCTTGCTTCTTTCTTCAGGAAGTCTGAGTGAAAGCAATAAAGCCCTACAGCGCAGGCCGTGTGTCTATGTCTATTAATAACAGGCCACTGCATGCCTACTGCTTATCACAGCTGTGTCAGGCACAAGGGCTATGAGGAAGAATGAGTCTATTCTTACAGAATTTACTAGGCAGCTGTGAAGACTGACATATGAATAACTAACTTCAATACGATACAGAAAGCTTTATGACAGGTGCATGCACAAGGGGCTAGGCCAACCCAGAGGGTAAGGCACAATCAAAGGACAGAAAGAGAACCAATGGAATGGAATGTCACCGAGATGTACAGAAATTGTCATCCAAAGGCTAGACAACACTCATAAAAGCTACAGGGAATCTGAATAGAATATGTAAAGCAGGCCGGGCGCGGTGGCTCAAGCCTGTAATCCTAGCACTTTGGGAGGCCGAGACGGGCGGATCACGAGGTCAGGAGATCAAGACCATCCTGGCTAACACAGTGAAACCCCGTCTCTACTAAAAAAATACAAAAACTAGCCGGGCGAGGTGGCGGGCGCCTGTAGTCCCAGCTACTCGGAGGCTGAGGCAGGAGAATGGCGTAAACCCGGGGGGCGGAGCTTGCAGGGAGCTGAGATCCGGCCACTGCACTCCAGCCTGGTCGACAGAGCGAGACTCCGTCTCAACAAAAAAAAAAAAAAAAAAAAAAAAAAAAAAAAAAAAAAAAAGAATATGTAAACCAATTAATTTCTACTTCATTTTACGATTATGGTTGCTATTCATCTGAAGTAGAATAATTTCGTTCTTCAACCAAGACCAGAAACTTTCTATGTATATCAAGGATCTAATATAAATCAGAAGTCTGTCAGCCCCATAAAAAAGTAAAAAATACAAATAAATCACACCATCACGATGTCGGCATCATACTGCACCACATTCTACTGCAACCCTTGCTCCAACCACTTCAGAGGCCATGGTAAGCATCAAGCATATTCTATGAGTATGGAATAAGCAGGGGGGTAAAATAATACGGCATGACCACAAAATTCACAATCAAAAGCAACTGGCTTGTATCCAGCTCCAACTGTGCCCCAGCTGTGCGAATTTGGATACCTTGCTTGGACTTTTAGATTTCAATTTCTTCACAAATAAAAGGGGGACGACTGACTAGGTAGGATTGTTTTTGTTTTGTTTATTTTTAGAGTTGGGGTCTGCTCTATCACACAGGCTGAAGTGCAGTGGCAGGATCATAGCTCACTGTGGCCTCAACCTTCTGGCCCCAGGGGATCCTCTCGCCTCAGCCTCCTGAGTAGCTGGGAATAACAGCATGGGCCACTGAACTCGGCTAAGTTTTTTTATTTTTTGTAGAGATGAGTCTCTCTATGTTGCCCAGGCTGGTCTCAAACTCCTGGCTTCAAGCAATTCTCCTACCTCAGTGTCCCAAAGTGCTGAGATTATAGGTGTGAGCCACCACACCCGCACCTGAGTCTATTTTTAAAATGAGGTATAGTTTTTTCTTTTTGTTTTTTTTTTTTGGTTTTTTTTTTTTTTTTTTTTTTTTTTTGAGACGGAGTCTCGCTCTGTCACCAGACTGGAGTGCAGTGGGGCGATCTCGGCTCAATGCAACCTCCATCTCCCAGGTTCAAGTGATTCTCCTGCCTCAGCCTCCCAAGTAGCTGGGACTACAGGCACACGCCACCATGCCCAGCTAATATTTGTATTTTTAGTAGAGACGGGGTTTCACCATGTTGGCCTCAATCTCTTGACCTCGTGATCCGCCCTTGTCGGCCTCCCAAAGTGCTGGGATTACGGGCGTGAGCCACCATGCCCGGCCCAAGGTACAGTATTTATAGGGCTTAGCTTAGTACTTTGTACATAGGAAGTAATCAGTAAGTTCTGCTATTTCATAACTTGTTAATGTTTGTGTTGTCATTTTCATTGTTGTTTTTGGTGGTATGGTGGTAGGACAAAGAGCTATTTTAAAATACCAACTGGATGGGACAATAAGAAGGTGAAAACAATTGGAAACAATCCCCTTCCTTGGCTAAAGAAGGTAATTTACAAACTTTTCCTTCCTCCTCTATCTCTTCTAAATAGAGATAATACAAAATTGGAAAGTAAAATATGTCTTTAACAATTACAATACTGTAGTATACAATTAGGAAAATTGGAGAGCCCATTGGCTTGGAAGAGAGAAAGGGCTTCTAGGCCTCCAAGCTTTTGAGGATGACAGCTTGCCCCAGCCTCAGGGTAAGGACCACTGGCATGGTCCAGAAGAGGATGCATGCAGGAGAGGGAGAAAGGGAGAGGGAGAGAGGGAGAGAGACAAACAGAGAGACACAGGGAGGGTTTGGTTCAGCTAAGTAAGAAAAGACATGGAGATCCTAGCCTGTATTTAACTACTATTAAGAAAGAAATAAGTACATTTTTAAGTCCAATGTGGAAGGAAGCCCATATTGTACAATACCCCTACATAAAAAACTACAAAGTAGGCCAGGCATGGTGGCTCACGCCTGTAATCCCAGCACTTTGGGAGGCTGAGGCGGGCGGATCACGAGGTCAGCAGATGGAGACCGTCCTGGCTAACGCAGTGAAATCCCGTCTCTACTAAAAATACAAAAATCTAGCCGGGCGAGGTGGCGGGCGCCTGTAGTCCCAGCTACTCAGGAGGCTGAGGCAGGAGAATGAGGTGAACCTGGGAGGCGGAGCTTGCAGTGAGCCGAGATCATGCCACTGTACTCCAGCCTGGGGGACAGATCGAGAGTCCATCTCAAAAAACAAAACAAAACAAAAAAACTACAAAGTATTATTGAGAGAAATTAAAGATATCCTAAAGGGATATATATATCATGCTCACATATTGGAAAACTATTGTAAAGATGTCAACTATTCCCAAATTAACCCTTTGGTTCACTACAATCGCCAATATAAAATCCCACCAGGTTTTTTCTTATGGAAATTGACAACCAATTCTAAAATCTATGTAGCAATTTAAAAAGGCTAAGGAAATTTAGCTGATCTTGAAAAATAAGCTGACACTCAACTCATTACAAAGGTACACTGATTATATAAGTATGTAAGAGCTTAAAAATAGACCTGGCTGGGCACAGTGGTTCACATCTATTAAGCACTTTGGAGGATCGCTTGAGGCCAGGAGTTCAAGACAAGCCTGAGCAACATATTAAGACATCATCTCCACACACACGCATACACACACACACACACACAACTGGCCAGGTGTGATGGCGCCTGCAGTCCCATCTACTCAACTCAGGAGGCTGAAATGGGATGATCCCTTGAGCCCAGGAGTTTGCGTCTGCACTGAGCTATGATCGTGCCACTGTAGTCCAGCCTGGATGACAGAGCGAGACCTTGTCTCAATTCCCAAAAAAAAACCAAAGAGGCAATTAGACCAATTAAATAAAATAGAATCCAGAACTAGATATACAAAGTCACATGATTTGTGGCAAAGATAACTCTGGAAAAATGGATCCTATTTACTAAGTGCACATATATATATATATCTACTTATTTGCATACATTTATACATAATAAAATGTTTATATAAGCAAAACACATGTTTAGAAAAATGTACACCAAACCATTGTGAGTTATTTCTAAGGGGCAAGGTAACAAGAAAAGTGTGCATCATAAAAATTTCTTGGCTGGGCGTGGTGGCTCATGCCTGTAATCCCAACACTTTGGGAGGCTGAGGTGGGCGGATCACCTGAGGTCAGGAGTTCAAGACCAGCCTGGTTAACATGGCGAAACTCCACCTCTACTAAAAAATACAAAAATCAGCCAGGCGTGGTGGCACGTGCCTGTAATCCCAGCTACTCGGGAGGCTGAGGCAGGAGAATCGCTTGAACCCGGGGGGCAGAGGTCGCAGTGAGCCGAGATAGCGCCATTACACTCTAGCCTGGGCGGCATTAAGATTTCCATCTCAAAAAAAAAAAAAAAAAAAAAATTTCGTATAAGGGTCATGACTTAAATATATATATATACATATATATATATTTCCATTTATTTAAAAGAATGTATTTTTTTCACCACCCTGAAGCCCACTCCCAAGCCCTGCACCAAATGGAATAAAGCTTTTTGCAGCATAACAAAATTGTTTAAATTAAAAAATGACAAAAATTTAAAAACTAAAAGAATGTAAACATGAACAGGGCTCTGCTGCTTCCTGGGAACATGAGATTAGCAGATGCTCAACAATCTCCACAGGAACTGTGGAACAATTTGAATCAGGTAAAGAGTCTCCTGAATGTCTGAATTTCGCACATCTCAAACACAGAGTAGGGCATGTGGAAATATTATTACCAAATTTTTAAAACTTTTAATTTTTTTTGTATTGAGATTCACATTCATAAAATTCATGTAACATAAAATCCATAGCCAGGCACAGGGGCTCACACCTATAATCCCAACATTTTGGAAAGCAAAGTCGAGAGGATCACTTCAGCCCAGGAATTTGAGACCAACTGGGCAACACAGTGAGATCCCATGTCTAAAAAAAAAAAAATTAAGGCCGGGCATGGTGGCTCACGCCTGTAATCCCAGCACTTTGGGAGGCTGAGGTGGGCAGACTGCCTGAGGTCAGGAGTTTGAGACCAGCCTGATCAACATGGAGAAACCCCATCTCTACGAAAAATACAAAAAAATTAGCCAGGCATGGTGACGCATGCCTGTAATCCCAGCTACTCGGGAGGCTGAGGCAGGAGAATCACTTGAACCTGGGAGGTGGAGGCTGTGGTGAGCTGAAATTGCACCATTGCACTCCAGCCTGGACAACAAGAGTGAAACTCCGTCTCAGAAAAAGAAAAATTAAAAAATTAAAAAAATTATCGTGGTGATGTACACCTGTAGTCCCAGCTACTCAGGAGGCTGAGGTGGGAGAATCACTTGAGCCTGGGAGGTCAAGGCTACGGTGAGCCATGATCGTGCCACTGTACTGCAGCCTAAATGACAGAACAAGATCCTGTCTCGAAAGAGAGAGAAAGAGAGAAAGAGAGAGAGAGGAGAAAGAGAGAGAGAGAGAGAGAGAGAGAAAGGGAGGGAGGGAGGGAGGGAGGGAGGGAGGGAGGGAGGGAGGAGGAGGAAGGAAGGAAGGAAGGAAGGAAGGAAGGAAGGAAGGAAGGAAGGAAGGAAGGAAGGGGAAAGAAAGAATTTCTAGGTGTACCATTCAGTGGTTTTTAGTATATTCAGTGTTGTGTAACCACACCAGAATTACCAGAAAATTCCCATCATCCCAGAAAGACACCTTTTGGTAGTCACTCTCCATTCTCCCCTTTTTCATCACCGGGCAATCACTAATCTACATTCTACTTCTATGGATTGCCTATTCTGAGAAGTATAAATGGAGTCACACAATACAGCCTTTTGTGTCTGGCTGCTTCCACTTAGCATAATGTTTTCAAGGCCCACCCATGTTGTAGCATGTATCAGTACTTCATTCTTTTTTTTTTTTTTTTTTTTTTGAGAAGGAGTCTTGCTCTGTCGCCCGGGGCTGGAGTGCAGTGGCCGGATCTCAGCTCACTGCAAGCTCCGCCTCCCAGGTTCACACCATTCTCCTGCCTCAGCCTCCCCAGCAGCTGGGACTACAGGCACCCGCCACCTCGCCCGGCTAGTTTTTTGTATTTTTAGTAGAGACGGGGTTTCACCAGGTTAGCCAGGATGGCCTCGATCTTCTGACCTTGTGATCCGCCCGTCTCGGCCTCCCAAAGTGCTGGGATTACAGGCTTGAGCCACCGCGCCCGGCCTCTTTTTTTTTTTTTTTTGAGATGGAGTCTCACTCTTTCACAAGGCTGGAGTGCAGTGGCGTGATCTCGGCTCACTGCAACTTCCACCTCCCGGGTTCCAGCGAATATCCTGCCTCAGCCTCCTGAGCAGCTGGGATTACAGGCGCCCACCACCATGCCTGGCTAATTTTTGTATTTTTAGTAGAGACGGGGTTTCACCAAGTTGGCCAGGATGGTGTTGATCTCTTGACCTCGTGATCCACCTGCCTCGGCCTCCTACAGGTGTGAGCCACCGCGCCCGGCAGTACTTCATTCTTCTTTACGGCTGAGAATAATATTTCATTGTATGTAGGCACCACATTTTACTTATTAATTAGCTGGTGAACATGTGGGTTGATTCTACCTTTTAGAATAGTGTTGTTATAAATGTCCACGTACTAGTTTTTGTTTGAATGCTTTTGTTATTTTGAATACAGCAGGAGCAAAACTGCCAGTTCATAAGGTAATTTCATGTCAAATTATTTTCAAAAAAACTTAGAAAAATATTTCCAAATATTCTTGGAATTCTAAAACATTTCTGAAAATAATGATGTTGAACATTTTTTCATGTGCTAATTGGCCATTTGTATATTTTCTTTAGGATGATGTCTAATTCAAATCTTTTGCCCATTTTTAAATTGAGTTGTGTTTTTATGTTGGATTGTGAGAATTTATTCTTTTTTTTTTTTTTTTTTGAGACAGAGCCTTGCTCTGTCTCCCAGGCTGGAGTGTAGTGGTGAGCCATCTCACCTCACTGCAACCTTGGCCTCCTGAGTTCAGGCAACTCTTCTGCCTCAGTCTCCCAAGTAGCTGGGATTACAGGCATGCACCACCACCGCATCTGGCTGTTTTATTTTTGTAGATACAGGGTTTCACCATGTTGCCCAGGCTGGTCTTGAACTCCTGATCTCAAGTGATCCCGCCACCTCAGCCTTCCAAAGTACTGGGATTACTTACAGGCACGAGCCACCACGCCTGGCAGGGTTTTTAATTCTTTTTTTTTTTTTTTTTTTGAGACGGAGTCTCGCTCTGTCGCCCGGGCTGGAGTGCAGTGGCCGGATCTCAGCTCACTGCAAGCTCCGCCTCCCGGGTTTACACCATTCTCCTGCCTCAGCCTCCTGAGTAGCTGGGACTACAGGCGCCCACCACCTCGCCCGGCTGGTCAAGCTCCGCCTCCCGGGTTTACACCATTCTCCTGCCTCAGCCTCCTGAGTAGCTGGGACTACAGGCGCCCACCACCTCGCCCGGCTGGTTTTTTGTATTTTTTAGTAGAGACGGGGTTTCACCACGTTAGCCAGGATGGTCTCAATCTCCTAACCTCGTGATCCGCCCGTCTCGGCCTCCCAAAGTGCTGGGATTACAGGCTTGAGCCACCGCGCCCGGCCAGGGTTTTTAATTCTTAAATAAGACTGCTACAAAATTAGATACTGATATAATTGTAAGGTGCTTGTAATTAGGTTGAGACTAAAGGAAACAGGGAGATAAACAAGGCTTCCTAAAAATTAGTTCTATGAAAGGAACTAGTGGTCTATGCTAATTAATAACTTTTAAAAATCTTTTTAAAAGATCTCTGCCATCAGTGCCATTCCTCATATGGATTCCTTTCCCAGACTTCAAACCCTGCATGACTAAAACAGACTGTCACTGCTATGATCTTACGGGATTTCATCTTTCAAACTCTCATTACATTTGCATTAGTAGAGGCGTAATGTAAAACCATTACACATTTCTGGGACCATCATCAATAATGAATGCTAACAAAGAGTACTTCACAAGCAAATGCAGTACATGAAGTCTATACACCCATCAACTGCAGAGCTCACGCGATACAGCCAGCCAGAAGAATGCTTGTCATACTGAAGACTAGAAACTACAAGTACTAACTCCACATCATTTCTGTCTTACCCCACACCTAATATTTTAGCGAGGATCTATCTCATCATCTTCCCCTCTTTTATTTAATCATTAAGTACTAAATATATCTCAATATATTTATTCCTAAATATATCTTCTAACATCTAAATCTATCTCTTCCCTTCCATCAACATTTTCTGGTATTACTCTAATATAAGCCATCTTCTTTTCCCTTCCTCCCTCCCTGTATTACTCTAATAGAAGCAATCCTCCCCGCCCCTCCCCTCCCGTTCTTTTCTTTTCTCTTCTTTTTGAGACAGAGTCTCTCTCTGTTGCCCAGGCTAGAGTGCAGTGGCGAGAACACAGCTCACTGCAACCTCTGGCCCCAGGGCTCAAGCAACTCTCCTGCCTCAGCCTTCAGAGTAGCCAGGACCACAGGCATGCACCATCACGACTGGCTAATTTTTACATTTTTTGAAGAGACGGGGTTTTGCCATGTTGCCCAGGCTGCTCTCAAATTCCTGATATTAAGCAATCTGCTTGCTTCAGCCTCCCAAAGTGTTAGGATTACAGGCTTGAGCCACCATGCCAATCATTATCTTTCATCAGAAGCAATGCAAAGACTCCGAAAGGCCTGCAATCCAACTTGGATGGTGTAAAACAAACAAACAAACAAACAAACAAACAAACAAACAAACAAACAAAACAGTAAGTTAAGCCAAAAATCTGGAAATCATGTTGGATTTCTCCAATTCCTGACTTCTTATTATCAGGAACTGTGCTCTTTAGGTGCTGGTAATAAAACAATCTCTACCTTCAAAGAGTTTAAAATACAGTAACAGAGGCCAGGCATTGTTGTCTCATGCCTGAAATCCCAGCACTTTTGGAGGCCCAGGCAGGAGGATAAGCTTGAGCCCACCTGGGTAAGATGGTAAGACCCCATCTCTGTAAAAAAAATAAAAAAATAAAAATAGCAATGGAGACAAACAGGGTACTCTGGGAACATGAGAGATTCATGGAAGAGGGAACAACAACGTTGGATTTTTTTTTTTTTTTTTTTTTTTTTGGAGACGGAGTCTCACTCTGTTGCCCAGGCTGCCTGCCACCACACCTGGCTAACTTTTCTAATTTTTGTATTTTTACTAAAGATGGGTTTTCACCATGTTGGCCAGGCTGGTTTTGAACTGCTGACCTCAAGAGATCCACCCATCTCGGCCTCCCAAAGAGCTGGGATTACAGGTGTGAGCCACTGTGCCCGCCAAAGTTGGATCTTAAAGAATGAAAGAGAAAACCAGCAGATCAAAGATGAGCAAGATATTCCAGGCAGAAGGAAAAGCATAAACAAAAATATGGTGCTGAAAAACATCATCGTATATGCAGACTACTGGCTCTTCAGCATGCCAAAGCATAGGACAGGGAGTGAAGAAAGGCAAAGCTGGAGCTGGAGAAGGAGGAAAGATTAGGCCAATGAACGAGAAGTAAAATATCAGTGCCTGTCTTTATATAAAACACTGCCTCTATCTCATAAAAGGTCCATGTTTCCCCCTCGGTCTTGCTGAGACATGAATTCAAGACCCTGTCCCACAATATGGCACCTCATACACACCACCAATTACTTAGAGGAGAAAAGATGAATCTAAGGTACCATCCGGCCATTACATAAAGGCTTAGTCTGAATATTACGAAATAAAGTAGTTCTACATTTGAAGTCTATTTATCATTTTGACTCAGTTAAAAAGCAAGCGGGCAAATTCATACAATATTTAGAATGATACATTATCTCTTCTTGAGCACATTAATGTTTTCCTAGGAAACCCAACATAAATTTTTGAAAGTCTACAGCACAGTGAAGGGCATTAGAGGAGGCAAAGTCAATCTTCTCTATCACTAGGGCCATCATTTCACCCACATCTCTCTGTAATTGTGTACTAGGTGCTCCCTCTGGGAGGGGAGGCTTATCTTGGCAATGTTACTCATTGTGCCCTACAAATGCCATACTAAATTCCCAAGCGCTGTCTCCTTATTCATATAGATACTGGTATTAGAATTTTAGGGGAGCAGAAAAGGTTTTGCAAATATGACAAAAGGTATTAAGACCTCTCTCCCTTAAAACTGTGCTTTCATACAAAGCGGCATACCATTTTAGGGGAAATTTTAGACTCCCTGAAGCACATCTATGGACTCCAATTTAAGACCCCTTATCTGGCTCCATCAGGGTCTGGCTTAAATTCCACTGTATTCAATCTTCCTCTCTTATTTCTCCTGAACTCCTAGACAGCACTGAGTCTGGGCCACACAAAGTATCACAATATCTATTTTGTACCATACTTCTTATTTTTTCACATGTATTAGTCGTCTTCTCAACGACACCATAAATACTTCAAGGGAGAAAACATGCCTTCAACTTCTTTGTTATCCCTCAGGTAATGCCTAACATATGCTGAGCAAAGAGTAATGCTCAATAAATGCTTGGATGATAGGAAAGTTGGTCCCATCTTTGATATAAAAGCTCTAAACATCAAGTACTGTTAGGTAGCACTCTTCATTCATCTCTGTATTTCCATACCTCCGAGCTGCACCTGTGTCTTCACTGTTCAAGGTCACACAGCACTGGTGCTAAAGTCATTTCCAACCCCAAACAGAATGACTGAAGTCACACTGTCCCATCAATCCAGAAAATCCAGAATGCTCTCCCAATTCTGCCCATCTGAATCCTTCTTGTTACTTCTAAACTCATAGGATTTATCTGTTACTCCTTGCTATAAAACATATAGGAAATAGTGTGGATCTGCTTTATATCCCTAACTATAAGCTCCTGGAGACTAAGGATATATTTTTATAATATTTTTGTTGCACTGGTTTCTTTTCTCAGGCACACGCTTCCCATGTGCCTCATAGGATTCAATACATATTATATGAATATAATGAAATGTTATGTATAGTTATATTAATATAGGTTGGGTGCAGTGGCTGAGGCCTATAATCCCAGCACTTTGGGAGGCTGAGGTTAGTGGATTATTTGAGCCCAGCAGTTCGAGACTAGCCTGGGCGACATAGTGAGATTCTATCTCTACAAAAAATACAAAAATTGTCCAGGAGTGGTTGCGCATGCCTGTAGTCCCACCTACTCGGGAGGCTGAGGTAGAAGGATCCCTAGAGCCTGGGAGGTGGAGGTTGTAGTGAGCCAAGTTTGTGCCTCTGTCCTCCAGCCTGGGTGACCGAGACCCTATCTCAAGAAAAAAAAAAAAAAAAAATATATATATATATATATATATATACACACACACACACACACACACACACACATACACATAAATACACACACACACACATATATATGTAATTAACATTGAAGTCTTTGGAAACTTAGTAAGGCTGGCCCAGTTCTTGAACCTGGCGTCTTTTCCATTGAATAGCTGTCACTTCTCTTTCTGCATCTTTGCATACTTTGCCCACATAGATGAAACATTATTTTCGTTTCCTCATGATTTTTAGTAGAGATGAGGTCTCGCTATGTTGCCCAGGCTGGTCTCAAATTTCCGGGCTCCAGTGATCCACCCAAAGTGCTGGGATTACAGGCATGAGCCACCATTCCCGGACAGAACATTCTTTTTTATTTTTTGAGACGGAGTCTTGCTCTGTCGCCCAGGCTGGAGTGCAGTGGCAGGATCTCAGCTCACTGCAAGCTCTGCCTCCCGGGTTTACGCCATTCTCCTGCCTCAGCCTCCTGAGTAGCTGGGACTACAGGTGTCCGCCACCTCGCCCGACCAGTTTTTTGTATTTTTTATTAGAGACGGGGTTTCACCGGGTTAGCCAGGATGGTCTCGATCTCTTGACCTTGTGATCTGCCCGTCTTGGCCTCCCAAAGTGCTGGGATTACAGGCTTGAGCCACCGCGCCTGGCCAGAACATTCTTTATGTGCAATATAATATGCATCATAACCTGCCATTCTTGACCTGCAAGTCTCTCTAATGAGGAAATATATGTTTTCTAACTTCTACTATAAACAAAGAAGAAAGACATTCACTGAAGGTCTGAACAGGACTGAATAATCTCAGAGCATAACCAAAGCTCAGTTTAGGATATATCATAAATGGTTCAAACACACAAAATTCAAAACATAACAACACCTTTCTACGTTCTAGTAGAGGCCTTTTGTTACTGAGTCATGGTCCCCCCCAAGATACCTAAGCTGATCTAACAAATCCTTGCTGCTTTTCAACGAAAGTCCTTTACTTCCTTCAAGATGTGACCATATGTCTTTACAAAGCCTTCCCTGATTAAGCCCTACTTTACTTCACAACTACCTTTTTTTTTTGAGATAGAGTTTCACTGTCATCCAGGCTGGAGTGCAGTGGTACGATCTTGGCTCACTGCAACCTCCACCTCCCGAGTTCAAGCGATTCTCCTGCCTCAGCCTCCTAAGTAGCTGGGATTACAGGTGTGCACCATCACACTTGGCTAATTTTTTAAAAATACTTTTGGTAGAAATGGTGTTTCACCATGGTGTTGGCCAAGTTGGTCTCGAACTCCTGACTTCAAGTGATTCACCCGCTTCGGCCTCCCAAACTGTCGGGATTACAAGCATGAGCCACCGGGCCTGGCCCATTTTTTTTTCTTTGTATAGACAGTCCCCAACTTATGATGGTTCCACTTAACAATATTTTGACTTTACCATGGGTTTATCAGAGTATTAAGTGCATTTTTGGCTGGGCGCAGTGGCTCATGCCTGTAATCCCAGCACTTTGGGAGGCTGAGGCGGGTGGATCACAAGGTCAAGAGATGGAGACCATCCTGGCCAACATGGTGAAACCGAGTCTCTACTAATACAAAAATTAGCTGGGCATGGTGGTGCATGCCTGTAGTCCCAGCTACTCGGGAGGCTGAGGCAGGAGAATCACTTGAACCCGGGAGGCGGAGGTTGCAGTGAGCTGAGATCGCACCACTGCACTCCAGCCTGGCGACAGAGCAAGACTCCATCTCAAAAAAAAAAAAAAAAAAAAAAAAATGCATTTTCAACTTATGATGGGTTTATAGGAATGTGCCCCCATCGTAAATTGAGGGGATCTATATTCTACAATACCTACTAAAGAACTGTACTTTACCATGGCTTCCTTGATATTTGTTTAGTTTGAGCAACTAAATAATTGGCTCTTTTTTTTTTTTTTTTTTTTTTTGAGACGGAGTCTCGCTCTGTCGCCCAGGCTGGAGTGCAGTGGCCGGATCTCAGCTCACTGCAAGCTCCGCCTCCCGGGTTGACGCCATTCTCCTGCCTCAGCCTCCCGAGTAGCTGGGACTACAGGCGCCCGCCACCTCGCCCGGCTAGTTGTATTTTTTAGTAGAGACGGGGTTTCACCGTGTTTGCCAGGATGGTCTCGATCTCCTGACCTCGTGATCCGCCCGTCTCGGCCTCCCAAAGTGCTGGGATTACAAGCTTGAGCCACTGCGCCCGGCCAATAATTGGCTCTTTTATGTTTAGGGTGTATTTAACTAGTAAGTATAGAATCAGCAATCTAATAAATTCATAGTCACACACTGTTTGATAGAAGACAAGACAGAAATGTATTATAATCTCTGTTTCAGGAGTCTGTTATGCAGGTGGGGAGATATATTAACATCGAGGTCCTCAAACTTTGCTGCCTAGAAGCACATTACAACCCGTAACAATTAAATTAGAATCCTTAATAAAGGTAGGACCCAGGCGTTGTATCTGGTTAAATGTAAAAGGGTATAATTCTGCTGTAATCGATTTAACCTTATTCTTGGTCTCTCTCATACCAAAGCCCATACATACTCTGGCACAATGAACAGGCAGAGGTAAGATGATTTAGACATTTCAGTAACTGCAAGGTAAATCACTTCATCCGCTGAATATTTACAATCACTTCAGTAATATCCCAAACTTTGCTGATTCTTGGTAAGTCACCAATAACAAAGAATCACAGTAGGCAACATGAATTAAAATGCTACTGTTTACTTAGGGAACGATTTCTGTAACCTTCCTGAAAGACTGGAGGTCCAAGACGGAGGAGAACCCACTCACCAAAGCCATATCAACAGTTCAGCTAAGTTTTCCTGTCAAGTTGTATTTACCTATCTTTTTGCCAGAACATAATCGGAATGAGTCATGCAGATCCTCTAACATCTGTTACTAAGGAACTACTGTGTCATATAATTTATATACCCAAAGGCTTATCTGCTTATTAACTCATCTCTTCAAAAACCTCCATTTTGTGAAGATCAGAAAGAAAGGCTCACGTACAGCATAATTTTACAAGGAAGAAGAAAAGGGTAGTATCAGGTAGCACAAAGTTCCCATTTGTCCCTTATTAACTGTAGTCCACTTCTGTTACTTATTTGCTCTTTCAAAATCTCCAAATGAGAAACCAATACTATGGCTTAGCAGCTTTGTAATCCTCCATCCTCAAATCTCTGTAATGTAATGTCGCTAACAGGAAAGTGATGAGGCATTGCGGAGGATTAAACTTTTTTCATTACTGAAACTATCAACATTTTAAAACTGGGCTAAGTCTTTTTGTTAAGTGAAGAACAAGCTGGGAAAGTCAATATACAATATTGAGTAAATCTGTCACAATCTCACCATGAGAAGCAAGTAAGATCATCCAATTTTATCAAATAATTTGCATTTCAGAGTTATGAAAAATAGTCAAAGAACATCAGTTACTTCACTACAAGTGGCTTAAAACAGTGTACTCCTCTTAGTCTTTCACTTACATTAAAAATTTTTCACCAAAAAAAAAAAAAAACCCTCAAAAAACGTTATTAAACTCCCACCACCAAACTTGACTTACTTGGAGACAAGGAACATAATTTATGCTCGTCATTCTTAATCTTGGAGTCACCTCTGCTCTCACTTTCTATTCATACTCCACAAGTTTTGTAATCTGTTTTCATGCCATGTCAAAAGATGTAGCCTTACAATTACACAGTTCTTTCAACAGAAAGGTTGTCCAGTGGTCAGAGAGGTCTCAAGTGACAACTGATAGGCATCCTCAAAGGTTACTTATCTGCACTTCTAAAAACAGAGCCTCTAATAGCAATGACTGACTAAATAAGCAAAAACAAAAACAAAAACAAGAACCATAACGAAAACACTAAGAATTTTAGTTCTCAGAAAACAGACCTTCAGGGCTCTAAAACAAGTTAAGTAAAATGGAAATTTCAAAAGTTCCATCATGGCTGGGCATGGTGGCTGACGCCTATAACCTTAGCATTTTGGGAGGCGGGGACAGGTGATTACTTGAGCCCAGGATTTTGTGACCAGCCTGGGCAGCATGGCAAAACTGCATCTCTACAAAAAAAATACAAAAGTTAGGTGAATGTGGTGGTGCATGCCTGTGGCCCCAGCTACTCAAGAGGCTGAGATGGGAGGATCATTTGAGCCCAGGAGGCAAAGGCTACAGTGAGTCATGACTATGCCACTGCACTCCAGTCTGGCCAAGAGAGTGAAACCCTGTCTCAAAAAAAAAGGCCCATCATGAAGAAATAAGGGAAAAGTCAACAAACTGAAAATTAAAAGTAAAATGTCTCTTTCCCTTATTATTATCTTTTAATGAGGGTCTCTGTCACCCAGGGGCTACAGTGCAGTGGCATAATCATAACTCATTACAGCCTGAAAACCCTGGGCTCAGCAGATCCTCCCACCTCAGCCTCTTGAGTTGCTGGGATTATAGTCATGAGCCACCACACCACTGCGCCTGGCTTTTCCCCTTATTTTTAACAGCTCAAAGTTAACAAAAGACTGAAGAATGTTCTTTGTTCCACATCTAGAGGATTTTTTCATCTCATCTAAGACATTAGATCAAGTTTGTCTGATCACAACTTTGGCATAATATATTGTTTAAAAGCCAACTCAGATTTATTTATTTTTTATTTTTATTTACTTTTTTTGAGACGAGTCTTGCTGTCACCCAGGCTGGAGTGCAGTGGCGTGATCTCAGCTCACTGCAACCTCCGCCTCCCAAGTGCAAGGGATTCTCCTGCCTCAGCCTCCGGGGTAGCTAAGATTACAGGTGTGCGCCACCATGCCCGGCTAATTTTTTTTTTTTAATTTTTAGCAGAGATAGGGTCTCACCATGTTGCCCAGGCTGGTCTCAAATTCCTGACCTCAAATTATCTGCCTGCCTCAGCCTCCCAAAGTGCTGGGATTACAGGCGTGAGCCACTGCACCCGGTCAATTCAGATTAAATAGCTTTATGTCTTGCTGTCATGGCCTCCATACCTTACAATGTATTTCTGTATTTAAGACATGTGACATTTTAATGAAGATTCACCGAACATTCTGTGCTCTTATGTAAGAAGTCTTAAAGAAAGAACAGATTACTAAGCTTTTACTCCTGGGGACCAATCCACATCAAACAAAAATATAAAAATAGCAGTCTTTTTTTTTTTTTTTAAAGACAAGGTCTTACTCTATTACCCAGGCTGGAGGTCAGTGGCACAATCTTGGCTTACTGCAGCCTTGACCTCCCAGGCTCAGGTGATCCTCCCGCCCCAGTCTCCTGAGTAACTGGGACCACAGGTTACTCCCAGTTAATTTTCATATTTTTTGTAGAGATGGGGTCTCACTCACCATGTTGTCCAGGCTGGTCTTGAGCTCCTGGACTTGAGCAATCCACCTGCCTCGGCCTCCCAAAGTGCTGGGAATACAGGAGTGAGCCACTGCACCCGGTCAATGTTTTCTTTTGTTCTGTTTTGTGACTGAGTCTCGCTCTGTTGCCCAGGCTGGAGTGTAGCAGCACAATCTCAGCTCCTGGGTTCTGCAATCGGGGTTCAAGCGATTCTCCTGCCTCAGTCACCTGAGTAGTTGGGATTATAGGAACCCACCACCACGCCTGGCTAATTTTTCTATTTTTATCTATTTTATTTTATTTTATTTTATTTTATTTATTTATTTCTCCCGGGTTCAAGCAATTCTCCTGCCTCAGCCTCCTGAGTAGCTGGGACTACAGGCGTGCACCACCATACCCGGCTACTTTTTTTTTGTATTTTTAGTAGAGACAGGGTTTCACCATGTTGGCGAGGCTGGTCTCGAACTCTGGACCTCAGGTGATCTGCCCATCTTGGCCTCCCAAAGTGTTAGGATTACAGGCGTGAGCCACCACGTCCAGCCTCAATTTTGTATTTTTGAGACAGGGTTTTGCCATGTCACCGGGCTGGAGCTTCTTTTTTTTCTTTTTTTTTTTTTTGAGACGGAGTCTCGCTCTGTCGCCCAGGCTGGACTGCAGTGGCATGATCTCGGCTCACTGCAAGCTCCGCCTCCTGGGTTCACGCCATTCTCCTGCCTCAGCCTCCCGAGTAGCTGGGGCTACAGGCGCCGGCCACCACGCCCAGCTAATTTCTTGTATTTTTAGTAGAGACGGGCTTTCACAGTGTTAGCCAGGATGGTCTCAATCTCCTGGTCTTATGATCCACCCACCTCGGCCTCCCAAAGTGCTGGGACTACAGGCGCGGGCTATCACGCCCGGCTGAGCCTCTCTTAATAATTACTGTCAGAATGAAGAGCAGGCTTTCACTAAAAGAAAAAGAGCTGTTTTGGATAATATCTTACTTACAACTTCTCATAGTAGAAGAATAACATCTACGAGTAGCCTCAGAATCATTCTAACGATCTAAATTGTTTTTAATACAAAATATTTGTGTTGCTGAGAGTATCTATCTCTTTGGCTTCACTGACATAAAATGCAAAGGAGTAATTTCAAGGGCTCAAAAATATAAAACTAGCTGGGATAAACCATGAGTTAAATATGCACAAAGAAGCAGAGAGCTATGTCTTGTTATTGTTTTTAAATAAATGAAGCCAGAGGGGTTGAGTAACTTGCCCAAGGTCCCTTAGCTTGCTATGACAAATTGGATAGTAACAATAGGTAACCCTTATGTAATTCTTATCATGTGCCCTTCTAAAGACTTCAGTTAAATTAATCTATTTAAACCTTACAACAATGCTATGAGAGGATTATTATTATTTCCATTCCACAGACATGGAAACCAAAACAAGTAAATAAGATAAGTAGTTTTCCCAAAGTAATAAAGCTGGGATTCAAACCCAGGCAGTTTGCCTCCAGGGTCCACATTTTTACGGTCCACATTTTTACCAATTGTGCTGTCCTGCCTCTTAGGTGAAGTCCCTGATTGATTTCTGGTGCTTTTCTTTCTGTAACAGAGTACCTTTTGAGTTAATGGCCAGAAGTATTCATAGATAGAGCATGTCATTCTTGGTGTTTTTTTCAAGCAAACACACAAAGATATATGCATTAAACTCTTCAGTTAAAAAGGGAAGCAGAGAAGAAACATATGTAGATAAAAGGAATATATCAAAATAAATGTAAAATAAAATACAAATACAACTTTGTTTTGGTGGTAGGAACTAAGTAAAAAACTAAGTAAAGGAATATATCAAAATAAATATAAAATAAAATGCAAACATTACTTTGGTGGTAGGAACTAAGTAAAAATCAGGTTGACAATCGCTCAAAGAACTATTAGAAAAATTTGCCGCATCATGATGTCTAAATTTTTTTGTTTCACTTTTTTTTTTGGTGGGGGCAGGGGGTCACATCAATTACAAATTATTCTGCCACCTCAAGCAATATTTTACCTTCTGAGACATAGCTGCTGCTGCGCTGAGCTCCTATGAACTTTTCCATCTGAAGAAGCTTTGGCAAAATTCCAAAGCCCATCTACATTGGTAAACTCGTCTAAGGACTCATTTTCCCTTAAGATTTATGCCAACAAACCTCTATCATTACTTCTCAGACTTTATCTATCTATCTGTCAAGAAAAAGAGCTGTTTTGGATAATACACTAATTACAACTTATATTAGAAAAACATCTACAAGTAGCCTTAGAACGATTCTGACAATCTAAATCATTGTTAATACAAAATATCTGTCATGTTGGGAGTATCCATCCCTTTGGCTCCACTGACATAAAACACACAAAGGCTCCACTGACATTTTGTAATTTCGAGGGCTCAAAAATAAAACTAGCTGGTTGATCCCAGCTACTTTTATGTTTTTGAGCCCTCAAAGTTACAAAATGGAAACAGATCACTGCTTTAGACCCTTATAACCAAATGCCTCTCAGATCACTATTAACCTAAAATAAGAAAATGGACTGTGTTGAAGAAATTACACAGAAGTAATTTTCCACCCAACATGATGAGGAAGATCCACAAAAAATACGTTTCAGAGTATAACACAGTAAACATCCACACCCACATATACAGCAGGCAGATTTCCCAAAACAGTACTTAACTCTTACTAAATTGATTTTAGCTGCAACCCACTTCATTAATTTCAGATCATCTCCTTTGTGTCACCTCCCACAATATGAAAACTATTCTAACAAATTATTAACCTAAAAGCTTCCAAGAGATAGTCTTTAAACATCTTAGATTAAACAAACAAAAACCTATTCTAAAATCAGAAGCTTCATGTCAAAAGAAAATGACAAAGATTAATTTTATTGAAAATACTTAAATATTACAATAGACATTAGATGACATTTCCTCCAATAATCTTTTATGTAATCTAAAAGCAAATCTTTCATAGGAAGTATTTAGCATGTGACGACGGAGAAAGTAAAATACAAGCCTTACCACAGTGGACTTGCTCTGCCCTTTCCAGGAGACAGACTTACTTCCAACGTAGCAACACAAGCCCAGGAAATGAAAGAGAATGAGGAGGGAGGGAGCAAGGATGACTCAGGGAGAATCACAGTACATGAACCAGTCTATGCCCTCACTGGGCTGCAGGGCAAATAAAAGTCAGAACTGAAACTAAGAGGAAACGGTGATCAGACTTAAGGAGAAGGGGAAAAAATCCACACTCTTCAGAGACACATGTGAAAACGTGCATTTGTAAAAAATGTAATACTTTCACAAAACACTTTCACATCATTATTTTGTGAGATAGAGAAGCTATTCTCTTTTTGCAGTTGAAACTGAGGTTCAGAGAAGTTAAACGAATCCTTCCAAAACACAGGGCTAGTATTTAGCAGAGCTGGGGCAAAACACAAATCTTGTGATTTCTAATCCTTTTCTCAATTCATCATTAGCTGAGTGAAAAGGCAGAGTGAAAAACAAACACGGTAGAAAGAAAACAGGCTGGGCAAGGTGGTGCACGCCTGTAATCCCAGCATTTTGGGAGGCCAAGGAGGGAGGATTGCTTGAGGCCAGGAGTTTGAGACCAGCTTGGGCAACACAGTGAAACCCTCTCTCTGCAAAAAATAAGCCAAGTGTGGTAGTGCATGCACACCTGTGGTACCAGCTACTAAGGGAGGCTGAGGTGGGAGGATCACAAGCCCAGGAAGTTGAGGCTGCAGTGAGCTATGATCATGCCACTGTACTCCAGCCAGGGCAACAAGGCAAGACACTGTCTCTAAGTCCTAGACATTTCTGCTAATAATTCAGAAAACAAAATATTATTTTTCTCCTTCAAATCTGTATGTCCAAAGCCTGCCTGTTCCTAACTGACAATGTGCTATCACTCCATTAATCCAACAGATTATGGCTGCTGGCACCACCTCCTCTGCTGCAGGTTTTCAAAAGCAGCTGCACTTTGAGAAGTAGGCAGTTTGTTTCACTTGATGTTGTGTTCAAGTGACTAAAGACAAATACATTCCCCGTGGAAATCATACCACAGGCTTTATATAACAGACAAGCAGTATCATGTGGTCAAATGATTCTCTTCTGGAAGGGTTTTAAGAGCTGTCAATGTAATGTTCAACACAAAGTATCTTAAGGAAATTCACGTTGACAGCTTATGTCACCAGATACATTTTCACCAACTGGCATTTAAAAAAAAAAACAATATCGGCCGGGCGCGGTGGCTCACGCCTATAACCTCAGCACTTTGGGAGGCCAAGAAGGGCGAATCACGAGGTCAGGAGATTGAGACCATCCTGGCTAACACGGTGAAACCCTGTCTCTACTAAAAATACAAAAAATTAGCTGGGCGTGGTGGTGGGTGCCTGTAGTCCCAGTTACTCGGGAGGCTGAGGCAGAATAGCATGAACCCGGGAGGCGGAGCTTGCAGTGAGCTGAGATCATGCCACTGCACTCCAGCCTGGGCGACACAGCGAGATTCCATCTCAAAAAAAAAAAAAAAGCAGTTTCTTGGTGGTTGTTTTTTTTTTTTGGAGACTGAGTTTCACTCTTGTTTCCCAGGCTGGAGTGCAATGGCGCGATCTCGGCTCACTGAGATCTCTGCCTCCCTAGTTCAAGCAATTCTCCTGCCTTAGCCTCCCAAGTAGCTGAGATTACAGGTGCTTGCCATCACACCCAGATAATTTTTGTATCTTTAGTAGAGACGGGGTCTCACCATGTTGGCCAGGATGGTCTCAAAATCCTGACCTCAGGTGCTCTGCCCACCTCGGCCTCCCAAAGTGCTGGGATTACAGGCATGAGCCACTGCACCCAGCCTAATATCTTAAACACAAGCAAATGGAGAGCTTAGACTGAACAATGTGAAATACAGATTGGACATTCAAATTTAGAGATAAAACACATTTGAAATCTTAATGAAGGCCAGGTGCAGTGGCTCACGCCTGTAATCCCAGCACTTTGGGAGGCCTAGGCGGGTGGATCACCTGAGGTCAGGAGTTTGAGACCAGCCTGCCAACATGGCGAAACTCTATCTCTACTAAAAATACAAAAAGTAGCTGGTCACAGTGGCGCACACCTGTAAACTCAGCTACTCAGGAGGCTGAGGTACAAGAATAGCTTGAACCTGGGAGGCAGAGGTTGCAGTGGGCTGCAATTGTGCCACTGCACTCAAGCCAGGATGACAGAGCAAGACTGTTTAAAAAAAAAAAAAAAAAAGAAGTATTAATGAACTAGTTATCCAGGCAGCAGATCTTTTCTTTTTGCACAGATACTGGAGTTGAATAATATACTTACTTTCTCTGTAACAAATTACAATCACCAAACAAACCTGGATGTACATCGTCATAAAACTGAAAGTCGAGAAAGGAGTGCATAATATTTCCTGCATTTCCCTTCCTTTGTTGTAAAGCGCCATATGGGATAGGTGGCAGTTAGCCTGGGGTGCCTCCTGGCTGTCACACAAACCATACACTACACTGGCAAATGGCTTTAAAAAGTATTGAAGTAGGAAGACAACAATAACAAAAAACTGTCCCAATTCTTATTTTTAAGAACAGCTCAAAAAATATTTTTATTTTCCTAAGACAAATGCTCAGGATTTTCTTCAGTAAGCATTTGCCAAGCACATAAACTTAGTATGTTCGATACTAGTATCCATAGCAATGAAATTTACACATTTTAAAAATTAACTCAAACCCTCAGATGCACAGTGGCTAAAAAACAATAGTGAGGCGCATACTTTATGAAAAGTACTCTCTCTACGGAATCACTGACTGTTGAGCAAATTACAACAAGTAAACTTAAAAAACATTTCTTTTTTTGGGGGGGGACAGAGTCTCACTCTGTCGCCCAGGCTAGAGTGCAGTGGAGCAATCTCGACCTCGGTTCACTGCAAGCTCCACCTCCTGGGTTCACACCATTCTCCTGCCTCAGCCTCCCGAGTAGCTGGGACCACAGGCGCCCGCCACCGCACCCGGCCAATTTTTTTGTATTTTTATTAGAGACGGGGTTTCACCGTGGTCTCGATCTTCTGACCTCATGATCCGCCCACCTCAGCCTCCCAAAGTGTTGGGATTACAGGCGTGAGCCACCGCGCCCAGCTTAAAAATATTTCTAGGCCCAAAGAAAGAACGAAAAAAACCCCGGAGCAAGAATGGAAAAGACTAAAATGATGAACAGTGAAATTAACCCAAGGAGAAGAGTGAAGTCCAAATAAATGTCACTTCCTCAGTGCAGCCTCCCCTGAGTAATATAAAAACTCTGACCCCTACATCATGCGTCTCCCTGCGTTGTTGTCACAGCACGTAACTCCCTGTAGTGTATAAAGATACACTACACATCTTCACTGTGGTCTCTCTCCATTAGAGTGTCATCTATCTCGGGTCAAGGAAACACTCTGCTGACAGCTTTCTACTGAGAACCTAGAACAGGGCACAGTATGCAGCAGGTGCTCAATACGTGGCTGAATGATGAATGACTGCTTGGAACAAGACAAATTGAAATAAAAAGATAAAATATAGATACAAATGCTGGGATGGATATACTGATATTTTAAAGAATAAGAGGAGGGGCCGGGCACAGTGGCTCATGCCTGTAATCCCAGCACTTTGGGAAGCTGAGGCAGGCAGATCACGAGGTCAAGAGATTCAGACCATCCTGGTCAACATGGCGAAACCCCGTCTCTACTAAAAATACAAAAATTAGCAGGGCATGGTGGCGGGCGCCTGTAGTCCCAGCTACTCGGGAGGCTGAGGCATGAGAATAGCTTGAACTCAGGAGGCGGAGGTTGCAAAAAAAAAAAAAAAAAAAAAAAAGAATAAGAGGAGAGAGGGACAGAGGGAGGAAGGGAGAGAAGGTTCAGTTCAGCTAAGTAAGAAGACATGAAATCCTAACCAGAAGCTATAATCAGGTCTCGAGCATATACATTTATTTGGCAAGAATTTTCATTAATGTCATTTTTTTTTTTTTTTTTTTTTGAGACGGAGTCTCGCTCTGTCGCCCAGGCTGGAGTGCAGTGGCCAGATCTCAGCTCACTGTAAGCTCCACCTCCCGGGTTCACACCATTCTCCTGCCTCAGCCTCCCGAGTAGCTGGGACTACAGGCGCCCGCCACCTCGCCCAGCTAGTTTTTTTTTTTTTTTTTTGTATTTTTTAGTAGAGACGGGGTTTCACCGTGTTAGCCAGGATGGTCTCGATCTCCTGACCTCGTGATCCGCCCATCTCGGCCTCCCAAAGTGCTGGGATTACAGGCTTGAGCCCCCGCGCCCGGCCTCATTAATGTCATTTTTAATACAGAAGGATTTCAAACAGTCTTTACTCCTTCAGGAAAGTTTAAAAAATATATAGTTCATCCAAACTATTTAACTACTGTTAAAAAATAAACACAGCTGGGCGTGGTGGCTCACACCTCTAATCCTAGCACTTTGGGAGGCCAAGGCAGGAAGACTGCTTGGGCTCAGGAGTTTGAGATCAGCCTGGGCAACAGAGAAAGACCCTGTCTCTTTTTATTTAAAAAAAATAAATAAATATTTTAAAAACAGAAACAGAAATAAGTACGTTTCAAGTACGATGTGGAAGGAAGCCCATATTGTACAATACCTCTACATTTAAAACTACCAAGTATTATTGAGAGAAATTAAAGATATCCTTTAATATCAAAGGGATATTTGACATTTTGGGCTGGATTATTTAGAAAGAAAAAAATAGATTTTAGGACAAAAAACATTTCTAGAGACAAAGTCCGTAACTGTAATAATAAAACATTCAATTCACCAAGGGTTGATAATTACAACTTTTAGTCACCTACAACTGACAGAACTAAAGGGAAAATGGAAAATCTACCACCACAGCAGCAAATCTGAACATGTCTCTCTTAGCAAATAATTAGACAAAAAAATTGGAAATGACTGAAAGATTTAAAATACATAATTATTAAGACTGAGTAAATGTGAATGGACATGTACAGACCTCTGCACCAACAATTATAGAATATATGTTCTCCTGAAACACACACACACACAAAAAAAAATATATATATATATATATATATTTGTTGTTGTTGTTGCTCTGTCGCCCAGGCTGGAGTGAAGTGGCGCTATCTTGGCTCACTGCAACCTCTGCCTCCCGGGTTCAAGTGATTCTCCTGCCTCGGCCTCCTGAGTAGCTGGGATTACAGGCACATGCCACTACACCCGGTTAATTTTTTTGTACAGACAAGGTTTCGTCATGTTGACCAGGCTGGTCTTGAACTCCTGACCTCAGGTGATTCACCCACCTCAGCCTCCCAAAGCACTGGGATTACAGATGTGCACCACTGCGCCGAGCCCTATATATATATATTCTTTAAAACTGATCATGATAGTAGGCCATAACTCAAGTTTCAATGCCATGATGGCCGTGCTTTCTGATGAAACAGAATTAAATTAGTAATTGAAAAGAAATTTTTTTTTTTTCTTTTTTTTGAGACGGAGTCTCGCTCTGTCCCCCAAGCTGGAGTGCAGTGGCCGGATCTCAGCTCACTGCAAGCTCCGCCTCCCGGGTTCACGCCATTCTCCTGCCTCAGCCTCCCGAGTAGCTGGGACTACAGGCGCCCGCCAGGTCGCCCGGCTAGTTTTTTGTATTTTTAGTAGAGACGGGGTTTCACCGTGTTAGCCAGGATGGTCTCGATCTCCTGACCTCGTGATCCGCCCGTCTCGGTCTCCCAAAGTGCTGGGATTACAGGCTTGAGCCACCGCGCCCGGCCAAAAAGAAAATTTTTAAACCTGTAAATATTTGAAAATTAAAAAATAATTTCCAAGTAATTCAAGGGTCAAAGAACATATAAGGAAAATTTGAAAACAACCGAACAAACTGAATAATAATAATAATTACATATCAAAAAACAGGATAGAGCACAGCACAGTGGTGGGCACCTATAGTCCCAGCCTGTGCTCCTGGCTATTCAGAACCTGAGGCAGGATCACTTCAGCCCAGGAGTTTGAGACTGAAGCCTGCATGATAGTGTCTGCAATTAGACGCTGCACTCCAGCCCGGGCAACACAGCAAGAACCCATCTCTTTTTTTTTTTTTTTTTTTTTTTTTTTGAGGCGGAGTCTGGCTCTGTCTCCCAGGCTGGAGTGCAGTGGCCGGATCTCAGCTCACTGCAAGCTCCGCCTCCCGGGTTCACGCCATTCTCCTGCCTCAGCCTCCCCAGTAGCTGGGACTACAGGCGCCCACCACCTCGCCCGGCTAGTTTTTGTATTTTTAGTAGAGACGGGGTTTCACCGTGTTAGCCAGGATGGTCTCGATCTCCTGACCTCGTGATCCGCCCGTCTCGGCCTCCCAAAGTGCTGGGATTACAGGCTTGAGCCACCGCGCCCAGCCAAGAACCCATCTCTTAAGCAAAACAACAATGAAACTAATTTTTTCTCAAGAAAATATTTTTAATATATAACAGCTCATACCCAGCCACCTTGCTGAATGATGTACTCTGCCGAATAGTCCTCCAGGTATGTCACGCCAAACTGCAGCAGTGCACTCAAAGGTTCTTGACCACGTCTTGTCAATTCCAAAAGCATGTGTCGTAGCAAAACCAGAGGCACCAAAATCTTCAATGCAAAGATGAGAGAATAAAAAAACCACATTGAAATTCTTATAATGTGTTTTATATGTTCAACTACTAGAAAATGATACTTAAATGCATCATTAAGGTATTTTATTTTCATTATATAAAGGAAATAAAACAGTAACTTCTATTAGGACTTTTGTAAATACTGCATGTAGGTTTTATAATATAGGGAGGTAGAAATAGTTATTGAAAAGAATTAGGCATGTGTGGCCGGACGCGGTGGCTCAAGCCTGTAATCCCAGCACTTTGGGAGGCTGAGACGGGCGGATCACGAGGTCAGGAGTTCGAGACCATCCTGGCTAACACGGTGAAACCCCGTCTCTACTAACAAAATACAAAATGCTAGCCGGGCGAGGTGGCTGGCGCCTGTAGTCCCAGCTACTCAGGAGGCTGAGGCAGGAGAATGGCGTCAACCCGGGAGGCGGAGCTTGCAGTGAGCTGAGATCCAGCCACTGCACTCCAGCCCGGGCGACAGAGCGAGACTCCGTTTCAAAAAAAAAAGAATTAGGCATGTGTGTGCCTGTATGTGTGCGTGAGAAATAACATATATAGAAGGAAATTCACTGATGCATTATTAATTTCTTTTTTCTTTTCTTTTTTTTTTTTTTTTTTGAGCTGGAGTCTTGCTCTTTGGCCCAGGCAGTGGCACAATCTTGGCTCACTGCAGCCTCCGCCTCCCAGGTTCAAGCAATTCTCTGCTCAGCCTCCTGAGTAGCTGGGATTACAAGTGTCCACCATGATGCCTGGCTAATTTTTGTATTTTAAGTAGAGACAGGGTTTCACCATGTTGGCCAGGCTGGTCTCAAACTCCTGGCCTCAAGTGACCTGCCCACCTCGGCCTCCCAAAGTGCTGGGATTATAGGCTTGTGCCACTGTGCCCAGCCTGAAGCATTATTTATAATAGCAGAAAACTAGAAAAACAACCCAACAGGGACTAGTTAAATAAATTACCATCATCCAGTAAAATAAGCAGCTGTTAAAAAAACTTAGATAGCTTACTACCCAATCACCAGGATTTACTTTAAGTGAAAAAAGGCAAGTTATAAAAGAATACATACAGTACCATTTGTGTAATAAAAACATATACAAACATATATGTTTATATAATCCTACAGTATCTCCAGAAAAATTCGCAAGAAACTGGTAATACTGGTTGCCTAAAAGGAACTAGGTGACTGGCAACAAGGATGAGAGAAAACTTTTATTTTTCAAAGCATATCTTTCTGTACTTTTTTGTACTTTGTACCAAGTGCTTTTATTATTTGAAAATAAGAACTTTTAAAAATTAAGAGCTATCTTGCAAAACTCATCAAAAGTCAAACATAAAAGATGCCATTACAATCTACACCTAATATCCATGTGGCTCAACACTTAAAAGTCGTCAAAAATTACAACAGAAACTAACTAGAGTCCCTGTCTTCCTTTAAAAAAAAATGCATATTGAAAAAAAACTAAGTATTCAGGTAGCCATGTGCATGCAGTCTGTTTTGTCTAAAACATCAAGAGGTCCATATGCCTGGAAAAGGAATGCAAAAGGAAATGAAACCAATTCCAGTTCCTTGTTAGTAGACTACCAAGGAAATAACCGAGGGACGACAAAATACTTCTGCAGGAGGACAAACAAAAAACAATGAGTTTTATATTTCAAACTAACATTCCTTGGCTTCTAAAGAAAGGAAAATAAAGCAGCCCTGGGGGAATCTCTATCAAAATCTGAAAGGAAGAATACAGTGAACACATAATGTCTTTACTTCTTCACATTCTAAAGGCGCTCCAGCCCAAAATATATTGACAACTCCTTCTTAACACTGATGGAGTAGTATAGGGCTATAAAGAAGAACACATTAGGCATTACCACAATAAGAAAACTTATACTACTACACAAACAAACAAAAAACTATTTATATTTTGCCGTGGGTAGCACCAGGTAAGGAGTGGCTTATGAACCAGTGGTGCTAATCTGTGTATCAACTTAAAGGCCTGGGATGTCCTGGACTTCAAAACATTCTAATTTCCCATAATAATCCATGATAATATAACATTTTAAAGTTATTCATGGCCGGGCGCGGTGGCTCAAGCCTGTAATCCCAGCACTTTGGGAGGCCGAGACGGGCGGATCACGAGGTCAGGAGATCGAGACCATCCTGGCTAACACGGTGAAACCCCGTCTCTACTAAAAATACAAAAACTAGCCGGGCGAAGTGGCGGGCGCCTGTAGTCCCAGCTACTCGGGAGGCTGAGGCAGGAGAATGGCGTAAACTCGGGAGGCGGAGCTTGCAGTGAGCTGAGATCTGGCCACTGCACTCCAGTCCGGGCGACAGAGCGAGACTCCGCCTCAAAAAAAAAAAAAATAAATAAAATAAAGTTATTCATATTTAAGCTCTATTACCTCTTGGGGAAATGAGTTGCAAATATTTTATGCTTGTTATACAAAATACCACTAAGTTTTATTTGTTCCAAATTTAACTCTTTCATATATCGAAAAGCAGACACCCTTGTTTTACTATGTAAGAATCCAGTGATAAATCTGCAATTCTCTTTCACTCCTGGAAGAGGAGTGAAAAGCCTCACTCACTAGACTTCCAGTCTGAAATCCAGTACTCTCTTATTCTCTTTTTCATATGGCCACTGCTCCACTGCAATGCAAAGTGATCCATTTGATCACTTAAGTTCCCTTTTCTGGCTCTTCCCTATTCCAATATCTTTCTTGAAATGCAGTAACCACAGTGCAGAAACATCATTTTTCAGGATGGACATTTTCTATGTGGTTGGTAATACGCTTCTTGGTGGTACATGCTATGTCAGATGACTCGTTTTTTTCCCTTCATTCCTCATACAGTTATTAAATGACTACCATATACCAGGCTTACCTATTTGGCATGCTATCTTCAGGGACCTGTATGATGACGTCCAAGGCCACTGTACCATTTAGATTGTCTTTAAGCAGCTAAATCCTAAGAGGATTTACACATAATCCTACACACAAAGCTCCATGAGTTAATTCTACAACTGACCTCCATCAATTTGACATTTTACCATCCACAAGAATTTTACATAATCTGCACAACTGATTTTTTTTGAACTCTTCCCTCCCATATTATTTTTTTAAATGTTAAAAGAAAACTAGATCCCCAGGCATCCACTCCTAGAAGAACCCACGATTCACATGTCTAGGTCTAAAAAGTCAGCAAACAGTTTTATCTTTGATTCTTTCTCAAAAGTCATTTCCTTACTGGGTAACAGTAATCCCCATATCATATATAATTTTTTTTTCTTCAACTGTTTTTGCAATGAAATGCTAAAGTATTTTTGGCCATCAAAACAGATTACCTCCACTGGCTTACCTTTATCCACACACTTATTTAATCTCCTGACATCTTTTCAAACACTATGTGGTCTCTTTAACAGGTTAGACCTACTTAAATTCAGTGACATTATCCTTTTATTAAAGAATATATGAGCTTGCTTGGTATAGAAATGAAGCATACTAACTTACAGCTCTGAGAGTCCCTTTCATTACAATGAATATTTATGATAACAGTGACATAGTTTGCTCCACCAATCTATTTAATCCTTCTGTGACTTAACAGTTCTAATAAAAATCATATTCTACAAATTTTATCTGTACCAAATTCACTGATTAGGTTTGTCTTTGATTTGTGTGCTTCAAAATACAGTGTAAGAGACAACCAGATATTATATGTCACCCAGTGTGATGCAATAGAAAATAGATAAAACCACCCATTAGGTATTCTTGCCAAAAAGATTGAACCTGAATCTGCTCAGGAAGGAAATACAGACACAGAAGAACATGTTAAGTGATATCTCAGTGATATAGTCAATAAAATCCAGAAATTAGAAAATTTTACAGGAAAAATAACTTGTAACTAAATTCAAGAGAAGAAAAAAAGAGGGAGGATAAGTCTACATATTAAAAGAGACTTCAGGAACATATTATTTACTCCATTTATTTGAAATGTCCAGAACAGACAAATTCATTAAGACAGAAAGTACAGTCATTGTTGTCATTGTTGCCGGGGGCTGGGAGGAGCAGGAAAGGAAATGGGGAGTAACTACTAACAGGTGGAGTGACTACTAATAGGTATGGGCTTTCTTTTCTTTTTTTTCTGAAACAGTCTGGCGCTGTTGTGCAGGCTGGAATACAGTGGCACGATCTCGGCTCACTGCAACCTCCACCTCCTAGGCTCAAGCCATCCTCCCACCTCAGCCTCCCAAATAGCTCAGAATACAGGTGCGCACCACCATGTCTGGCTTTTTTTTACTTAAGAGACAGGGTCTTGCTATGTTGCCCAGGCTGGTCTCGAACTCCTGGGCTCAAGTGATCATCCCGCCTCGGCCTCCCAAAGTGCTGAGATTACAGGTGTGAGCTACTGTACTGCATCCAGCCCTTTATAAAATATATTTCAGGCCGGGTAGGGTGGCTCATGCATGTAATCCCAGCACTTTGGTAGGACAAGGCAGGCAGATCACCTGAAGTCAGAAGTTTGAGACCAGCCTGGCCAACATGGCGAACCCTGTCTCTACTAAAAGTACAAAAATTAGCTGGGTGTAATGGTGGGCACCTGCAAGCCCAGCTACTTGGAAGGCTGAGGCAGGAGAACTGCTTGAACCCGGGAGGCAGAGGCTGCAGTGAGCCGAGATTGCACCACTGTACTCCAGGCTGGGCAACAAAGCGAGACTCCAACAACAACAACAAAAAGGCTGGGCATAGTGGCTCACACTTGTAATCCCAGCAATTTGGGAGGTTGAAGTGAGTGGTGGATCACAAGGTCAGGAGTTCGAGACCAGCCTGGTCAACACAGTGAAACCCCATCTCTACTGAGAATACAAAAATTAGCTGGGCGTGGTAGCGGGTTGGGAGGCTGAAGCAGGAGAACTGCTTGAACTTGGGAGGCGGAGGCTGCAGTGAGCCAAGATCACGCCACTGCACCTCAGCCTGGGCGACAGAGTTAGACTCCATCTCAAAAATAAATAAATAAATAAAATAAATCTATTTCAAATGTCTATATCAGAGAGAATATTTTCTCTTATTCCAAAAAACAAGGCAAATAGATATCTTAACAAATTGTGTATCGATAGGTAACATACTAATATTATATTAATAGTGACTACTTGAGAATAAGGTACCACGTGTTAAAGCTAATAGCTGCTGTTTACTGAGCTTTACTATGGTGCCTGATAATATATGCTTGATAAGTACTGAACATTTATTATCTCATTTAATTCTAATAAAACTTACGAGGCTAGTATTATTGTTTCCCATTTCACAAATGAGAAAACTAAGATTCAGAGACCTTCCTAAAACAAACCTGCACATACATGTCCCCTGAATCTAAAATAAAAGTTGAAAAATTTTTTTTTTGAGACGGAGTTTCACTCTTGTTGCCCAGGCTGGAATGCAATGGCACAATCTTGGCTCACTGCAACCTCCGACTCCCAGGTTCAAGCGATTCTCCTGCCTCAACCTCCTGAGTAGCTGGGACTACAGGCATGTATGACCATGCCCGGCTAATTTTGTATTTTTAGTAGAGATGGGGTTTCTCCATGTTGGTCAGGCTGGTTGTGAACTCCCAACCTCAGGTGATCTGCCCACCTTGGCCTCCCAGAGTGCTGGGATTACAGGCATGAGCCACTGCACCCGGCCGAAATTTTTTTTTTTTTTTTTTTTGAGACGGAGTCTTGCTCTGTCGCCCAGGCTGGAGTGCAGTGGCTGGATCTCAGCTCACTGCAAGCTCCGCCTCCCGGGTTCACGCCATTCTCCTGCCTCAGCCTCCCGAGCAGCTGGGACTACAGGCGCCCACCACCACGCCTGGCTAGTTTTTTGTATTTTTTAGTAGAGATGGGGTTTCACCGTGTTAGCCAGGATGGTCTCGATCTCCTGACCTCCTGATCCGCCCGTCTCGGCCTCCCAAAGTGCTGGGATTACAGGCTTGAGCCACCGCGCCCGGCCTTTTTTTTTTTTTTTTTTTTTTTTAAAGAGAGCCTGCCCACAGACATACATCCTGTCCATGGCAAAGCTAAAATCTGAAACAAGTTTGGTTATGTATCTAATATACATCAATTAGGTACATAAGGTCACATGTCTGACTCATGACAGACAATTCTGCATAGAGGTAGGTGTCTGTAACAGTAACAGTCCTGAATTTTCTCATCTCCAGCACTGTATCCCTCAGGGCTGCCCTTCTTTCTCATATTGCACTGAGCCACCCCATACTGCATCCCCCTACACCCTGCCTTCTCAAGGTGCTAAGCAGATAATACAGTCTAAGATAGTAGATAAGCAATATGTACAGTGGAAAAAACAGAAGCTAGAATCAGATCTTAGTTCTAGTGTTGGTTCCAATATTTACTGGTCAAAGGATTCTAGGCAAGTCATTGAACTCTTCTTTCCGATTACCTACCTAACTAGCTAAACAATAATAAAATCTATTCTGTCTTCTGCAAAGGATGGTTGGGATGCTCAAATGGTATGTGACACGAGACACTGTGTAAGTTATAAAACATCAATGGTATTATTCATCTGAGAGAACAGGAAGAGGCTACCTCGCAAGTGAAGTCTTTATTCTTCTTCCCCAAACACAATCACATGTTAATAAATATATAACCTTCTGGAGATAAATGGCATGTCTAACACAGAGAAATGAAGAAATGATGGGAAAATTGGGACAGAAAGGAAGGGGCCATACTATAGGACCATAATTTTGAGCCAAGCAGTACCTTGCAGCATTAATCAAAAAACCAGTTATTTAACCAAAAATATCCACTTAACATAGATTTGCGCATTAAAGTACGAGCTCTAACAGTTTTCTGCTGCATGATGCTAGCAATTCCTCCTATATTTTATCATTAACACACTAAAATCTTTTAAGAGAAAAGATCATTGTGATGATACCTTATTCCAGCCGCTGGCATGAACTGTGGTCTCCAGTGTACATTCCCGAAATGCCTGATATGTCACTGGCCTGTAGAGATTTTTTTAAAAGTCTGTGTCACAAAGAAGGAAAATTCTGTATTTCCAGATGAATAAATATACAGTCACTACTCTGTTGAACTTTTTGCTAAAGTGACAAGGATTATTCAACATACTGTTTTGTACAAGATGTGGCTTTTCACACTGGTATGCACTTTTTTCAAGCATTCTATAAGCTGTGATACATGCTTGGGAAATAGTTAATAACATAAGATAAATGTATATTCTAGTAATTTTTTGGTAACTGCTTGGAACTTAAAGGATAGGATTTTTATGCTGCAAAGAAATACCTGAATTATTAATACAGGATAAAATAATAACAAATAAAAATGATCTCATAAGTACAATGAAAACCAGAATTTTAACTTTTCTTAAAGGCAAAAAATCTAAAATATTTTAAAACTAAAGAGACATGTCACTAGAAGACTCTTCATATAGAGGAGACAAGAGTTGAAATCAATATCGCAATAAATTTAGTCCAATTTTTAAATTTTTAATTAAAAAAATTTTTTTGGGCCGGGCACGGTGGCTCATGCCTGTAATCCCAGCACTTTGAGAGGCCGAGGCGGGTGGATCACGAAGTCAGGAGATCAAGACCATCCTGGCCAACATGGTGAAACCCCGTCTCTACTAAAATACAAAATATTAGCCAGGCGTGATGGTGTGTGCCTATAGTCCCAGCTACTCGGGAGGCTAAGGCAGGGGAATCGCTAGAACCAGGGAGGCAGAGACTGCAGTAAGCCAACATCGTACCACCGCACTTCAGCCTGGTAACAGTGTGAGACTCCATCTCAAGAAAAAAAAAACAAAACAAAACTTTGGTTTTTTTTGAAATGGAGTCACCTACATTGCCCAGGCTGGTCTCAAACTCCTTGGGCTCAACTGATACCTCCCATCTTAGCCTCAGTGCCAGCTGGGATTACAGGCCTGTCCCACCACCCCGAGCTGGAGTCCTATTTTTAACTTAGATTATTATGATACCAGGGTAGAGAGATAAGCCTTTCTGATTATTTCTATGTAAGTCCTAGTCATACCCAAAACTCGAATCATTGATAACACTCACTCATTTCTTGAGTATAAAGAAAGTACTTCAAGTACTTTATTTTAAGCACGGTTTCATGTGTAAATTTTAAATACAAAAGACTTGGGACCAACTAACATATGAAGGCATCAATTGCTCAGAAAATAGATTTAAAATTAATTAAAATATATTAATTAAAAATTAACAGATTAAAAATTTACCTTCCCTCCCTTTGGGCAAAATATTAACAAACACGTAAGAAAGAATGGGCTGGGTGCAGTGGCTCACGCCTGTAATCCCAACACTTTGGGAGGCCAAGGCAGGTGGATCACTTGAGGTCAGGAGTTCAAGACCAGCCTGATCAACATGACAAAACCCCATCTCTACTAAAAATACAAAAATTAGAAAACAAAATACAAAAATTAGCCTGGCATAGTGACACGTGCCTGTAATCCCAGTTGCTCAGGAGGCTGAGGCAGGAGAATGGCTTGAACTGAGGAGGCAGAGGTTGCAGTTGAGCCGAGACTGCGACACTGCACTCCAGCCTGGGCAACAAGAGCGAAACTCCATCTCAAATTAAAAAAAAAGAAAAAAGAAAGAAAAGAAGGAGTCTTGCTTTTGTAGGGTTTTAAAATCCCACCCCAAAGGCATTTTTCTGCTCTGACCATTGTGGCCTATGACCTCCCTAGTTCAAGAATATTTAAGATTGGCTGGGCGCGGTGGCTCAAGCCTGTAATCCCAGCACTTTGGGAGGCCGAGATGGGCGGATCATGAGGTCAGGAGATCGAGACCATCCTGGCTAAAACAGTGAAACCCCGTCTCTACTAAAAAAATACAAAAAACTAGCCGGGCGAGGTGGCGGGTGCCTGTAGTCCCAGCTACTCGGGAGGCTGAGGCAGGAGAATGGCATAAACCCGGGAGGTGGAGCTTGCAGTGAGCTGAGATCCGGCCACTGCACTCCAGCCTGGGCGACAGAGTGAGGCTCTGTCTCAACCCAAAAAAAAAAAAAGAATATTTAAGATTGATAATAGCTACCACTTATTGTTAGCCTATTATGTTAGGTTTTAATATTTTATATATTTATATTTTATATTACATATTATCATATCACATATTTGAAAACCAAAGCTCAGAAAAGCTAAGAAATTATCCCAAACCCATATAGCTGGAAAGCAGCAAGGCAGGAATTCACACTCAGTTAGATCTGGTATCAAAGCCATTACACTACTTCATTTCAAGTTAAGATTCTGACACATGCCATGACAATGTCTCCATGTCACATGTGGCTAATGAGCACTAGAAATGTGGCCAGTGTGCTGAAGGTATAGTATACACACTAGACTTCAATGAGGAAGAAAAAACAATCAAGATAGCTCAGCATTTTTTTGTACTGAAGACATGTTGAAATATTTTAGATGTACTGAGCTAAATAAAATATTAAAAATTTTAAATTTCATTTTACTTTTTTACATGGCTGCTAGTTTTTAATTACATATTAAAACTAAATTATATGTGACTTGCATTGAACAGCACTGGTCCAGATATTTCAGAAAAGAATCCTGATGACACAGGTATCATTCTTTCCCCTAAGTCTGTTTCAAATCAATACTACAGTGATGCTGAAAGGAAATGCGATACCAGAGATGGCCTCTATAATAATGAAATATATACAGCATACACTATCTTCCTGACATCACCGTCCCATTAAAGTGAGCCTAGTACTTTTCAGATGCCTTGGGGTAAGTAGCAGATTTGTGTAAAACTTGAACTTCAGCAGATACTACACAGTCTACCTACCTATATTCTCCCTGAAGCTTTACTTGCATATATCAGTCCCTTCACTTCCTTTCCTGAACTGTTTGGTGCTGCTGGGGGTCACAGTAGTCCTTACTGGTTGTTTGTCTACCATGCTAAAGAATTTTAGCATGGTTCTGAATGAAACATGATTTGAAACATTATATACACAGACATATATGCACAAAAAAATGCAGCAGATTAAAACATTCAAAGGAAATCAAATACATAGAAAAGTAAGTAGCTAAATAACCAATCCTACCTAGTGACTTATTACAATAGAGCAAAGAAGAAAAGAGCGAGGCAGGACACCTTTTTGAAACAGATGTTCTGTAAGAAGCGTTCAGCATTAACTTCCTACATTAAAACGTTTTGAAAGAATCAGTTGTATTTTCTACCTACAATATTGCCTTCAACCTTTATAATACTTCTAGTTTATCATCCATTAGTTATTTTCTTTTTTTTTTTTTTTTTTTTTTTTTTGTTGAGATGGAGTCTCGCTCTGTCGCCCAGGCTGGAGTGCAGTGGCCGGATCTCAGCTCACTGCAAGCTCCACCTCCCGGGTTTACGCCATTCTCCTGCCTCAGCCTCCCGAGTAGCTGGGACTACAGGCGCCCGCCACCTCACCCGGCTGGTTTGTTTGTATTTTTTTAGTAGAGACGGGGTTTCACCATGTTAACCAGGATGGTCTCGATCTCCTGACCTCGTGATCCGCCCGTCTCGGCCTCCCAAAGTGCTGGGATTACAGGCTTGAGCCACCGTGCCCGGCCTCATTAGTTATTTTCAAGGTACAAGTAACAGAGCTTAAAACTTCTAAAAACAGATTTCTGAAAAAAAAAAAAAAAAAAAAAGAGACCTGACTGATACATAACCAATTTCAAAAATAATTCTATCAAGATTTGGGAAAAAAATAAACACTCGTCCAAGCCAATTCTCCTTTAAATAGAATTTGCTGTGAGAAGACATCAATTTTTTCCTATAGATCATAAAAAGGACTTCAGAAACAAAACTTCAAAAAAGTTACATACCACTGTTTTTTGAAGAGCTTATACTACACCATAAAGTTAAAGTTAACACATGGAGAACTGAAATATTAAGAGTGACATGGTTTGCTCCAAGCCAAAGTCTGTATCAAATTTGGAAAAAGATTCTTCGTTTTTTTTTTTTTGAGAGAAGAGTCTCGCTCCGTTGCCCAGGCTGGAGTGCAGTGGCGCAATCTCGGCTCACTGCAAGCTCTGCCTCCCGGGTTCACACCATTCTCCTGCCTCAGCCTCCTGAGTGGCTGGGACTACAGGTGCCCGCCACCACACTGGGCTAATTTTTTTATATTTTTAGTAGAGACGGGGGTTTCATCGTGTTAGCTAGGATGGTCTCGATCTCCTGACCTCGTGATCTGCCCGCCTCGGCTTCCCAAAGTGCTGGAATTACAGGCATGAGCCACCACGCCCAGCCAGGGAAAAGATTCTTTTGTCTGCACCTTTCACTTCATTATTTTACTCCTGGTCCTGATAACTTTTACATTTTTGTGGGGAGAGGAGCGAAGCAGCAAATTTCTTTCTTTAAGTCTTACATGTAACCTCAGAATAGAAAACGTATGAAAGTCCACGTGCTCTGGTTTAAGAAGAGTGGAAGAATAAATAAATAAATAAGGCACAGCATAATGGCTCACACCTGTAATCTTAGCACTTTGGGAAGGCTGAGGTGGGAGAGTTGCTTGAGACCAGGAGTTACAAGACTAGTCTGGGCAACGCAGTGAGACCCTGTCTCTACAAACAATTTAAAATAAATAAATAAATAAATAAGAAAGAAGAGTGGAGAGGCCCTAATGAGCTCAACCCACTCACTATTCCTCACTTCTTCAGGACCCCTGCAGCACCTCAGTGCCTAAGGCTCCATAGAACACTTTTTGAAAACTGCTGTAAATCCAAATTTTCTGTGTAAGTTTTATTTCCCAACACCCATATACTTCTCACCACATTTATATTTAAGTTTTACTATATATTAGGTTAAGAAAATCCAAATACGACTTTTTACATTTTTATTTTTAGAGACAAGGTCTTGCTCCGTTGCCCAGGCTGGAGTGCCACAGTGGTGTGATCATAGCTCACTGCAGCCTCAAACTACTGGGCTCAAGCAATCCTCCCACCTCAGCCTCCCAAGTGGCTGGGACTACAGGAACATGCCACCACACTGGCTAATTTTCTAACAAATTGCTTTGTAGACGCAGGGTCTGGCTATGTTGCCCAGGCTGGTCATCAACTCCTGGCCTCAAGCCATCCTCCCGCCTGGACCTCCCAAAGTACTGAGATTACCAAATACGATTTCATTTCACTGTTTAAGCATAACTAGTATTTTTCCATTTGCTCATTTCACAATACTACGCAGCAAAAATTCAAATTCTCCTAAAACCCAAATTACTTTCTTCTAACAAATGGTAATCGATATATACTTTGCTTACATTAAAATTTTAAAAAAAATTTTTTTTTCTTTCAGATGGAGTCTCCCTCTGTCACCTAGGTTGGAGTGCAATGGCATGATCTTGGTTCACTGCACCCTCCACCTCCTGGGTTCAAGCGATACTCCTGCCTAAGCCTCCCGAGTAGCTGGGATTATAGGCACCTGCCACCATGCTCAGCTAATTTTTGTATTTTTACTAGAGATGGGGTTTCACCATGTTGGCCAGGCTGGTCTCCACTCCTGACCTCCAGTGATCCCCCCGCCTCAGCCTCCCAAAGTACTGGGATTACAGGCTGATTTTTAATATTTATAATAAATGATTTGGTTCTAATACTTTCCTTATTACTAGCTTCTTGCCTTTAGCTTTAATATGGTCAGAACCATAGCTAGGAGAGAAGTTCCTTCTGTAAGAATGTAGAAGCAGTTCCAAGGGCAGATGTGCAACCCTCAAGTTGAACAACTTCTGGGATACAGATGTAATTTTTTGGGTTTTTTTTGTTTGTTTGTTTTTTGAGATGGAGTCTTGCTCTGTCACCCAGGTTGGAGTGTAGTGGCGCGATCTCGGCTCACTGCAACATCTGCCTCCCGGGTTCAAGCGATCCTTCTCCCTCAGTCTCCCAAGTAGCTGGGACTACAGGCACATGCCACCACGCCCGGCTAATTTTTGTATTTTTAGTAGAGATGAGGTTTCACCATATTGGCCAGGCTGGTCTTGAACTCCTGACCTCATGATCCGCCCACCTTGGCTTCCCAAAGTGCTGGGATTACAGGCGTGAGCCACCGCACCCGGTCAACACTGTGTTAAATACAGAATTCTAAAATACAGATATAGTGTTAATCCCACATTAAAATGCACAAAACCCTAGTCATTATATTCATGTCGCCACTAGAGGAAATAGCAGTAAAAAGTGGTCGGGGGAAGTGTAACTTGTATTTACAACTTGGTAAAAGCATTCGTTGAAACCTGACAGCTCAACATGTAAATACAAATTAACAAATCTATGTTGGAATAGCTAAATCACTCCTATAAAGCAAAACTGTCGTTCAAAACACAAAGATGCTTTGGGAAAGCAAGTGAAGAAAATATAAAGAAAACTGAGGAAAGAAGTGACACTGTTCACCTAAAACACAGCCCTAACCAATCCAGTGCTGCATGAGAGATCCAGAGCCTAACACTGTTCACCTAAAACACAGCCCTAACCAATCCAGCGCCGCATGAGAGATCCAGAGCCTACTTAAAGAAGCACATCCCACTCAGCAGTGTAACTCACTGGCTCAGAAGCATTTGCAATGCTGTATGGAGAGGCTCTTTCAGTTCCTGGGACACTTTTTCTCCAAGATGGGCCAAGCAGTCTTCCATTGAGCTTTCTGGATTGGCAGGGCTGAACACTGGAGAAGTATGACGGTCAAAGCCTGTGCTGGTGAAGGCTGAAGACAGGACAAAAGAAAAACCTAATATAATAAACAATATCTATAAAATTAGTCGGGTGTGGTGGTGCATGCCTGCAATCCCAGCTACTCAGGAGCCTGAGGCAGGAGAATCGCTTGAACCCGGGAGGCAGAGGTTGTGATGAGCCGAGATCACGCCATTGCCCTCCAGCCTGGGCAACAAGAGTGAAACTCCGTCTCAAAAAACAAACAAACAAACAAAAAACAATAATATCAAAAGTTGTGCTATAAAAGGCCACAGGATTAAGACACCCACTGTCAGGAACAAGCTAATCATTACCAGCCACTTAAAAAGGTCGGGTAGGCCGGGCGCGGTGGCTCAAGCCTGTAATCCCAGCACTTTGGGAGGCCGAGACGGGCGGATCACGAGGTCAGGAGATCGAGACCATCCTGGCTAACACGGTGAAACCCCATCTCTACTAAAAACTACAAAAAACTAGCCGGGCGAGGTGGCGGCGCCTGTAGTCCCAGCTACCCGGGAGGCTGAGGCAGGAGAATGGCGTGAACCCGGGAGGCGGAGCTTGCAGTGAGCTGAGATCCGGCCACAGCACTCCAGCTTGGGTGACAGAGCGAGACTCCGTCTCAAAAAAAAAAAAAAAAAGGTCGGGTAATCATTGTGAACATTAATCTTTGTTGGCACGTAAACACTGTTAGGTCAAAAATTTACAGGTTCTTTTAGGTTTTAATGAAAAAGCTTAGTTTTTAAGAGAAAAGAAACAACGAAACTGACATGTTATAATAAGCTAATCAATTTAGTTTATGATTACTGACCAACAACTATAAGAATGATAAACGAAAGGCAATTCCTGGCTCTATTATCCCTCTCTTAAAATTTTGTTTTTAAGATTTTGTTTTACATTTATAAAAGTGGCACTTAATCAGATTCTAATCATCCTCAGAGGATGAATCTATTGCTTTCATTTCCTTATTAAAATAAACTTTCAACCTTAATATTACTACACATGGATAAATTTTAAAACTATTATATGAAGATTATACAAACAAATATAAAAGTTGAACCAGAAGCTGTGCACAGGGGCTCATGCCTGTAATCCCAGCATTTTGGGAGGTCGAGGTATGCAGATGGTTTGAGTTCAGGGGTTCGAGACCAGCCTGGGCAACATGGCAAAACCACATCTCTACTAAAAATACAAAACATTAAGGCCTGGCGCAGTGGCTCATGCCTGTAATCCCAGCACTTTGGGAGGCCAAAGCTGGACAGATCACCTGAGGTCAGGAGTTCGAGACCAGCTTGACCAACATAGGGAAACCCTGACTCTACTAAAAATACAAAAATTAGCCGGGCGTGATGGTGCATGCCTATAATCCCAGCTACTCAGGAGAATCGCTTGAACCTAGGAGATGGAGGTTGCAGTGAGCCAAGATCGTGCCATTGCACTCCAGCCTGGGCAACAAGAGTGAAACTCCTTCTCAAAAAAAAAAAAGGGCCAGGCACGGTGGCTCACGCCTGTAATCCCAACACTTTGGGAGGCCGAAGTGGGCGGATCACGAGGTCAGGCGATTGAGACCATCCTGACTAAAACGGTGAAACCCCATCTCTACTAAAAATACAAAAAATGAGCTGGGCGTGGTGGCGGGAGCCTGTAATCCCAGCTACTCAGGAGGCTGAGGCAGGAGAATGGCGTGAATCTGGGAGGCAGAGCTTGCAGTGAGCCAAGATCGTGCCATTGCACTCCAGCTTGGGCGACAGAGCGAGACTCCATCTCAAAAAAAAAAAAAAAAAAAAAAATTAGCTGGGTGCGGTGGTTGACGCCTATAGTCCCAGCTACTTGGGGGGCTAAAGTGGGAGGATTGCTTGAGCCCGGGAGGTCAGGAGTTCAAGACCAGCTTGACCAACATGGGGAAACCCTGACTCTACTAAAAATACAAAAATTAGCCAGGCGTGATGGTGCATGCCTGTAATCCCAGCTACTCAGGAGAATCGCTTGAACCTAGGAGATGGAGGTTGCAGTGAGCCCTGATCATGACACTGCACGCTGCACTCCAACCTGGGCAACCAAGTGAGACTCTGTCTCCCAAAACAATAACCAAATTAATTAAATAAAAATAAAATAGGGAGGGGGGAGGGATTGCATTGGGAGTTATACCTGATGTAAATGACGAGTTGATGGGTGCTGACGAGTTGATGGGTGCAGCACACCAACATGGCACAAGTACACATATGTAACAAACCTGCACGTTATGCACATGTACCCTAGAACTTAAAGTATAATAATAAAAAAAAAGTAAAATAAATAAGTAAATAAAACAAAACTTGAACCCAGAAAAAGCAGTCATAACTTGTTGTAGAGACTTAACCATTCCCTAACTGCAGGAAGAGCAAGCAGAGTAACTTTTGTTCCAGAGTACAAATGGGATGCAAGGAATAAACTACCAGGAAAGCAGGCAGCTCGCACCCACTCCCAAGATTTAGCCATCATCTGCATAAAATACTTACTAATCTAAGGCTTACTCCTATAAGGCTGCACATTTTACTACAGAGTTAAGTATGTATTTCTTTATAAAGTGCTTGCCTCCAAGAAAGATGCAAATGGCTGCGAAGTGCACAAATACTTTGTTGTTTGAGCAAGCTGGAGAGCATCTATTTTAATGGTCTAGCTTAGATAATATGGGGTTCAATAAGTGAATGTATTTAAACCTTTTGTTACTCTCTTCTTTCTACCTTTTTTGCCCATTTTACTATGCAGGAGTGCTGTTACCAGAATATACATGAAGAGAATCAGAAATTTAATCGCTTTAAAATGTTGATAAAGAAATACAATGGCTGTGCGTGGTGCTTCACACCTGTAATCCCAGCACTTTGGGAGGCCGAGGCGGGTGGATCACAAGGTCAGGAGATTGAGACCAGCCTGACCAACATGAAACCCCATCTCTACTAAAAATACAAAAATTAGCCAGGCATGGTGGCGGGCGCCTATAATCCCAGCTACTCAGGAGGCTAAGGCAGGAGAATTGCTTAAACTCAGGACGCAGAGGTTGCAGTGAACTGAGATCGTACCACTGCACTCCAGCCTGGGCGACAGAGCGAGACTTCTCAAAAAACGAAGAAATATAAAAGACAAGACTAACATTAGCTTTCAGGATTACTTGTACATTCTTTTTTTTTTTTTTTTTTCCAAAAGATCTCACTCTGTCACCCAGGCTGGAATGCAGTGGCATGATCTTGGCTCACTACAACCTCTGCTTCCTGGGTTCAAGAGATTTTCATGCCTTAGCCTCCCAGGTAGCTAGGATTACAGGTGTGTGCCAACCCGCCTGGCTAACTGTTTTTTTGTATTTTTAGTAGAGGCAGGGTTTCGCCATGTTGGCTGGGGTCGTCTCAAACTCCTGACCTCAACTGATCCACCCGCCTCAGCCTCCTAAAGTGCTGGGACTACAGGCCTAAGCAATGGCACCCAGTCTCAGGATTATTTGTACATTTCTATTCACATTTTTTCTCTACCAATGAGGAACTTGAGTCATAAACATAATTTATAATTTTGATCATTAAAAATTATTGGGCAGGCCAGGCGCAGTGGCTCACACCTATAATACCGGCACTTTGGGAGGCTGAGGTAGGCGGATCACGAGGTCAGGAGATCGAGAACATCCGGGCTAACAAATCCCGTCTCTACTAAAAATACCAAAAGATTAGCTGGGTGTAGTGGTGGGCACCTGTGGTGGTGGGCAACTGTAGTCCCAGCTACTCAGGAGGCTGAGGCAGTAGAATGGTGTGAACCGAGAAGATGGAGCTTGTAGTGAGCCAAGATGGCGTCACTGTACTCCAGCCTGGGCAACAGAGCAAGGCTCCGTCTCAAACAAAAAAAGAAAAAGAAAAAGAAAAAATTATTGGGCAATATACGTCCACACAAAAACTTGCACAAGAATATTCACAGCAGCATTATACGTAATAGTAAACAAGTAGAAACAACCTAAATTTCCATTAACTCATGAACGAATAAACAAAACGTGGCACATCCACACAGTGGAGTATTATTTGACTGTAAAAAGTAATGAAGTACTGATACATGCTACAACATGGACGACCTTTGAAAACATTATGCTAGGCCGGGCGTGGTGGCTCAAGTCTGTAATCCCAGCACTTTGGGAGGCCGAGACGGACGGATCACGAGGTCAGGAGATCGAGACCATCCTGGCTAACACGGTGAAACCCCGTCTCTACTAAAAAATACAAAAAACTAGCCAGGCGAGGTGGCTAGCGCCTGTAGTCCCAGCTACTCGGGAGGCTGAGGCAGAAGAATGGCGTAAACTTGGGAGGCGGAGCTTGCAGTGAGCTGAGATCCGGCCACTGCACCCCAGCCTGGGTGACAGAGCCAGACTCTGTCTCAAAAAAAAAAAGAAAACATTATGCTAAATCAGCCAGGTGCAGCAGCTCACGCCTGTAATCCCAGTACTCTGGGAGGCTGAGGCAGGCGGATCACTTGAGGTCAGGAGTTGGAGACCAGCCTGGCCAATATGGTGAAACCCCATCTCTGCTAAAACCAAAAATAAGCTGTGCATGGTGGTGGGCACCTGTAATCCCAGCTACTCAAGAGGCTGAGGCTGGAGAATTGCTTGAACCTTAAAGTTGGAAGTTGCAGTGAGCCCAGATCATGCCACCGCACGCCAGCCTGTGCAACAGAGCAAGGTGATGTCTTAAAAAACAGCAACAACAAAAAAAATACATTATGCTAAGTAAAAATGCCAATCACAAAGACCACACAGTGGTTGGGCACGGTGGATCACGCCTGTAATCCCAGCATTTCGGGGGGCCGAGACGGGCAGATTACCTGAGGTCAGGAGTTCGAGACCAGCCTAAGCAACATAGAGAAACCCCATCTCTACTAAAAACACAGAAAGTTAGCTGGGCGTGGTGGCGCATGCCTGTAATCCCAGCTACTCGGGAGGGTGAGACAGGAGAATCGTTTGAACCCGGGAGATGTAGGTTGCGGTGAGCTGAGATGGTGCCACTGCACTCCAGCCTGGGTAACGAGAGTGAAACTGTGTCTCAAAACACCACCACCACCGCTGCCACATAGTGAACTGTTCTATTTATGTGTATCTCCTGAACAGGCAAATCAATAAAAACAGAATGGAGATCAGTGGGTGCCTGGTGTGGGTTGGGGTTGGGACCTGGGCTAGCGGGAATGGGAAGTGGCTGCTGATGCGTATTGTGTTTCTTTTTGGAGGACTGAAAGTGCTCTAAATTCAGATTGTGGTGATAAATTCTGGGAATACACTAAAACCAATGAACTAGACTTTTTATTTTTAATACATAGAGACATGCTCTCCCTATGTTGCCCAGTCTGGTTTTGAACTCAGGGGCTCAAGCAATCCTCCTGAGGCCTTGGCCTCCCAAACAGCTGGGATTACAGGCATGAGTCCCTGTGCCCAGCCTGAACTGGACCTTTTCAAATGGGTGAATTTTATGGTATGTAAAATATATCTCAATAAAGCTGTAAAAATATACATATATCACTGGGCAAGATGTTCAGTGCAGCATGACCTACGTAGGGCAACACAGGAAATAATGCAAATGCTGTGTAGTCGTCGTCCAGTGAAAAAAAGGAATAATAATCCAAATGCTCCCCTCAATAATAAGGGAACAGGCCAGGCATGGTGGCTCACACCTCTAATCCCAGTGCTCACTACTGCACTCCAGCCTGGGCAACAGAGCAAGACCCTGTCCCCGAAATAATAATAATAATCATAATCATAATCATAATTATAAGGGAATAACCACTGAGTAAAAACATTTATTCAACGAATGAAATTTCATGCACTTAGTAGAGTAACTATTTTTAAAGTTTATGTTGTAATGTTAAGTGCAAAATAAAATGGCTATACAGCTGAATGTACATTATAATTAGTTATCTATAGTATATATGTATGCAAAAATAAAAGAAACGTATGCTTACTTTTTCCTTTTAATGTTGTTATTACTTATAAAGCTAATACCAAATACAAATCAAACCATAGTGAATGGGAAGAACCTTAACATGATCACTTATCCGATACTTAACACCAGAAACCGCTACATCTAACCTGTTAGGTATAGTTGGGGAACTTCCATAATCCTATTCCCCAGGAAAGAAAAAGGCTACCTTCTAGTTTCACCCTTATGAACTTCTACCAATGGATAATCGGTGTAAGCTGTTAACTGTTGAGAACACCCCACTGTAAAAATCAAATTAAACCAACAGTAAACCATACCAAACAGAATCTGCTTATTAACTAGAAAAATAAGAATAAACAGACCTTCAGAAATTTCTTTGTCCAGAGATTTTAGCTCTTCTTCAATTTCGGTTTTAACTTTTAATAAAATTTCTTGATCCAGAGATTGTGAAGCTACATCTAGTTGAACCCCTGAAAGCAACAAAAAAGGTTATTATTGAAAGAGGGAGAGAGAAATCATTAGAATATAATAGCACTTTTTTCTTTCTTTTGAGACAGAGTCTCGCACTGTCACTGGGGCTGGTGTGCATTGGCACGATCTCCACTCACTACAACCTCCACCTCCCAGGTTCAAGCCATTCTCCTGCCTCAGCCTCCCGAGTAACTGGGATTACAGGTGCCCGCCACCATGCCCAGCTAATTTTTTTGTATTTTTAGTAGAGACGGGGTTTCACTATGTTGGCCAGGCTGGTCTCGTACTCCTGACCTTGTGATCCGCCCGCCTCGGCCTCCCAAAGTGTTGGGATTACAGGCGTAAGCCACGGCGCGTGGCCCTACAATACCACTTTAATAAGCCAAAAAATGCAAAATCACAATTCATTATCAAAACTAGGGAGGGTAGGAAATCCTTTTGCAATAATTAAAAAACAAAACAGAACAAAACAAAAACAACCTTTAGTAGAAATATTTGGGCCTATTTATTGAGAGTAAGTTTCCACCTTTCTAGATGTTTCTGCCAGAAACAGGGAAATGGAGCTGAATCTTCAGAAACACATTAACTCAAGAGGAGGTTGGGAAACATGTCTCAATAAGTGAGGCCAGTCCTCTTTCCGTAGACAATGTATTCTTTTTAAAAAGTATGAATATTGGCCGGGCGCGGTGGCTCAAGCCTGTAATCCCAGCACTTTGGGAGGCCGAGGCGGGTGGATCACGAGGTCAGGAGATCGAGACCCTCCTGGCTAACACGGTGAAACCCCGTCTCTACTAAAAATACAAAAAACTAGCCGGGCGAGGTGGCGGGCGCCTGTAGTCCCAGCTACTCGGAGGCTGAGGCGGGAGAATGGCGGGAACCCGGGAGGCGAAGCTTGCAGTGAGCCGAGATCAAGCCACTGCACTCCAGCCTGGGCGACAGAGCGAGACTCCTCCTCAAAAAAAAAAAAAAAAGTATGAATATGATAAAACAAAAACAATTGGTGTTATTAATATTTTAGTGGTGGTGGGAGATGTCCATTCCCCCCACTTCAAATTACATAGATCCCTAACTGTATCTCACTTTTGGACATGTTTTTAAATGATACACTTCTAGCATTTTATCCATGCTTTACAATTTTCTTTCTTTTCTTCTCCCTACCCTGCCCAAAATAGTTAGTTGACCGCTGCTTCAGTCCACAAAGCACACAACCGAGGCTAAAATCCCACCACTGTGGGTGTAATGATTTCTTTGTGCCAATCACTTCAGATTTCTGAGAGCCATGCTCATCACCAGTCTCTCATGCTTATTACTAGTTAATTCTATTTTGCTACTAACTTTTCTTTTTTTTTTTTTTTGGAGACGGAGTCTGGCTCTGTCGCCCAGGCTGGAGTGCAGTGGCCGGATCTCAGCTCATCGCTAGCTCCGCCTCCCGGGTTTATGCCATTCTCCTGCCTCAGCCTCCCAAGTAGCTGGGACTACAGGCGCCCATCTCGCCCGGCTAGTTTTTTTTGTATTTTTTAGTAGAGACGGGGTTTCACCATATTAGCCAGGATGGTCTCGATCTCCTGACCTCGTGATCCGCCCGTCTCGGCCTCCCAAACTGCTGGGATTACAGGCTTGAGCCACCGCGCCCGGCCGCTACTAACTTTTCTAAATGCAGCAAGATAGTTACTTATCTTTGCAAGTACGAAGGTAGAAAAAAAGGTACTGAAGCCAGAAAGCAGCACCTCTGTCATCTGACAGTCCAATTTCACACGTTAGTTTTAATGATAACAATACATAATAATGGCTAATATCAAGTGCTGGGGGCAGCATACTAAGTACTTTGTATGTACATGTATGTATGTAGGCATGTGTATACACATGTACACTCATTAAATGCTCATAACAACCCTTTGAGATAGGTATTACTATTATCCTCAATTTGCAGGTGAAAAACCTAAGGCACAGGGAAGAGATCTGACTAAGGGTGCACCGACAGCAGAGCTCAGAGACAAACCCAGGCAGTCATCTTTCAGGGTCTGGGCCCTAACCACTGCACAGTGTCGCCTCTCGCCATTCTTGCAAGCATGGGCTGTATTAAATCAAACACCATGAAGTCCAGGCCTGCCTCTATGACAGTGATCACAGCACAGCAGTTCTTGTTCTTGGGCTTTTTGAGATTTCAGGCTCTCAGAGAATGTGAATAAAATAATGGCCCCTCCTCCCAGAATGTTTGGCAAGCAATTTTAGGGCATTCATGGACCCTCTCAGGACTTTTATAAGCCTTGGTTTAAACACTACTAATTACCATCTAATACTCCTTTTATGTGTTTTTTTTTTTGAGACAGTCTCACTCTGTCCCCCAGGCCAGAGTGCAGTGGCACAATCTTGGCTCGCTGCAAGTTCCACCTCGTGAGTTCACGCCATTCTCCTGCCTCAGCCTCCCGAGTAGCTGGGACTACAGGTGCCCACCACCATGCCCACCTAATATTTTGTATTTTTAGTAGAGACGGAGTTTCAACGTGTTAGCCAGGATGGTCTCAAATCTTCTGACCTCGTGATCCACCTGCCTTGGCCTCCCAAAGTGCTGGGATTACAGGCGTGAGCCACTGTGCCCGGCCCATCTAATTCTCCTTCTTTCCCCTCCCTGAATCCACATACTCACACCCACTGCATAATCTAGCCCTCTTCCATTTGGTTCATGTACTATAGTTTTCCACTATTAGGTAACCTGACTTAATGAGCAGTGGCCAATGATCACCAACCACTAAAAGGCTCCAGGAGACAGATCAAGACGAGTAATCTCAGGGTATGGAGGTGAGACAGAGTAGGAAATAGGACTGGGCCCCACCCCACTCATATGTTTTTCCATCCGTTCTCAGTGACCACACCTTACAGCACCACCCTAACTGGCGCCATACCTGCTGACCAGACTTTGCAGGTATGGTATGAAGAAACTACAGGCAGCACCCCACCATAAATCTTACTCAAGGGAGTTAGCTCTACCACGCACATGAGCCCAAGGACAATGACCAATCCTAATCTCCAGCCTCATTATAATACTAAAATCACCACCCAGGAAGGGGCTTCTCTGCCACTTTCTGATCATGTGTTCGCATGATTCCTTACCGTGTCTGCACTCCATCCCACACACGTAGTGATGCTCACCTGCCTCGTGAATCATGCATGTCACCCTCTGTAAGACACTGCAATGCACTCCCCTCGGAGAGCCAGCTGGAGAACCCTTCCTCCTGTGCTGTCTCCCTTATGTCCGACCTTTCTAGGCATAAGTCTTTTTTTTTTTTTTTTTTTTGAGACAGTTATGCTCTTGTTGCCCAGGCTGGAGTGCAATGGTACAATCTCGGCTCACTGCAACCTCCGCCCCCCGGGGTTCAAGCAATTCTCCTGCCTCACCCTCCCGAGTAGCTGGGATTAGAGGCGCCTGCCACCACGCCCAGCTCATTTTTTGTATTTTTAGTAGAGATGGGGTTTCATCATGTTGGCTACTAGTCTCGAACTCCTGACCTCGTGATCCGCCCACCTCGGCCTCCCACAGTGCTAGGATTACAGGCGTGAGCCACTGTGCCCAACCTGTAAGTCTTAAGCCTTGTCTGGGAAACTTGCTTGGCCTTGTGTCAATTTCTATTACACAGGAGCCTAAGAACCTGTGGTTGGTAATGGGGGAAAAAACAAACAAAGAAAGGATTTGTATCCAGAGACTAGAACATAAAGGAAACCAAAACGTTTCTCCTAAATTAAAAGTGGGCAAATTTGGGGGTAAAACAGCATAGTTCCTTTTATAGCTTTAAAAGCTTATATAAAAAGCTCAAGTTCTCCCTCCATTACAAAAATATTCTTTCTTGAATAATTTTTTTTCTTCTACTTTCAGATGATTTCAGTACTACAGAGCAAAAATTTTCATTTAAACAAAAACTTTCGGATAAACAGAGCCAAACTGGCCAGGTGCAGTGGCTCACACCTGCAATCCCAGCACTTCAGGAGGCCAAGGCGGGTGGATCACCTGAGGTCAGGAATTCAAGACCAGCCTGGCCAACAAAACAAAAACTTACTGGGTATGGTGGCGGGCGCCTGTAATCACAGCTACAGGCGGGAGAATCACTTGAACCCTGGAGGCAGAAGTTGCAGTGAGCCCAGATCACGCCACTGCACTCCAGCCTGGGTGACAAGAGCAAAACTCTGTCTCAAAAAAAAAAAAAGGGGCCGGGCGCGGTGGCTCAAGCCTGTAATCCCAGCACTTTGGGAGGCCGAGACGGGCGGATCACAAGGTCAGGAGATCGAGACCATCCTGGCTAATATGGTGAAACCCCGTCTCTACTAAAAATACAAAAAACTAGCCGGGCGAGGTGGCGGGCGCCTGTGGTCCCAGCTACTCGGGAGGCTGAGGCAGGAGAATGGCGTAAACCCGGGAGGCGGAGTTTGCAGTGAGCTGAGATCCGGCCACTGCACTCCAGCCTGGGTGACAGAGCGAGACTCCGTCTCAATAAAAAAAAAAAAAGGAGCCAAATCAATTGACATATGCAGCAGAATCCACATTCCCGGGACATGGGCCAGATTCACAATCGCATCAATGATCCCAGCTTGGTTTTTAGCCAGAGGCATTCAGGGAAGTCAAGATAATTCAGAGCCATCCTAGGAATCTCACTCATTTCTGGAACTTAAATTCAGGTTTACCTAAACACCCAGAGGATGTTGAATTGTATTCTTAGCGACTAATCTTTTTGTTAGAGGAGACTGATTTTTCATTTCCCTGAAGACTTGAGATAAGTAACTTGTGGGGACAATGAAGTCCCTACCTGGGTGTGCGGGGAGGGCTCTGCAATCAACTATACTTCTCCACCGTGCAAGAATTTCAGCAAAACAAACAAACAAACAAAAAGCAGCATGAACTGGGCCACCAAGTTGCAGGTCTACCTGCTATTCATTTATATTGAGACTTCTTTATTTTCTAGCAAAAGAGTGTTGCTGCTAAAAAGACTTTTTTGTTGTTGTTGAGACAAAGTCTTGGTTTGTTACCCCGGCTACAGGGCAGTGACACGATCTCGGCTAACTGCAACCTCTGCCTCCAGGTTCCAGTGATTCTCCTGCCTCAGCCTCCTGAGTAGCTGGGACTACAGGCACGCACCACCACACCCAGCTAATTTTTGTATTTTTAGTAGAGACGGCGTTTCACCATGTTGGCCAGGATGGTCTTGATCTCCCGACCTCGTGATCTGCCTGCCCCGGCCTCCCAAAGTGCTGGGATTACAGGTGGGAGCCACAGCACACAGCCGTGTGGGGTTTTTCTTTTTTTTGGTAGAGACAAAGTTTTGCCTTCTTGGCCAGGCTGGTCTCAAATTCCTGGGCTCAAGCAATCCTCCCACCTTGGCCTCCCTCATGCTGGGATTATAGGCATGAGCCACCAGGCTCTGCCCATGTTTTCATTTTCTGCAACCAAATTAAAGAATCCCAAATTCACAGATGGGCTTTGAATTAATTAATTCTATTAAAGTCAAGAAACTTGATTATTCTATCATTTACGGGTATTTAAAATACTTTTAAAAAACAAACAAAAGGTTAAACATTTTTACATATCACAGATTCTGATTCATTTTCTACTTTTAAAGCTGACAAAAATAACTTTCCTTTAAGTGACATAAAACACTTTCCTTATGAGCTAAGACTGAACAAAATAAAACTCAAATCCTTATTTTTTTTACTTTTTGAGAATGGGGTCTCACTCCATTGCCCAGACAGGTCTCGAACTCCTGAGCTCAAGCCATCCTCCTGCCTCTGCCTCCCTAAGTGCTAGGATCCTTAAAAGCTGAAATGTAACACAAAGGATCTCCTCAATGTCACCAATAACATATAGTTTGCTTAATGACATTTCACTTATTTCTGCCTAATATCTTTGATAAACTACATTCATAAAAACTTGAAAATGTTACATAAAACAATCTATTATGCAAAATTTGAGGCCAATTTATCCTAGAAAGCTCCTATCTCATTTATCCTAATCTTTATAAATTCTCATAAAGCATCAAAGTCTGCCTGTACAGATAAGCTTCTACTAAATCTCCATTACTGTTTACAATTATAACAGGTTTTCCCTTTAGAAGTAATTGTAGTGTTGGATGGCTCTGCAATAGCACTGATTAATATAACTGCACAAGGTACAGTGATCTCCAGAATACATCATGACATTATTAAAGCAAATCAAAAACAAGCTGGGAAATTAATTTACGGCCCATGTTATTTCTTGCAATAAAATTGTCTCTTTCCCTTCTAGCTTCCTGGAAAGCAGCCATAAAGTGGATGATAAGCTTTGGAGTCAGGCCTTCTAACTCATCACTTGGGCAAGGAAAATAATCTTCTTGACCCTCTCCTCTTTATGATTATTTTTTTAAATTGAGATAAGAGTCTCGCTCTGTAGCCCAGGCTGGAGTGCAGTGGTGCAATCTCAGCTCACTGCAACCTCCGCCTCCTGGGTTCAAGCAATTCTCCCACTTCAGCCTCCTGAGTAGCTGGGATTACAGGCGTGTGCCACCATGTCCACCTAATTTTTAAATTTTTAGTAGAGACGGAGTTCCGCCATGTTGGCCAGGCTGGTCTCGAACACCTGACCTTAAGTGATCCGCCTGCCTCGACCTCCCGAAGTGCTGGGATTATAGGCATGAGCCACCACGCCCAGCTGAACCTCTCCTCTTACATAAAATGGGAAAATACCCACCACAAAGGGTTGTTGTGAAGAGTAATGAGATAAACGCCGAATAGACAGGCACTCCCACTCACCAATTCTTTTCATGCTCTAAAATTGTATTATTAGATAATTATCTTTCCTGACCCCTTATCTCTGTGAACAGAAATCAGCTCACCACAGATTTCTAATCAATGATGCTTATACAGAACCTGCTTTCCACACTGTGAAAGGTAGGAACAAGCAGGACAACCTCTGTCAGTTTAGATAATGCCATGTAATATAAAACAGGGCTGTTTTAACACAAACTAGAAGAAATCTTGACCGGCAGTTATTCTTGCTCTTCAACTGCTGCTAGAGAGAATGGCTTAACTTGTGTTGCTTCAATCTGTTGGACATTGCACAACAAATTGGGGAAGTTTTACTAAAAAGCTGTATTCCTGAATACCAGATGTTCTGTGACCTGTTTCCAGGGGTGGTTTGTCTCTAACGGACTTGCCTTCAATTTTTTTCCAGGCTAAGGTAATCTCTGTCATACTGAACAATGTAGGAATTTTGATCAATCACTGTCATGAGCTACCGTGAATGAGCGTGCTTTTAACAGAAATCAACCCTTCTTGTAGCTACTGACACTCCTTCAAACATACTTCAATGACAGAAACAGAAATAACCACCAGGCTGGAAAAAGTTAACCCTCCATTCCACAAAAACATTTCTAACTTAACATCTATCATTCTACTCTTGACCTGGCCTTAATCAGAAACTCAGAACATCTAAACATTTTAGACTCCTTGCAGAGAATACAATCTACTGGATCCATTTTTCTGCAAGGTTTCCTGACATGATAAGAAGTCTCCACTCCTCTGCATTGTAGTTTATCCTCATATTAAGCTGGACCATCAGAAAAGTATGTATGGGCCGGGCTCGGTGGCTCACGCCTGTAATCCCAGCACTCTGGGAGGCTGAGGAAGGCGGATTACCTAACGTCGGGAGTTTGAGACCAGCTTGACCAACATGGAGAAACCCTGTCTCTACTAAAAACACAAAATTAGGCTGGGCGTGGTGGCTCATGCCTGTAATCCCAGCACTTTTGGAGGCCGAGGTGGGAGGATCACGTGGTTGACGGATCACAAGGTCAGGAAATTCAGGCCATCCTGGCCAACATGGTGAAACCTTGTCCCTACATTAAAAATGCAAAAATTAGCTGGTTGTGGTGGCGCGTGCCTGTAATCCCAGCTACTCAGGAGGCTGAGGCAGAAGAATCGCTGTGAACTGAGACACGCCACTGCACTTCAGCCTGGGTGACAGAGCGAAACTGTCTCAAAAACAAAAACAAAAAACGAACAACAAAAAATTATGTACGTATAATCTAGGTCCGTAGAGAATGTTAACTATTTAACTGAATTGTACTTCGGTGTCACTTCCTTATTTTTATCCAGAATCACATTAAGAGACAATGTTTTGAAATCTAATACCACGTTTCATATTGACATTTCTCTTTTTTTTTTCTTTTTTTTTTTGAGACGGAGTCTCACTCTGTTGCCTAGGCTGGAGTGCAGTGGCGCAATCTCGGCTCACTGCAAGCTCTGCCTCCCGGGTTCACGCCATTCTCCTGCCTCAGCCTCCCAAGTACCTGGGACTACAGGCACCCACCACCCACGCCCAGCTAATTTTTTGTATTTTTTAGTAGAGACGGAGTTTTTCATCATGTTAGCCAGGATAGTCTTGATCTCCTGACCTCGTGATCTACCCACCTCGGCCTTCCAAAGTGCTGGGATTACAGCCATGAGACACCATGTCTGGCCGACATTGACAACATTTTCTACTGCATTTCTGTGTCCTATGTTATAAAGCTCTAAATGGGAAAAAAGAAATCTTTTAAAGAACTATTTTCCAACCAAAAGAAACTAGTATCGCTTCTAAATTATAGGGGGGAAAAGACTCCTGGAACTAAGTATGCCCTCTGTTTTATAGTGTGTGTGTATATACATGTATATGTATATATGTATCTGTATATATGTGTATGTGTATATATATGTGTGTGTATATATGTATGTATATATGTATTTGGCTTTGCCAAGAACCAGATTCACAGTTCAGCTCTAGTATAATTGTAGAGGATCTCACAGACTACTTACTTATCTATGATCTGTTATTCCTACTATAGACGTACAATTTTCCTACTCCTGATTTTTTTATTTACCATTTAGATTTTTCCATTATGCATCATTATAAGCCACATTAAATTATATGTGATAAGGAATTTTCTTTAAAAGTATTACAATTTTCATCCAGTATGAACTCACTGCCAATTTCTCACTATCTAACAAAACAAGCCAGATGTGGTACCATGTTATAGTCCCAGGTAGTTGGGAGGCCTAGGCAGGAAGACCCCTTGAGCTCAGGAGTTTGAGGCCATAGTGTGCTATAATCATGCCTGTGAGTAGTCACTGTACTCCAGCCTGGGCGACATAGCAGGAACCCATTACTTTTTTTTTGATACGGAGTCTCACACTGTTGCCCAGGCTGGAGTGCAGTGGTACGATCTCAGCTCACTGCAACCTCTGCCTTCCAGGTTCAAGCGATTCTCGCACCTCAGCCTCCCTAGTAGCTAGGATTACAGGCGCCTGGCACCATGCCTGGCTAATTTTCTATATTTTTACTAGAGACAGGGTTTCACTATGTTGGCCAGGCTGGCCTTGAACTCCTGACCTCGTGATCCGCCCACCTTGGTCTCCCTTAAAATGTGTAAGCCACTGTCCCCGGCCAGCAAGAACCTATTGCTAAAAAACAAAATAAAACAAACAAAAACCTCAAACATATTATTCTACATTTTTGCTTAACATAAACTGCCCTTCTGTTTCCTGATAATTCAAATTCTGTCTACCCTTGAAAAACCAGTTTAACTCTCTAATTCAAAATGTCTTCAATGACTACTATGTTCACAGGTCTATCACTGACCTTAAACATTTATACATTTAGTGTGTGCCACAAAGTTGAACATTTAAACATACATTATCCTATGCTGTTTGATGATGTTATACTTTATTATTATTATAATCAGATTACAAACACTTTGGGATATACTTCCTTTGTCCTAGACTTGTGTGAAACATGGACTAAAAAAATACTCAACTGCTTCATAGCTACCACTATCTACTACGATAAAGAGTTACAATGTATAGATGTATATGTACAGACAACAAGCTCATTGTATTCTCTATGTATACATGGTAACCTCGCTAGGGAGAGGAGATACTTAAAAAAACACACAATAAAATAAGAATTATAAATAAATTCAGAAGAATAAAAAAAAAAGTTCCCATTCCAGCAGGTGTAGCTTAAAAATACAAATAAATAAAAAATACAAAGTTATCAGTATATTTTGAGGCTAGCTCAAATAACAAAAGGTAAAAGAAATAAGGCTGGGAGCGGTAGCTCACGCCTGTCATCCCAGCACTTTGGGAGGCCGAGGCAGGAGGATCACGAGGTCAGGAGATCAAGACCATCCTGGCTAACACAGTGAAGCCCTGTCTCTACTAAAAACAGAAAAAATAAAAATAAAAAATAGCCAGGCGTGGTAGCAGTGCCTGTAGTTCTGGCTACTCGGGAGGCTGAGGCAGGAGAATGGCATGAACCTGGGAGGCGGAGCTTGCGGTGAGCCGAGATTGCACCACTGCACTCCAGCCTCGGCAACAGAGTGAGACTCTGTCTCAAAAAAGAAATAAAATGAGAAGTCGTATTACATCGGGCAAATATGAGAACAGACCAACTGCACAGATAGGAAGATAAATAGAGCATTTATTTATGGCGATGAATCATGATGGAGAATACTGAGAACCAGGAATGGAAAGAATAAGACCTTCACTATTACTTGCATACTTATGAGAGTTTAATCAGTGACTGAATCATAAAACTTTAAATTTAGGTTTATAGTCTGTAAAGGCTGTCAAGTCTATCCTTATTACATGAAGAATATGAGACTTCAGTGAATTTAATGACTAGCCCAAGTTCTAATAAATCACAGAGAAATAACATTAGAAACTACATATTCTGGTAAATAAAATTATTACTGACTCCCAGGACACATGACTATAATTTCTGATGCACAGTGACAAGGAATATATGAATGCTTTATCTGCCATCTGTCCTCTGCCCCTTTTTGGAAAATCTACATACCCAAAACATACATACACCCACACATCCAATCACACCACCATCAATACCACTACCATCCCACAAAGCAAATGACAAAAATGTCATGGTTACCATATGCCTCACTCACCCCACCAGATTAAAGAAAAGCAGCTGACTAGAGGAGAGCTTATTCTCATGAGACTAATGTGACGCTGATTACACACGACAAGTTGTCATACTTCATAATAAACCATGTGGAAAACCTAAACCAGAAAATGTCTGCTGCTGTTGGGACACAAAGGCTATTTATTTAGCTGACCAGTGACACAGATAGATTCAGTGATTTGCATTTAATTAATCCTCTCCACCTAGGTTTTCTAAATCACAGAGCTACACAGTAGGGCCAATGCTGCATAAATCCTGGACTATAAACTGAGAGACAAATATTTCAAAGATAAACAGACTTTAGCACACTAAATCCCACCCACTTCAGTTTCAAATGAAGCCAAGTGAGTCAGTAATCATTATATTCCAGCCCTGAAATTCATTCAGAGCTATCAAAGTGAATAGAAGATTAACAAGTTTAGCCAAGTTGAAAGAACTAGAGCTCCCAGAGCAAAATACTTTCTAAATCTATGGTTCCCCAAACTGGGGACACATTTAAATTACCTATAAAACACATTAAATTATAGATTTCAGGTCCTAGCATGCAGTATCTGGTCCTGTAGGTCTGGGGTAGAGCTCCATGATCTTTGTTTTAGCAAGTATTCAGGCAATTAGCCTTGCAAATAACACTCTAGACCGTGCAAATAATTACAATCAAATCAAAAAGGTACATTGAACATATAGACAGAATGGTTCAATTGTTCATTAAATAGCAAAAACAAATACCTCAAAATATACCTTACTGGACCAGCAATTAAGAAACCAGATGTTGGCTGGGCACAGTGGCTCATGCCTGTAATCCCAGCATTTTGGGGGGCCAAGGCGAGTGGATCACCTGACGTCAGGAGTTTGACGGCAGCCTGGCCAACATGGTGAAATCACATCTCTACTAAAAATACAAAAATTGGCTGTGCGTGGTGGCACGCTCCTATAATCCTAGCTACTAAGGAGACTGAGGCATGAGAATTGCTTGAACCCAGAAAGCGGAGGTTGCAGTGAGCAAAGATTGCACCACTGAACTCCATCCTGGGCAAGAGTGTGAGACTCTGTCTCAAAAAAAAAAAAGAAAGAAAAGAAACCAGATGTTTGGCCCTCCCACTTTGGGAGGCTTAGGCACAAAGATCACCTGAGCTCAGAAGTTTTGAGACCAGCCTGAGGAACATGGTTGAACAAACATCTCTACAAAAAAATAAAGGAACAAGATTTTTTTTTTTTTTAAAGACGTAGCCTCACTCTGTTGCCTGGAATGGAATGCATGGCGGGAACTCAGCTCACTCCAACCTCCGCCTCCCAGGTTCAAGCGATTCCCCTGCCTCAGCCTCCCGAGTAGCTGGGACTACAGGCGCGTGCCACCACTCCTGGCTAATTTTTTGTATTTTTAATAGAAATGGGGTTTTACCATGTTAGCCAGGATGGTCTCGATCTCTTGACCTCATGATCTGCCTGCCTCAGCCTCCCAGAGTGCTGGGATTACAGGTTGGAGCCACCATGCCCAGCCCTTTTTTTGTTTTGTTTTAAATAACCAAATTCCAGACAGCCAATCATGATCGCAGTTTTCATGTTCTAGTGTTACCATACCCCCTAAGCATCCTGCAGATTGGGAGACAGACTGATGGAGGACAGATCTGAGGGAAAAGAATGCAGAATTCCACCATGTACCACCCAAGGTCTGGCTTCACAGTGGTTGAGATCAATCATCTTCTGTTCCTGATAGAAAAGCTAAGATAAGAATGAAACAGTACACATCTCTGGAAATATTATGGCTCAATTTCAAATTGGGTTATACAAATCTGCCTTGAAAAGCTGACTTGAGCCGGTCGCAGTGGCTCACGCCTGTAATCCCAACACTTTGGGAGGTCGGAAATTCGAGACCAGCCTGACCAACATGGAGAAACCCCATCTCTACTAAAAACATAAAATTAGCCAGGCGTGATGGCGCGTGCCCATAATCCCAGTTACTTGGGAGGCTGAGGCAGGAGAATCACTCGAACCTGGGAGGCAGAGGTTGCAGTGAGCCAAGATCGCGCCACTGCACTCCAACCTGGGCAAAAGAGCGAAACTCTGCCTTTAAAAAAAAAAAAAAAAAAAAGCTGATTTGAGATGGCAGGACACCCCAAATTGATCTATACATTCAATGCAATCCCCATCAAAATTCCAACTATGTTTTTTCCAGAAACAGACAAGCCAATCCTAAAATTAATATGGAATTGCAAGAGACACAGAATAGTCAAAGAAATCTTGGAAAAGGAAGAACAAAGTTGAAGGGCTCACACTTCGTAATTTCAAAGTTTACTACAAAGCTACAGCAATAAAGATAGTATGGTATAACAACAGGTATACAGACCAATGGAATTGAATTGAGAGGGGAAAAATAAATCCATACATCTACGGTCTACTGATTTTTGAGAAAGGTACGAAGGTCAATCAAAGAGAGAAAGAATAACTTTTCAACGAATGGTGCTGAGACAACTAGAGATCACCATGTGTATTCATCCATTTTCTTTAGTTTATGAAAGAATACCTGCAACTGGATAGTTTATAAAGAAAAGGAATTTATTTCTCACAGTTCTGGAGGCTGAAAAGTCCAAGGTTGAGGGGCTGCCTTTGACCCCAGAGTCCCAAGGCAGCACAGAGTATTACATGGCCAGGGGGCTGAGCATGCTAATGTGTGAGCTCCCGGTCTTCCTCTTCTAATAAAGCCGCCGGTTCCACTCACATAACTCAGTAATCCATTAACCCACGAATGGGTCAATCCATCTGTAACCGCTACTATGCTTTGTTTAACCCCTCCAAACCTCATGTTGAGAGCTGGTCCCAAATGTTGGAGGTGAGGATTAATGGGAGCTGTTTGGGTCACGGGAGTGGATCCCTCATGGATGACCTGGTACCGTCCTCAAGGTTCTCAGTGAGTTCTTGCTCATTTAGTTTCTGCCGGAACTAGTTGTTAAAAAGAGCGTGGCACCTCCCTTCCTTTTCTCACTCGCCTCTTTTCCTGTCATGTGATCTCTGCATACATGAGCTTCCCCTTTTCACCATGAGTGGAAGCAGTTTGAGGCCCTCACCAGATGCAGACACCAGCGCCATGCTTCTTATACAGCCTCAAGAACCGAGAGTCAGGGCACCGTGGCTCACGCCTGTAATCTCAGCACTTTGGGAGGCCGAGGTGGGCGGATCACGAGGTTAGGAGATCCAGACCAGCCTGGCTAACACGGTGAAACCCCACCTCTACTAAAAATACTAAAACAATTAGCCAGGCATGGTGGCGGGAGCCTATAGTCCCAGCTACTCAGGAGGCTGAGGCAGGAGAATGGCGTGAACCCAGGAGGCGTAGCTTGCAGTGAGCCAAGATCGCTCCACTGCACTCCAGCCTGGGCGACAGAGCGAGACCCCATCTCACAAAAAAATAAAAAAATAAAAATAAATAAAAAAAGAAAGAAACAGGAGCCAAATAAACTTCTTTTCTTTATAAATTACCCAGCCTCAGGTATTCCTTTACAGCAATATAAATGAACAAGCACAAGGACAACGTGCTCAAGATGCAATCACCTCTAAAAGGCCCCGTCTTCTAATACTGCCACACTGGGAGCTAAGTTACAACATGAATTTGAGGAGACACTGAAACCACAGTACTATGCAGAAGAATTTACCTGAATCCCTACTTCAAACCATATGTAAAAATTAACTCCAAACAGATCAGGCCAGGCGCAGTGGCTCACGCCTGTAATCCCAGCACCTTGGGAGGTCGAGGCGGGCAGCATGAGGTCAGGAGTTGGAGACCAGCCTGGCCAACATGGTGAAACCCCGTCTCTACTAAAAATACAAAAATTAGCCAGGCATCGTGGTACACGCCTGTGGTGCATGCCTGTAATCCCAGCTACTCAGGAGGCTGAGGCAGGAGAACCGCTTGAACCCGGGAAGGTGGAGGTTGCAGTGAGCTGAGATAGCGCCACTGCACTCCAGCCTGGGCGACAGAACAAGACTCCATCTCAGGAAAAAAAAACAAAAACAACAACAACAAAGAAACAGATCAAAGACCTAAATTTAAGAGCTGAAACTATAAAATTCTCAGAAGGAAACACAGGTGAAAATGTACATGACCTTGTATTAGGTAATGGTTTCTTAGATAAGACACCCAAAGTATAATAAAGAAAACATAGACAGGCATGGTGCAGTGGCTCACGCCTGTAATCCCAGCACTCTGGGAGGCTGAGGTGGGCGGATCGTCTGAGGTCAGGAGTTCAAGACTAGCCTGGCCAACATGGTGAGACCCCATCTCTACTAAAAATACAAAAAATTAGCCAGACTTGGTGGTGTGCCCCTGTAATCCCAGCTACTCAGGAGGCTGAGGTGGGAGAATTGCTTGAACCTGGGAGACGGAGGTTGCAATGAGCCAAGGTAGCGCCACTGCAGTCCAGCTTGGGCAACGCAGAGAGACTCTGTCTCAAAGAAAAAAAAAAACAAAAAAACAAAAAAAGAATTGGTAACTACAAGCCTTTCCTCATGCTCTCAAGAAAAAAGAAAAAAAAAGAAAACACAGAGAAACTGGAATTCACCAAAATTAAAAATGTTTGTATGTCAAAGGATACTGCCAAGAAAGTAAAAAGACAAACTACAGCATGAATGAATATGTCTTGAAATCATGTATCTGATAAGAATCTGGTAATCAAAACATAAGAAGAATTCTTACAACTGCCCACTGTGGCTCACACCTGTAATCCCAACACTTTGTGAGGCCAAGGAGGGCAGATCAATAGAGGTCCGGAGTTCCAGAATAACTCGGTCAACATGGTAAAACTCCATCTCTACTAAAAATACAAAAATTAGCCAGTTATGGTGGCAGACACCTATAATCCCAGCTACTCAGCAGGTGGAGGCAGGAGAATCGCTTGAACCTGGGAGGCTGAGGTTGCACTGAGCTAAGACCACACCACTATACTCTAGCCTGGGCAACAGAGCTAGACTCTGTCTCAATAACAACAACAACAACAAAGACTTCTTACAACTCAATTTTAAAAAACCCAAAAAGGCTGGGTGCGGTGGCTTACGCCTGTAATCCCAGCACTTTGGGAGGCTGAGGTGGGCAGATCACCTGAGGTCAGGAGTTTGAGACTAGCCTGACAAACATGGTGAAACCCCGTCTCTACTAAAAATACAAAAATTAGCCGGGCATGGTGGTAGGCACCTGTAATCCCAACTACTCAGCAGGCTGAGGCAGGAGAATCGCTTGAACCCAGGCAGCGGAGGTTGCAGTGAGCCGAGACTGCGCCATTATTGCACTCCAGCCTGTGGGGGGGGGGGGGACTAACTAAAACTTGAGCTACCATATGATCCAGCAATCCCACTGCCAGGTATATACCCAAAAAAAGGAATCAGTACATCAAAGAGCTATCTGTACTCCTATGTTTGCTGCAGCACTGTTTACAACAGTCAAGGTTTGGAAGCAACCTAGGTGTCCACAAATAGATGAATGGATAAAGAAAATGTGGTACATATAGACAATGGAGTACTATTCAGGCATAAAAAAGAATGAGATCACCTGTAATCCCAGCACTTTGGCAGGATGAGGCAGGAGGATCACAAGGTCAGGAGTTCAAGAACAGCCTGGCCAACATGGTGAAACCCCGTCTCTACTACTCTAATACAAAAATTAGTTGGGCATGTTGGCACATGCCTGTAACCCCAGCTACTAAGGAGGCTGAGCTAGGAGAATTGCTTGAACCGGGACCCAGGAGGCAGAGGTTGCAGTAAGCCAAGATCATGCCACTGCACTCCAGCCTGGGAAACAGAGCAAGACCGTCTCAAAAAAAAAAAAAAAAAAAAGAACGAGGTCCTGTCACTGCAACAACACAACAACATGGATAGAGCTGGAGGTCATTGTGTTAAGTTAAATAAGCCAGGCACAGGAAGACAAACATTGCATGTTCTTACTTATTTCTGAGATGTAAAGAAACAACTGAACTCATGGACACAGAGAATATAAGGATGGTTACCAGAACTAAGAAGGGTAATGGGGGTCTAGGGAACAACAGGAGGTGGGGATGGTTAATGGGTTAAAAAAAAGAAATAAAGAATGACTAAGACCTACTATTCAACAGCCCCTTAATTGTACATTTGAAAATAACAAAGGGTAACTGAATTGTTCATAACTCAAAAGATAAATGTTGAGGGACGGATACCCCATTCCCTATGATGTGCTTATTTCTCATTGCATGCCTGTATTAAAGTATCTTATGTACCCCATAAATATATACACCTACTATGTACTCAAAAATTTTTAAAAATTAAAAATAAACCCGGGCGCAGTGGCTCAAGCCTGTAATCCCAGCACTTTGGGAGGCCGAGACAGGCAGATCACAAGGTCAGGAGATCGAGACCATCCTGGCTAACATGGTGAAACCCTGTCTCTACTAAAAATACAAAAAACTAGCCGGGCAAGGTGGCGGGCGCCTGTAGTCCCAGCTACTCAGGAGGCTGAGGCAGGAGAATGGCGTAAACCCGGGAGGCGGAGCTTGCAGTGAGCTGAGATCCGGCCACTGTTCCAGCCTGGGCAAAAGAGCGAGAGTCCAGTCTCAAAAAAAAAAAAAAAAATTAAAATTAAAAATAAAAATAAATTTTAAAATTAAAGTTAAAAATAAAACCACAATGAGATACACTCAATGAGATTACAGCACATCCACTAGAATAGCTATGCTGGCAAAGAGATGGAGAAACTCTTACATATATTGTTGGCAGGAAGCAAAATGACATAATCACTTCATAAGACAGTTTAGCAATTCCTTTTAAAACAAAATAAACTCTTTTTACCATATGACCCAGCAGCTGTGCTCCCTGGTATTAACCCAAATGAGTTGAAAACTTACATACACACAAAAACCTACAGGCGAACGTTTATTCATAATCGCCAAAACTCGGAAGAAACTGAGATGCTCTTCAAAGGTGACTCGATAAACTATGGCACATCCATACAACGTCATATTATTCAACAATAAAAAGAAATAAGCTACCACAATAAGGCACCACTTCACAACCTTTAGGATGGTTACTATTAAAAACACAGAAAACCAATGTTGGTGAGAATATGGAGAAATGAGAACCTCTGTACACTGCTGATAGGAAGGTTATTTATGCTGTAACATAGACGAATCTTGAAAATATTGTGCAAATATTGTTTGGCTGTGTCCCCACCCAAATCTCACCTTGAATTGTAATAATCCCCACGTGTCAAGGGTGGGGCCAGGTGGAAACAAACGAATCATGGGGGTGATTTCCCCCATACTGTTCTCATGGTAGTGAGTAAGTCTCATGAATCTGATGGTTTTATAAAAAGGGAGTTCCCCTGCACATGCTCTCAGGCCTGCCACCATGTAAGACGTGCCTTTGCTTCTTTTTTTGCCTTCTGCCATGATTGTGAGGCCTCTCCAGCCATGTGAAAGCGTGAGTCCATTAAATCTTTCCTTTATAAATTATCCAGTCTTAGGTATGTCATTATTAAAAGTGTGAGAACAGACTAATACAGAAAATTGGTACTGGGAGTGGGGCGCCACTATAAACATACCCAAAAATGTGAAGCAACTTTGGAAATGGGTAACAAATAGGCAGAAGTTGGAACAGTGTGGAAGGCTCAGAAGACAACAGGAAAATGTGGGAAAAGTCTGGAACTTCCTAGAGACTTGTTGAATGGTTTTGACCAAAATGCTGACAGTGATATGGACGATAACTTCCAAGTTGAGGTGGTCTCAGATGGAGATAAGGAACTTATTGGGAACTGGAACAAAGGTGACTCTTGCTATGTTTTAGCAAAGAGACTGGTGGCGTTTTGCCCCTGCCCTAGAGATCTGTGGAACTTTAAACTTGAGAGAGATGATTTAGGGTATCTGGCAGAAGAAATTTATGAGCAACAAAGCTTCAAGAGGAAGCAGAACATAAAAGTTTGAAAAATTTGCAGTCTGATGATGCAGTAGAAAATAAAACCCCATTTTCTGGGGAGAAATTCAAGCCTGATGCAGAAATTTGCATCAGTAACAAGGAGCCAAATGCTAATTGCCAAGACAATGGAAAAAATGTCTCCAAGGCATGGCAGAGACCTTCGAAGCAGCTCCTCCCATCACAGTCCTAGGAGGGAAAAATAGTTTCCTAGACCAGGGCCAGGGCCCCTCTTCCTGTGTGCAGCCTCTGGACTTGGTGCCCTGCATCCTAGCCACTCCTGCCGTGGCTAAAGGGGCCGAGGTACAGTTCGAAAAATGGTTTCAGAGGGTGAAAGTCCTAAGTCTTGGCAGTTTCCACATGGTGTTGAGCCTGCAGGTGCACACAAGTCAAGAACTGAGGTTTGGGAACCTCTGCCTAGATTTCAGAGGACGTATGGAAATGCCTGGATGTTCAGGCAGAGGTGTCCTGCAGGGGCGGAGCCCTCATGGAGAACCTCTGCTAGGGCAGTGCAGAAGGGAAATGTGGGGTGGGAACCTACACACAGAGTCCCCACTGAGGCACTGCCTAGGGGAGCTGTGAGAAGAAGGCCACTGTTCTCCAGACCCCAGAATGGTAGATCCACTGACATCTTGCACTGTGCGCCTGAAAAAGCCACAGACACTCAATGCCAGTCTGTGACAGGAACCAGGGGGGTGACTATATGCTGCAAAGTCATACAGGTAGAGCTCCCCAAGGCCATGGGAACCCACCTCTTGCATAAGCACAACCTGGATGTGAGACATGGAGTCAAAGGAGGTCATTTTGGAGCTTTAAGATTTGACTGCCGGCTGGGCACGGTGGCTCACGCCTGTAATCCCAGCACTTTGGAAGGCTGAGGTGGGTGGATCATGAGGTCAGGAGTTGAAGACCAGCCTGGCCAAGATGGTGAAACCCCATCTCTACCAACAAAAAAAAAAAAAAAAAAAAAAATGAGCTGGACGTAGTGGTGGGCACCTGTAATCTCAGCTACTGGGGAGGCTGAGGTGGAGTTTGCAGTGAGCTGAGATCGTGCCACTGCACACTAGCCTGGGTGACAGAGCAAGACTCTGCCTCAAAAAAAAAATAAAAATAAAAATAAAAAAAGATTTGACTGCCCCGCTGGATTTCAGACTTGCATGGAGCCCGTATCCCCTTCGTTTTGGCCAGTTTCTCCCACTAGAATGGGTATTTACCCATTGCGGGTACCTCCATTGTATCTAGGAAGTAACTAACTTGCTTTTGATTTTACAGGCTCATAGGTGAAGGGACTCACCTTGTCTCAGAGATGAGATTTTGGACTGAGGACTTTTGAGTAAATGCTGAAATGAGTTAAGAATTTGGGGGACTGCTGGGAAGGTATGATTGGTTTCCATATGTGAGGACATGGGATTTGGGAGGGGTCAGGGTGGAATGATATGATTTGGCTATGTCCCCACCTAAATCTCATCTTGAATTGCAGCTTCCACAATTCCCATGTGTTGTGGGAAGGGCCTGGTGGGAAGCAATTGAATCGTGGGGGTGGGTCTTTCTCGTGATAGTGAATAAGTCTCGCATAAGATCCCATGGGTTTTTTTTTTTTTGAGACGGAGTCTCCCTCTGTAGCCCAGGCTGGAGTGCAGTGGCGCAATCTCGGCTCGCTGCAACCTCCGCCCCTCTAGGTTTAAGCAATTCTCTGCCTCAGGCTCCGGAGTAGCTGGGATTACAGGCGCGTGCCACCACGCCCGGCTAATTTTTTTGTATTTTTAGTAGAGACGGGGTTTCACCATCTTGGTCAGGCTGGTCTTGAACTCCTGACCTTGTGATCCACCCGCCTCAGCCTCCCAAAGTGCTGGGATTACAGGCATGAGCCACCACACCCGGCCGATCTGATGGTTTTATAAAAAGGGGAGTTCCCCAGCACGCTCTCATGCCCGCCGCCATGTAAGAAGACGGGACTTTGCTTCTCCTTTGCCTTCCATCATGATGTGAGGCCGTCCTAGCCATGTGGAACTGTGGGTCCACTAAATCTCTTTCCTTTATAAATTACCCAGTGTCAGGTATGTCTTTATTAGCAGTATGAATACAAACTAATACGTATGTTAAGTGAAATAAGCCAGTCACAAAGGACAAATATGGTATGAGGTACCTAGAATATTCAAATCCACTGAGAAAGACGTAGGAAAGTGGTTACCAAGGGCTGGGAAGAGAGGGAAATGGGGAGTTGCTTAATGGTTGAGGAATAACAAACCAGTATCACAACTACATGTAACTGATTGTCACATTACAAATTAACAGAAATCAACTTACTCTTCTTCTGACCTCAGAAAGAAATGTCTTATTATAAAAATGCATGCTAATTACCACAATATCAAGGAGCCACATATTAATATATGCTAAATTGAACACGATAAAAGGTTATTATTTAGCAAGAGGACTTTTACTAGTCAGAATGTGTAATCTTGAATAGGGTTGACTATATTCAGCACAAAAATGCAGACTGGAAGACTAAACTAGTACTGGAAAAATGTACAAGAGTTAACTATTTACATAAAAGTCTGTACCCAGTACATGACTCAGTTAAAAAATAAAAGAGATGTAATGTGACAGAAATCCTGAGTCATCAATAACCACCTCCCTTAGTCACTTCTTCTAACATTTACTACTTCATGAACTTGAAACCAAACCCTATCTACATTATACCAATGAGTGCTCCAGCAGATCCTATTTATAACAGCATGGAATAGGAGTAAGTTCTACATCTCCCTTTAGATAGCAAACAGGATAGTGTAACAGCAGACAGCAATAAGAAAAATATATTTCCCTCCAAGTTAGCCTACAGCTGAGTGCGGTAGCTCATGCCTGTAATCCTAGCACTTTGGGAGGCTGAGGAGGGTGGATCACCTGAGGTCAGGAGTTCGAGACCAGCCTGACCAAGATGGAGAAACCCTGTCTCTACTAAAAATACAAAATTAGCTGGGTGTGGTGGAACATGCCTGTAATCCCAGCTACTCAGGAGACTGAGGCAGGAGAATCGCTTGAACTCGGGAGGCAGGGGTTGTGGTGAGCCAAGATTGCGCCATTGCACTCCAGCATGGGCAACAAGAGTGAAGCTCTGTCTCAAAAAAAAAAAAAGTTAGCGTACTAATGTCTGTATTTACATTGGGTTTACTTTTTTTTTTTTTTTTTTTTTTTTTTTTTTTTGAGACGGAGTCTTGTCTGCCGCCCAGGCTGGAGTGCAGTGGCCGGCTCTCAGCTCACTGCAAGCTCCGCCTCCCGGGTTCAAGCCATTCTCCTGTCTCAGCCTCCCGAGTAGCTGGGACTACAGGCGCCCGCCTCGTCGCCCGGCTAGTTTTTTGTATTTTTTAGTAGAGACGGGGTTTCACCATATTAGCCAGGATGGTCTCGATCTCCTGACCTCGTGATCCGCCCGTCTCAGCCTCCCAAAGTGCTGGGATTACAGGCTTGAGCCACCGCGCCCGGCCAACATTGGGTTTACTTTAAATGGTATTAAAAACATCCATATTTAAAAAACAAAACAAAATAAAAACTACAAAGCAAGCAAACTCTCACAGATATACAATGTTGAGGTGGAAAAAAATTCTGTCTGCAGAAGATGTCATCAAAATAGCCAACTAGAGATCCCCAAGGCTTGTCTCCTACACAGACCTAAATAAATAAATAAAACTCAAAAAAAATGGCCAGATGCAGTGGCTCATGCCTGTAATCCCAGCACTATGGGAGGCTGAGGTGGGTGGATCACCTGAGGTCAGGAGTTTGAGACCAGTCTGGCCAACATGGTGAAACCCCATCTCTACTAAAAATGCAAAAATTAGCCGGGCGTGGTGGTGGGTGCCTGTAGTCCCAGTTACTCTAGAGGCTGAGGCAGAAGAATCACTTGTACTTGGGAGGCAGAGGTTGCAGAGAGCTAAGACTGTATCACTGCAGACTCCAGCCTAGGCGACAAGAGTGAGACTCTGCCAAAAAAAAAAAAAAAAAAAAAAAACCTAAAAAAAAACACAACAGATCCCAAAGAAAACGAAATCTATAAAATGTCTGGAATTCAAAATAATGATCTTGGCTGGGCGCGGTAGCTCAAGCCTGTAATCCCAGCACTTTGGGAGGCCGAGACGGGCGGATCACAAGGTCAGGAGATCGAGACCACCCTGGCTAATACGGTGAAACCCCGTCTCTACTAAAGAATACAAAAAACTAGCCGGGCGACGAGGTGGGCGCCTGTAGTCCCAGCTACTTGGGAGGCTGAGGCAGGAGAATGGCGTAAACCCAGGAGGCGGAGCTTG